>NC_137689.1:42216478-42543978 GCF_963989245.1 Nansenia antarctica | reverse complement strand
TCCCTAGTTTGAAAGGAGGAAATAAATGCATTTCTCTACCTTAGTGGGAGACCTGGCACTGGGAGGAGGCAGCTAGTTTCTAGTAGTCAGGGCTGTAGGAGCTGGTTGCAAGGTGTAGGCAGGCTTGCAAGATGTCATCAGCCACTGTGGATCTGTCATCGAAAAGGCAATCTGCAGCCTCGAGAAACGCTTTTTTCACAATTTCGCCGTCTTTGAATGACTTCTTGTGTTTAACAAGAACGTGACTGACGCGATAAGAAGCTATCGTTACAGCCGTACGTTTTCGCTCTTTTGCCACATTTCCCTTCTTCGAAATAGCCATCGTAGATTTGCAGATCAGACAGACGCACTTCCAATATCACATCGTGTAAAAAAAGTCCTCCTCCCATTCTGGATGGAAGTTGTACGTTATTGGTTTCTTACTTGGTCCAGCTTCCCCACTCATTTGTATACCCTTTCTTTAGTACTAAATAGTAAATAGTAGAAATTGGAACTAATTGGAACTAACTAGTTAATTAGTCTTGCCGGTATTTTGTAGTTGGCGCTGTTGACTGCGCATGCGTGGTGAACCGTGTGTTAGGTGAAAAGATCAGATCGCAGACTGGCTTACCTGTACGTCAATCAGCATAATGGGCTACAGTTGGTACAGCTCTCATAGCTAAAGTGCATTTTTACTTTCATTTCTATCTTTCCTATACCAGTCGTCAAGCCTAAGAGGCACATTTGTGACTGCAGTTGATGAAACCGTAAAGCACTCGCATACGTGAAACCGCTATAAATAGCTCTCTTAATATGTATACTTTGTGGAATGGATTCATTGTTATTGTTATAGTTTCATTGTTATAGTTTCAGTAAGTACCGTATTTTCCGCACTATAAGGCGCACTTAAAAGCCTTTAATTTTCTCAAAAAACGACAGTGCGCCTTATAATCCGGAGCGCCTTATATATGGATCAATTGGTTAATTGGTTGATCCATACTGGTTGTACACGGCGCTCAAGGCGCTCTGTCAAAATGTTTCAGTATGAAAAACCAATAAAAACAATTTAATAATAATAAAATGTTTCAGTACGACTGGTAAACTACAAAGCCGCACCGCTTGCAGCATTACCGTAGTAACCGGTACTGTGGCACCTTTCAAGAGACACGCTTACGACACAGAGTTCAAGCTCAAGGCTGTCAGTCACGCAGTAGAATATGGGAATAGAGCAGCAGCGAGAGAATTCAACATTAATGAATCAATGGTACGGAAGTGGAGGAAGCAAGAAGATGACCTGCGCCAAGTAAAGAAGACTGAACAGAGTTTCCGAGGGAACAAAGCGAGATGGCCACAGTTAGAGGACAAACTCGAACAGTGTAGTAGGGTCCAAAACCAAAATTCCGTGACCACTCTCTGGCTAACATGTTTTGATGATTTATTTGACTTCTAGGGACCTTTTATGAAAAATGTAGCCTCCCGGTCCCTCCCAAAAATCCCGGGTTTTTTTGCCAGAGGGCCAAATCCAAAATACCTGTAACCTTTAAGGCAGGTGAATAGGGTAAATAAATTAACTAATAGCTATCACTATGAAACTTCCCCAGTTAATCACTTACATTAAGACAATAATTTTTTGTATTACAAGTTTTCTGAAATTGTATGTTTAAATATGCAAATGAGGCGTTACCTAATTAAATATGCGGTAATTTGCATAACATTCAAGAACTTAAATCTGAACATTGGATAAAGCCAGGTTAAAAATTCTTGTTTCATCTAGAAACAAGTGAGTTGTTGAACTGAGAGCAGCAAGTAGAAGCGTCTCTACAGTCACTATTCGAATGAAGGCAACAGCGCTAGCACGGGACATGAACATCGATGAATTTCGAGGCGGTGTTTCTTGGTGCTTTCAACTTGAAGTTTTAAAGTACCCACTCGATATAATAAAACAACCTATTGTCCGTATAACGCTCAAAAGCAAGTGCATCTCAGTTTGTGGGGTATCCATTTGGAATGGCCTTGATGTAACAATAAAAACAAGTAATACTATTAAAATGTTTAAAAGCAAATATAAACAGGAATTATTTGATAAATATAAGTTAGAGGAGCTTGAAAATAACGTGAACTAGTATTTTTGTAATTATTTAGTTATCTTTTGCTATAGTGGATAGGTATATTATTTTTGATATTGATAGATAATTTATTGCATAATAATATGATATTGTAAGGAAGGGGCAGGACCAGATAAGCTTTGCTTCTTTCTGTCCCTTCTCGAACAAAACCATTGTTGACTATTACTTCCATGTCTAGGAAGATATATTTTATTTTAATTTATATTTTATTTTATTTGTATTTTATTTAGTTTTTTTTCTTTTTCAATTTAGTTTTTGTTATTCTTTGTTATTACAAATTTGTGTGTTTTTATGGTTGAAATGTTCAAGATAAATAAAGATCAAATCAAATCAAATCATCTCCGCAGGTTATTGAATCCATCAAATTGCCAGAATGTAAAGAAAAACGTAAAACAAAAAAAACAAAAAAGAATTGCTGTTTCTCTTTTTAGCTGAAGTGAAATGATCAACCACCTGTAGTGTGAAGAGCAATGGGAACACAACAAGCTGTACCAGAGAATGTACTAGAACTTCAATAGAGCTGCTGCTAGAGGGGCTGGCTGGCTGAACAGAGAGGGCTTCTGAGTGTGTACAGACGCATTCTATTACATTAGATTAGATTTGATTCAACTTTATTGTCATTGACAGAGTACAAGTACGAAGACAACGAAACGCAGTTCGGCATCTGACCAGATACAAATAGTGCAAAAATAATGAATGTATGGACAGTAGGGGTGTAACGGTTCACAAAAAGTTTGGTTTGGTACATTTTCGGTACAGCAGGGTAAAAAATTATCACAAAACATATATATATATATTGGGATGGAGAGGCAGGACTTATAGATATCTACAGCTTTGTACAACATGTAACAATGTATGTTAGATTGGATAAACTCTATATTGATTTAATTTGACCATCCCACGACCTCACTTTTGCTTTGTGTTTCTTTTTTCTATTTATACTAGTGTGTTATGTTTGTAAGGAAGCTCTATCTGTTTGAGAGTTTCTTATACATAAAGTGAAAATGTTCATAAAATAAAAAAAATATATATATATTTTTATTATTATTATTATTATTATTATTATTAAACTGTGGTTTACTAAACAAACAGAGGGTCTTTTTTCTTAAATAAAACAAAGTCTGTCAATGCTGCTGCAACCATCTGCAACCTACTAATAATAAAGTACAATTTACTGAAAAGTAAATCAAAATTAATATTCTCTCAATAATGAATATAATAAAATAAACATCCATTAAGGTGCAGCATTTAGAAAACGCTAAACTGGACTTGAACTGTACTGTACTTGTATTCACATAAGCGGCTTTCAACATCACATTAGGACTTGCCAGCTTGTACTGACATTCATTGTATTTTCTATGCAATATACAGTGGGGGAAACGAGCCTCGTTACTTAGTTCCCTCTCGTCCAGAATGGAAGTTGGAGAGGCCAGGAAGCACAATTCCAGTCACAACAGATAATGCTAGAAATATTGTCAATGCAGTCAGTGAAGCTGGACCGGACCCCCAAATTGGATGCTTTGCACACACAATTAATTTAGCAGCACAAAAAGCAACAGGAATCAACCAGGTGTCCAGGCTGCTAGGCATGATGATTAGGGTGAGGCTCTCTACTCAGGAGAATGATTAGGGTGAGGCTCTCTACTCAGGAGAACAGATAGGGTGAGGCTCTCTACTCAGGAGAACAGATAGGGTGAGAAGCTCTCTACTCAGGAGAACGATTAGGGTGAGAAGCTCTCTACTCAGGAGAACAGATAGGGTGAGGCTCTCTACTCAGGAGAACAGATAGGGTGAGAAGCTCTCTACTCAGGAGAACAGATAGGGTGAGAAGCTCTCTACTCAGGAGAACGATTAGGGTGAGAAGCTCTCTACTCAGGAGAACAGATAGGGTGAGGCTCTCTACTCAAAAGAACAGATAGGGTGAGAAGCTCTCTACTCAGGAGAACAGATAGGGTGAGAAGCTCTCTACTCAGGAGAACGATTAGGGTGAGAAGCTCTCTACTCAGGAGAACAGATAGGGTGAGAAGCTCTCTACTCAGGAGAACAGATAGGGTGAGGCTCTCTACTCAGGAGAACAGATAGGGTGAGAAGCTCTCTACTCAGGAGAACAGATTGGGTGAGAAGCTCTCTACTCAGGAGAACAGATAGCACTAGACAGTTATGACAGAGTGTGTGTGTGTGTGTGTGAGAGAGAGAGAGAGAGAGAGAGAGAGAGAGAGAGAGAGAGAGAGAGAGAAACATCCCTCTGGTCCACACAGACAGACAGACACCATTATTCATCCCCTGCCTGACAGCTTCAACACAGACCTTTAGGGAACGACTCTGAATTTCACCTTTTCCCAGTCTCACACACTGATGTACTATAAACCCCCCCCCCCCCCCCCACAAAGGTGAATCCTACCCCCCACCCCCGCCACACACACACACAACAGAACCATTGATTGGACTTGGAAACTACTGCCAGTTACTGTGTTTGCAGTTAGGTAAAGACTTCACTCTGACTGTGTATGCACCCACGGTGCTAGCCAGTCAGTGTGTGTGTGGGTGTGTTTAATAAGCTCACCATATGCTGTCCGCGGACAGTCTTCACACAGAGACTAGGCAGGACTCGCATGAAAGAGTAGTTTAAATAAGTGACAGGGTTCCCAAACTTTTGCGCAAGGCCTTTTTCCTTGTTTTATTATTTTGAAACTGTAAAAAGTAGAAAATCTAAATTAATCTAGCTTTAAAATGTGATGAAATGTGTCATGTTTAACTTTGTACTATTTAGATAGAGGTTAGGTTTGCTTCTTCTCACTCAGATATGAATTGTAAAAGGCATTTTGACTAGGGGTGCCTACATTTGTGCACCCCACTGTAGAGAAGGAAGCAGAGGTATAGAGACGTACCTCCTGTTAGACAGACCGAGGAATCAACACAACCCACTCGCCCTCTAAAAATCCCTCAGCACAAAACCTTTATCCACTCACCGAGCCGCCGCAACACGATTGTCTGGCCGTTATTTTCTATAGGGTGCAACGAGGCAACGCCGTTTGACACGGGCAGAAAGGCTGGGAATGAATAGCCTGGTGTTGCTGCTGGAGGTAAAGTGACCTTCTGTTCATCCCCATTTACTCTCTCTCTCTCTCTCTCTCTCTCTCTCTCTCTCTCTCTCTCTCTCTCTCTCTCTCTCTCTCTCTCTCTCTTACAGGATACAAGGACAAAAGAGAGAGAGAGAGAAACAAGGGAGAGTAAAAGAGGTACAGAGCAAGGCAGGGGATGGGGAGAGAAGATAAGAGAGACAAAAAGAGTGAGTGTGAAAAAGGCCACCGCCGCAGAGGTGAGTGGAGGAGAGAGAGAGAGATAGAGAGAGATGTCTGACTGCTGGCTGGTAAGACCTCCCCAAGCTCAGCTTACAGCAAATCAATGCCTGAGAAACAACCTCATTCCCGTCTGTCCACGAGCACCTCACCCACTCCATCTCTCCCCTCCCTCGCTCTTTCCCTCTCCTCCATCTCTCTCTCCATCTCTCTACCCCTCCGACCTTGCCGTGACCTCGGAAGGCCGGACAGAACACATCCTCGCTGCTAGTAGGGAGCATGTGGTATCTCCAAGACACGGCTAGGCGAGCGAAGCAGCGATAAACCCAAAAAGTCAATCGAATATGTACGCCGCTTGCTATACTTTCAGAAATAAGTTCAGAAATCCCTCAACCCCCCCCTGCCTTCAAGCAACTACAACAAACACTGAGAAGTAAGGCATTGACCGCCAACAAATCTCTCATCAGCTATCACTCTCCCGACATGTGTTGTGATGATTTCACACTTGTCTCTGAAGCACCTCCATCACTGAGAGGGAGAGAAAGAGAGAGCGAGCGAGAGAGAGAGAGACGGGAGAGAGAGGGACGAGGCAGGGGGGGAGAAGGCAGGGAGGAGGGAGGAGGCAGGGAGGGAGGAGGGAGGAGGCAGGGAGGGAGGAGGGAGGAGGCAGGGAGGGAGGAGGCAGGGAGGGAGGCGGGAGGGAGGAGGCAGGGAGGGAGGAGGGAGGAGGGAGGAGGCAGGGAGGGAGGAGGCAGGGAGGGAGAAGGGAGGAGGCAGGGAGGGAGGAGGGAAGAGGAGGGAGGAGGCAGGAGGGAAGAGGAGGGAGGAAGCAGAGAGGGAGAAGGCAGGGAGGGAGGAGGCAGGGAGGGAGGTGTTGGTGGTGTCCTCTAGGGTTGGGTTGATGGTGTCATCTAGGGTTGGGTTGGTGGTGTCATCTAGGGTTGGGTTGGTGGTGTCATCTAGGGTTGGGTTGGTGGTGTCATCTAGGGTTGGGTTGGTGGTGTCTCTACACGGTGGCTCCCTACAGTGTGTCTGCCCCCTGCTGGTGAGCTCTGTACGCCGCGGCTTAGTAGGAAGTGTTAGGGCAGGCGGGAGGGCGCCGAATCCAACTCAGCGCACAGACACACACACACACACACACACACAGTATCTCTGACCCATCAGCGGGCAGTTTCCCTTTCTCCATGAATAAGTGAGCAGAGTGAACGGCTGCCAGAGGAACACAGATTAATCATTAATGAGATCAATCAGGGAGGGAGGGAGGCAGGCAGGCAGGGAGGGAGGGAGGGAGGGAGGGAGGCAGGGAGGGAGGGAGGCAGGGGCTATACAGGCCTACTTCAGTCTATACAGCAGGCCTACTTCAGTCTATACAGGCCTACCTCAGTCTATACAGGCCTACCTCAGTCTATACAGGCCTACTTCAGTCTATACAGCAGGCCTACCTCAGTCTATACAGGCCTACTTCAGTCTATACAGGCCTACCTCAGTCTATACAGGCCTACCTCAGTCTATACAGGCCTACCTCAGTCTATACAGGCCTACCTCAGTCTATACAGCAGGCCTATTTCAGTCTATACAGCAGGCCTATTTCAGTCTATACAGGCCTACCTTAGTCTATACAGGTCTACTTCAGTCTATACAGGCCTACCTCAGTCTATACAGGCCTACCTCAGTCTATACAGGCCTACTTCAGTCTATACAGGCCTACCTCAGTCTATACAGGTCTACCTCAGTCTATACAGGCCTACTTCAGTCTATACAGCAGGCCTACCTCAGTCTATACAGGTCTACCTCAGTCTATACAGGCCTACTTCAGTCTATACAGGCCTCCTTCAGTCTGTACAGGCCTACTTCAGTCTATACAGGCCTACCTCAGTCTATACAGGCCTACTTCAGTCTATACAGCAGGCCTACTTCAGTCTATACAGGCCTACTTCAGTCTATACAGGCCTACCTCAGTCTATACAGGCCTACCTCAGTCTATACAGGCCTACTTCAGTCTATACAGGCCTACTTCAGTCTATACAGGCCTACCTCAGTCTATACAGGCCTACTTCAGTCTATACAGGCCTACTTCAGTCTATACAGGCCTACTTCAGTCTATACAGGCCTACCTCAGTCTATACAGGCCTACCTCAGTCTATACAGGCCTACTTCAGTCTGTACAGGCCTACTTCAGTCTGTACAGGCCTACCTCAGTCTATACAGGCCTACTTCAGTCTATACAGGCCTACTTCAGTCTATACAGGCCTACCTCAGTCTATACAGGCCTACTTCAGTCTGTACAGGCCTACTTCAGTCTATACAGGCCTACCTCAGTCTATACAGGCCTACCTCAGTCTATACAGGCCTACCTCAGTCTATACAGGCCTACCTCAGTCTATAAGGCCTACTTCAGTCTATACAGCAGGCCTACCTCAGTCTATACAGGCCTACCTCAGTCTATACAGGCCTACCTCAGTCTATACAGGCCTACCTCAGTCTATACAGGCCTACTTCAGTCTATACAGCAGGCCTACCTCAGTCTATACAGGCCTACCTCAGTCTATACAGGCCTACTTCAGTCTATACAGCAGGCCTACCTCAGTCTATACAGGCCTACCTCAGTCTATACAGGCCTACTTCAGTCTATACAGGCCTACCTCAGTCTATACAGGCCTACTTCAGTCTATACAGGCCTACTTCAGTCTATACAGGCCTACCTCAGTCTATACAGGCCTACTTCAGTCTATACAGGCCTACCTCAGTCTATACAGCAGGCCTACTTCAGTCTATACAGGTCTACTTCAGTCTATACAGGCCTACCTCAGTCTATACAGGCCTACTTCAGTCTATACAGGCCTACTTCAGTCTATACATGCCTACTTCAGTCTATACAGCAGGCCTACTTCAGTCTATACAGCAGGCCTACCTCAGTCTATACAGGCCTACCTCAGTCCAGACCCGTCACCAGGGCCCAGTCTTAGGGTGGGCCAATGAACTGCATGGGGGGGCACAATTATTATTAACTATTTTATATAATCCGATATGCTATGGTATTCGTCATGCAACACTGACATGCATAGTAGGTTGCAGAGGCTAAATTGGACACGTAGCCTACCGATGAAGACTAGACCTAAAATGATCAGAATGCAGCAAATAACATAACAATAAACACAGGCGAAGCTGGTTTATTACAAGGCCTTGTCGACCCGAGTAGGCCTAAGCTAAAATTATTTGAATGCAAGTTACTTTATAGCGTGGAGAGGCCAAGTTGTGCATTACAATGCGCACAGGTCAATAATTGGCACCAACCCGGCACACTTACAAGAACAAGAATTAAATAAATGCCAGGGATAGCCTACGTAACAAAAATTAGGAGACTGGCACGCAATCAGTGCACTTCCAAAAGGGATACAGTATGACCGACCGATCGTGTGATCATCACATTAAAACCACCCATCTACAGCAAATAGGATCAGCCAGATCCTCATCATTGAACACGTTATACACAAAGCACATTAAATATAGCATAACCGTGCAAACAACTCATCTCTCCAGTTGAAAAAGCTGTCGAGAATACAACTAGCAAAACATCACCACGGCGTGTGCTCACACGGACACACACACCCGGCTCAGAAAAGAAGGAGGCGGCGTTTTTCAGTGCTGAATCTCCTGATCAGTAAGTCCTTCCACTCATCCTTGAACTTGTGGGTGAGGTCCTTTTCGAAGGCAAGCTGAATCAGTTGAGCCTTGCACTTGTGCAACATGCTGCGCCGATGCTCAGAGAAAACATTTTTAAGTGTTGAAAAATAGTTTTCACAAGTCGCGGTAGACGCTCCCAAAGTTAGGGCGAGTGTATAAGCTTGGATGACAGTTGGCATGGCCTGGAGTGCTGAGTGGAATGTATACTGAGAATATTGGCTATTGTCCATTGTCCATCTTTGGGGGGAAACGAGGTGTCCTCCATCTTCTTTACCAGGAACCCACCACGAGCCACAGCATATTCAGATTCAACCACTTCAGTTCGAGCTAATCTTAGGAGAGGAGTGACCTTCGATGGATCCATGAAATCCTCGGCCTCTGGGTTTAAAGCAGCCAGCGCACCAATGAGCTTGCAGCTGCGCTCTCCAAAACGCGCATCCATCTCTCCTTGCACAGCATCAATAACACTGTAAAACACTCTCAGGAACTCTGTCTTTTCGCCAGTGTCCCTCTGTGACTGTCCAACCGTTCCTTCAACTACAAATGCACCAAAGCTCTTGTTAATTGTGCGTCTTCTCTTAGTTGGACAGCTGGGACCAGCCTCGTCAGTGGCTGAGGCTGGAGGAGAGCAGAGGTCCCAGAGCGCAGTAAACTCATCCTCTGTGCGCAGTGATTTTATGCATTCAGATGCACTGTTCACAAGAGTAACCGCAGTGAACAGGTCCATGTTCTCGCTTTGTAGCAGTCTGTTTGGTGGCTCGAAAAGTAACAAAACTTTCATCGGGGGGCTAGCAAGGCTAGTAGTAGCCCTAGCCCTAACAGTTGGGCTAGTAGGACTTACCTCTCTAGTGGTAGCCGTCGGGGTGCTAGTGTCAGGCTGCCCACAGTCGCTAATGCTGGTGCTACGTATGTCCATCGGGGTTGGGTGCAGCTGCACCTTTCGAGGATTTACTGGTAATCCACTTTCTTATATCCATGATCTTTATTCAAAAAGCTTTATCCATCAAAAAGCGCAGATTTCACTCAGCTGCTCAGTGCTCGCCTGCCTCACACAACTGAAATGGCGGGAGCAGCAGCGTGCGTAGCGTGCAACTTTCAACTTTCAAATGATTGGTTGTCACTAGAATCCCGTCCAACAAAATGAAAAACACACTATTGTTTCTCAATTTTAATGTCTTCATTTAACATAAAATATATATATATTTTTTTTTTTTTTTTTTTTAAATATCTGGCTGCCAGTTGGGGGGGCACCAGCACGTCTGTGGGGGGGCCTGGCCCCCTGAGGCCCGCCCATAGTGACGGGCCTGCCTCAGTCTATACAGGCCTACCTCAGTCTATACAGGCCTACCTCAGTCTATACAGGCCTACCTCAGTCTATACAGGCCTACCTCAGTCTATACAGGCCTACTTCAGTCTATACAGGCCTACTTCAGTCTATACAGCAGGCCTACTTCAGTCTATACAAGCCTACTTCAGTCTATACAGGCCTACTTCAGTCTATACAGGCCTACCTCAGTCTATACAGGCCTACTTCAGTCTATACAGGCCTACTTCAGTCTATACAGGCCTACCTCAGTCTATACAGGCCTACTTCAGTCTATACAGCAGGCCTACCTCAGTCTATACAGGTCTACCTCAGTCTATACAGGCCTACTTCAGTCTATACAGGCCTACTTCAGTCTATACAGGCCTACCTCAGTCTATACAGGCCTACTTCAGTCTATACAGGCCTACTTCAGTCTATACAGGCCTACTTCAGTCTATACAGCAGGCCTACCTCAGTCTATACAGGTCTACCTCAGTCTATACAGGCCTACTTCAGTCTATACAGGCCTACTTCAGTCTATACAGGCCTACCTCAGTCTATACAGGCCTACCTCAGTCTATACAGGTCTACCTCAGTCTATACAGGCCTATTTCAGTCTATACAGCAGGCCTACCTCAGTCTATACAGGCCTACCTCAGTCTATACAGGCCTACCTCAGTCTATACAGGCCTACCTCAGTCTATACAGGCCTACTTCAGTCTATACAGGCCTACCTCAGTCTATACAGGCCTATTTCAGTCTATACAGCAGGCCTATTTCAGTCTATACAGGCCTACTTCAGTCTATACAGGCCTACCTCAGTCTATACAGGCCTATTTCAGTCTATACAGGCCTACCTCAGTCTATACAGGCCTATTTCAGTCTATACAGCAGGCCTACCTCAGTCTATACAGGCCTACCTCAGTCTATACAGGCCTACCTCAGTCTATACAGGCCTATTTCAGTCTATACAGCAGGCCTATTTCAGTCTATACAGGCCTACTTCAGTCTATACAGGCCTACCTCAGTCTATACAGGCCTACTTCAGTCTATACAGCAGGCCTACCTCAGTCTATACAGCAGGCCTACTTCAGTCTATACAGGCCTCCTTCAGTCTATACAGGCCTACCTCAGTCTATACAGGCCTACTTCAGTCTATACAGGCCTCCTTCAGTCTATACAGGCCTACTTCAGTCTATACAGCAGGCCTACCTCAGTCTATACAGGCCTACCTCAGTCTATACAGGCCTACTTCAGTCTATACAGGCCTCCTTCAGTCTATACAGGCCTACCTCAGTCTATACAGGCCTACCTCAGTCTATACAGGCCTACTTCAGTCTATACAGCAGGCCTACCTCAGTCTATACAGGCCTACTTCAGTCTATACAGGTCTACCTCAGTCTATACAGGCCTACCTCAGTCTATACAGGCGTACCTCAGTCTATACAGGCCTACTTCAGTCTATACAGGCCTACCTCAGTCAATACAGGTCTACCTCAGTCTATACAGGCCTACCTCAGTCTATACAGGCGTACCTCAGTCTATACAGGCCTACTTCAGTCTATACAGCAGGCCTACTTCAGTCTATACAGCAGGCCTACCTCAGTCTATACAGGTCTACCTCAGTCTATACAGGCCTACTTCAGTCTATACAGGCCTACCTCAGTCTATACAGGCCTACCTCAGTCTATACAGGCCTACCTCAGTCTATACAGGCCTACTTCAGTCTGTACAGGCCTACTTCAGTCTATACAGGCCTACTTCAGTCTATACAGGCCTACCTCAGTCTATACAGGCCTACTTCAGTCTATACAGGCCTACCTCAGTCTATACAGGCCTACCTCAGTCTATACAGGCCTACTTCAGTCTATACAGGCCTCCTTCAGTCTGTACAGGCCTACTTCAGTCTATACAGGCCGACTTCAGTCTTTACAGGCCTACCTCAGTCTATACAGGCCTACTTCAGTCTATACAGCAGGCCTACTTCAGTCTATACAGGCCTACTTCAGTCTATACAGGCCTACCTCAGTCTATACAGGCCTACCTCAGTCTATACAGGCCTACTTCAGTCTATACAGGCCTACCTCAGTCTATACAGGCCTATTTCAGTCTATACAGCAGGCCTACCTCAGTCTATACAGGCCTACCTCAGTCTATACAGGCCTACCTCAGTCTATACAGGCCTATTTCAGTCTATACAGCAGGCCTATTTCAGTCTATACAGGCCTACTTCAGTCTATACAGGCCTACTTCAGTCTATACAGGCCTACTTCAGTCTATACAGGCCTACCTCAGTCTATACAGGCCTACTTCAGTCTATACAGGCCTACTTCAGTCTATACAGGCCTACTTCAGTCTATACAGGCCTACTTCAGTCTATACATGCCTACTTCAGTCTATACAGGCCTACCTCAGTCTATACAGGCCTCCTTCAGTCTGTACAGGCCTACTTCAGTCTATACAGCAGGCCTACCTCAGTCTATACAGGCCTACTTCAGTCTATACAGGCCTACTTCAGTCTATACAGCAGGCCTACCTCAGTCTATACAGGCCTACCTCAGTCTATACAGGCCTACCTCAGTCTATACAGGCCTACCTCAGTCTATACAGGCGTACCTCAGTCTATACAGGCCTACTTCAGTCTATACAGGCCTACCTCAGTCTATACAGGCCTACTTCAGTCTATACAGGCCTACCTCAGTCTATACAGGCCTACCTCAGTCTATACAGGCCTACTTCAGTCTATACAGCAGGCCTACTTCAGTCTATACAGGCCTACCTCAGTCTATACAGGCCTACCTCAGTCTATACAGGCCTACCTCAGTCTATACAGGCCTACCTCAGTCTATACAGGCCTACCTCAGTCTATACAGGTCTACCTCAGTCTATACAGGCCTACTTCAGTCTATACAGGCCTACCTCAGTCTATACAGGCCTACCTCAGTCTATACAGGCCTACCTCAGTCTATACAGGCCTACTTCAGTCTATACAGGCCTACTTCAGTCTATACAGGCCTACCTCAGTCTATACAGGCCTACTTCAGTCTATACAGGCCTACCTCAGTCTATACAGGCCTACCTCAGTCTATACAGGCCTACTTCAGTCTATACAGGCCTCCTTCAGTCTGTACAGGCCTACTTCAGTCTATACAGGCCTACCTCAGTCTATACAGGCCTACTTCAGTCTATACAGCAGGCCTACTTCAGTCTATACAGGCCTACTTCAGTCTATACAGGCCTACCTCAGTCTATACAGGCCTACTTCAGTCTATACAGGCCTACCTCAGTCTATACAGGCCTACCTCAGTCTATACAGGCCTACTTCAGTCTATACAGGCCTACTTCAGTCTATACAGGCCTACTTCAGTCTATACAGGCCTACTTCAGTCTATACAGGCCTACCTCAGTCTATACAGGCCTACCTCAGTCTATACAGGCCTACTTCAGTCTGTACAGGCCTACCTCAGTCTATACAGGCCTACTTCAGTCTATCCAGCAGGCCTACCTCAGTCTATACAGGCCTACCTCAGTCTATACAGGCCTACCTCAGTCTATACAGGCCTACTTCAGTCTATACAGCAGGCCTACTTCAGTCTATACAGCAGGCCTACCTCAGTCTATACAGGCCTACTTCAGTCTATACAGGCCTACTTCAGTCTATACAGGCCTACCTCAGTCTATACAGGCCTACCTCAGTCTATACAGGCCTACTTCAGTCTATACAGGCCTACTTCAGTCTATACAGGTCTACCTCAGTCTATACAGGCCTACTTCAGTCTATACAGGCCTACTTCAGTCTATACAGGCCTACTTCAGTCTATACAGGTCTACCTCAGTCTATACAGGCCTACTTCAGTCTATACAGGCCTACCTCAGTCTATACAGGTCTACTTCAGTCTATACAGGCCTACTTCAGTCTATACAGGCCTACCTCAGTCTATACAGGCCTACTTTAGTCTATACAGGCCTACTTCAGTCTATACAGGCCTACCTCAGTCTATACAGGCCTACCTCAGTCTATACAGGCCTACCTCAGTCTATACAGGCCTACTTCAGTCTATACAGGCCTACTTCAGTCTATACAGGCCTACTTCAGTCTATACAGGCCTACTTCAGTCTATACAGGCCTACTTCAGTCTGTACAGCAGGCCTACCTCAGTCTATACAGGCCTACTTCAGTCTATACAGGCCTACTTCAGTCTATACAGGCCTACTTCAGTCTATACAGGCCTACTTCAGTCTATACAGGCCTACCTCAGTCTATACAGGCCTACTTCAGTCTATACAGGCCTACCTCAGTCTATACAGGCCTACTTCAGTCTATACAGGTCTACTTCAGTCTATGCAGGCCTACTTCAGTCTATACAGGCCTACCTCAGTCTATACAGGCCTACTTCAGTCTATACAGGCCTACTTCAGTCTATACAGGCCTACTTCAGTCTATACAGGCCTACCTCAGTCTATACAGGCCTACTTCAGTCTATACAGGCCTACCTCAGTCTATACAGCAGGCCTACTTCAGTCTATACAGGTCTACTTCAGTCTATACAGGCCTACCTCAGTCTATACAGGCCTACTTCAGTCTATACAGGCCTACTTCAGTCTATACAGGCCTACTTCAGTCTATACAGCAGGCCTACTTCAGTCTATACAGCAGGCCTACCTCAGTCTATACAGGCCTACCTCAGTCTATACAGGCCTACCTCAGTCTATACAGGCCTACCTCAGTCTATACAGGCCTACCTCAGTCTATACAGGCCTACCTCAGTCTATACAGGCCTACTTCAGTCTATACAGGCCTACTTCAGTCTATACAGCAGGCCTACTTCAGTCTATACAGGCCTACTTCAGTCTATACAGGCCTACTTCAGTCTATACAGGCCTACCTCAGTCTATACAGGCCTACTTCAGTCTATACAGGCCTACTTCAGTCTATACAGGCCTACCTCAGTCTATACAGGCCTACAGTACGAGTCAAACGTTTGGACACACTTTCCCAATTGAATGGGGAAGTGTGTTCAACCTTTTGACTGGTACTGTACTTCAGTTGCAATGTTGAGTTAAAGGACACACACACTGTATGGAGTTCATCTGAACTCTATATACACGCATGCACACACACAAACGGCTTGTACTGAGAGATTCATGGCCTAGGTGAGAATGCTGCATGCCTGAGTGCGTCAGTGATGTGTTCACACCATTACCATCCTGTCAGTCAGTCTGCCCCTCTCACTCCTCACACCTCTCCACCATCCCCCCCCACCCCGTCTTTCTTCTCAGAAAATATCTCAGAAAATATCTCTTCATCCATCCCTTCCCCCCCCCCCCCCTCTCTCTCTCTCTCTCTCTCTCTCTCTCCTTCTCTCATTATCCCATCTCTCCCTCTGCCTCTCTCGCTTAGTCTCCCTCCCTCTCAATCTCTCTCTCGCTCTCCTTTTTTGTCTTTTTTTTTTGTCACTTCGTTCCTCTCCCCGACTCCTCCGTCTCAGGGAACAAGGTGTCTGTGTAGGACTGGAAGCCCGATGACTGTGTCCTACCTTCTCCCCTGTCTGCAGCAGCTGTCTGCTTCTCACACACAGGTACATTTAAGGTACCGTCTCCTCTCCCCAAAATGCTATAGGAACTCTTGGTTTTGCCCAGGAAAAAAAATCAAGTAATATATTCTCATACAGTACAATAACTAAGAACTGTTTCCTTGCTCATGTTGCTTGTGGTTATCCAGTCATTCCTGTGTTATTATAGTGAGAAGCACATTGAGACACCTCAGCCCAGCCAAGTAGGAAAGCTACAAAGTTGGTACCGCTTTGCTTCCGCCGTTCGCAGGGGTTCATGGCAGGCAGCAGAGCGGTAGCTAGCTACCACACCGACCGCATATCTTGGAACACAACCACCTGCACACACGCACACGCACAAGCACGCACGCACGCACGCACACAACCTCACGTCACTCCCTCTGACATGCGTTTGTGTGTTCATTTATTCCCCCCGATAATCAGGAATCTGAAATGTTTCCAGAAAGCTGCGCTCGATCTTCACGCTCCATTTAGTTTCATTTCGCAGATCGTTAACAGCGTTTGGCTACTGTGGAGGGAGGGAGGGTGGGAGGGAGGGAGAGGGGAGGAGAGTAGTGTGCTAAAACTCAGTGATATATGTTCAGAAGTGTCTCTCTGTTATATCTTATGAAGCCAGCTACATTCCAAGCTACAAACACAATTAAAAACAACCAAATAAAAGAACTACTGCAATGTTTCTGCCCAGCGAACCCAAACACAGCCACCATCCACAGAGCCACCAGTCAGGGAGGCTGATCTTGGGTCAGGCGTAGTGATATCAGTCCTCTCTTTCAGGTTTCCAACCAGCATGTCCTTGTTCACAGAGAATGCTCTTTCAATCCCTCTTTCAACCCCTGTGGTATAAATTCACTCACTCAGCTCAGAGAGAATACTGTAATTCCTCGTAAATTATGTACGTAATTTAATACGGAAGTAGCAATGTGCTACATTGCGTACATTGCCAAAAACTCAGATGATGCACGTTTTTGTAAATGTACGTTTTGTAGTCATTATGATTAGGATTTTACAGCACTTAAAAAATAAGAGGAGAATAATCATGAGCATGTCAAATGCCATGGCGGGCCAAAAGAAAGGGAGCGTGGGCCAAACTTGGCCGGCACTGCTATAATCCTACCAACAGTCTAGTTTCAACCAAAATACACACCTAGGTTTACATAGGCGATCTGAGGCGAGTGAGGGGCTAAAATACAATTGAACATTTCCAGGACAACGATTTTTTCCAGGATACTTGGTCATTTTCGTCAATTTTCCAGGTTTTCCATGACTGGAAATCTAGTCTCTGAATCGGACAACGATTTTTTTCCAGGATACTTGGTCATTTTAGTCAATTTTCCAGGTTTTCCATGACTGGAAATCTAGTCTCTGAATTGGGAACCCTGCCAGCTCTGTTTGTGTTTCTTTGGTGACACATCAAATCTAATAGCTGAATTAAGAAGCATTAGCGGTAGCTGCGCATAATTAGCTGCTTTCCCCCCTACAGTCATGGGACTCAGTCACACTCTGTTTGCACCCCTTATGACGGTAAGCAGGGAGCGTATGTGCATGTGTGTGTGGTGTGTGTGTGTGTGTGTGTGTGTGTGTGTGTGTGTGTGTCTGTTGGTGGGTGAACGAGAGAGAGTCTGTTTGTGCCAAACCTAGATTTGTTGTGTCGGTTTTCTACCAGTGATGTATTGCCGCGCGCTAAACCCAGGACTTTGAAGGCTGTCCAGAACAATCAGACTTGATCTGCGTGAGGAACAAGCGGGTCTCTTGAAGCAGACATCGGTGCCGTCCATGCCGATGCTGTAACGGGTAAATGCCGACCCCGGGAAGGGCGCGGCGGAGACTACCACCGTCTACCACCATCTCCACAGACTACCACCAGACTAAATTTAATTAATTTAAATAATTTAATTAATTAATTTAAAATTTTTGCCATTTAGCAGACGCCTTTATCCAAAGCGACTTACAATTACGAATTACAGGGACATTCCCCCTGGAGTAACTGAGGGCTAAGTGCCTTACTCAAGGGCACACTAGTAGTGGTGTGGTTTCAGGCGGGATTTGAACTCACAACCTTCCGATCACAAGTCCAACTCACTATCCACTAGACCACCACTACCCCCCCAGACTACCACCAGACTACCACCGTCTCCACAGACTACCACCGTCTACCACCGTCTACCACCGTCTACCACCGTCTACCACCGTCTACCACCGTCTACCACCAGACTACCACCAGACTACCACCGTCAGGGCTTGACATTAAGCTTTTTCAGGTACTTGTCCTTCGGACAAGTGAACTTATCTTTTACTTGTCCGAGAGCTCAAGTTACTTGTCCAAATCCAAAGATTTTGAAAAAGCAATAATATTAATAATAATATATTATACTCTCACCGGCCACTTCATTAGGTACACCTTTTCAACTGCTTGTTAATGCAAATATCTAATCAGCCAATCATGTGGCAGCAATTCAATGCATTTAGGCATGTAGACATGATCAAGACGATCTGCTGAAGTTCAAACCAGCATCAGAATGGGAAATAAAGGTGATTTAAGTGACTTTGAACCTGGCATGGTTGTTGGTGCCAGACGGGCTGTTGCGTGATATTATAGTGTCAATATGGACCAAAATCTCTGAGGAATGTTTCCAGCCCCTTGTTGAATCTATGCCACGAAGAATTATGGCAGTTTGATTGATTGATTGAGAATGTTTATTTTGGTCCCCTATACAATTCACAATACAGATATAAAAAAATGTACACAGTCACAATTCATAACACCAGGACCAAAAAGGTGTAGGCTGAAGCCGTGGCTTATTGCGCCTACCCTTGTTACATGTATGCATGTCCCCCCATGAATGCATAATCAAAACATTGAAACTTTTATAAACAAAATTTCACTTACGCATGTCAACAAAAAGTTCAAAAAATACCAAACAAAAACTAGATTTAAACCTCTGTTTTATACTTAATCATCTTATTTTTAAATATTTTTTTAAATCCTTTTAGTGTACTACACATTTTCATTTCCTTTTCAAAAGCATTCCATAAATTAACTCCTTTAACTGTTATACATATTTCTTTTGCATTTGTTCTAATCTTTGTTTTCATAAACATACATATTCCTCTGAGTTCGTAATTACTCTGTCTAACTTGAAATAGTTCTGAAGGCAAAAGAGGGGGTCCAACACACCACAAGGTGTGCCTAATGAAGTGGCCAGTGAGTGTATGTGTATGCAAATAACACATTTGACTACTATTGATTTGATAATGATGTATCCTTAATTTTCTAATGTATTCATTAAACAATATTTTGTAATTATTTTTAATTATTACGATGGGGTAATCAGTCTAACCCTTTTAGATTAAGATTGGCCACAAAAGGGATGAATATCTAGGAATGTTTACTAAAGAAAATTGTAACTATAGTCCCTCCCCAATGGAAGCAATCTTATTTGCTAGCTTTTGGATAGTATCCTATATTCAAATTGAGAAATCTATCATTAGTGTCATTCTGAAGTTCGCATTGCGATGTGCTGGTCTTAAAACTTCAAACCTAAAATATAGAACTACATGAAAATAAGCGGCATTGAGAAGAAGCGAATATGCGTTCACGCGAATGGCACTAGTGACAGGAGACCCACAACGTAGGCTACACTATGGCTGCGTTCGTAAACTCGCTCTGGAATCTGATCAGCACTCATGGAATGCCTTTTGTCCAATCAAATTACTTGGTCTCTTTATGACGTTGAACGCAGTGTGCGCTCTGGCGCTCTGAGCGAATTTACGAACTATGACGATAACGAACTACGAGAGACTGAAATAGCCTCAGCGAGAATGAGGCGTGGCATCGCTTTGCTTGTAATATATTTGTTTTACTGAATGAATGAATTAATGAATGAATGAATGAATGAATGAATGGTCTTTATTGTCATTGCTATAGTACAGACTAAGGAGGAATTAATGTTTTGCAGATATTAATACATATTGATTTCTTTTTTTGTTTTGACTTGTCCATCGGACAACTGCAGGAGGAAGTCCACTTGTCCGAACATAAAATGTACTTGTCCCGGACAATGTCGATGTCGAGCCCTGACCGTCTACCACCAGACTACCACCGTCTACCACCAGACTACCACCAGACTACCACCAGACTAGGGATGTCCCTAACGACTATTTTTCTAACGATTAATCTAGCGATTATTTTTTCGCTTAGTCGATTACTCTAACGACTAATTTAACGATTAGTCTAACGATAATTAGTTTTACTGTTCGATTAATGTATCACTTAATTTCCCCCAAAATAATGGCTGTATTGTCTCTCTCTGTTTAACAGTGTCTTTATAAAGCACTCTGGGTAATAGCTGCTGCTCTTATAAAACAAAGCAGCGTGTGACATGCACATTACTCAGACGGCCGCCCCTTTAAATGATCAGCTGATGTATGGGGGCTGTCTGTGGGCCCGCAATTAAACACAGACACCTTTAATTCAGCGACCTGCTACTACTATTACTGTAACTGCCTCTGTCAAACAGCCCCAGACACAGGGCAGACTCACTGCTATGTTTAGCCAACTTGAATGCCAACATGGCCATCAGGGTTTTTCCTGGCTCAAAATGAGGCGGAGGTGGTACCAGTGGTGTTTGACATCGGGGGAGACCCATGAAGCAGGGCTGTCTGGGGGTCCTTAAACATCAAACACTTAATTTCTTGCATTCTGGTGAATTGATATGCACCAATTTGTGCCCTTTCTGCATCAATTTATGGTGGAAATGTCATTATTTATGTAAAGGAAAACACAATATTCAGGCACCAGATGACCATTCAAAATATAATGTAATATAATGCAATATAAGGCTCTCAGGCATTCTGTACTTTCTAATATGTATTCTCCTTGAGCAGTCAACATCAACTATCAGCTATTTCGCTAGCAAACACGAAAGCTAACTTATTTGCGAAACAGCGGCAGTTAGAAATGACAGAAATCAGTGCAACGCTTGTAGAAAATACGACCGTCAGTTTGTCAAGAGCTGGATGCGGCTAGAAATATGACGGAGGCGGCCGCCTCATAATTCTCTATGCAGGAAAAACCCTGACCATTTAGAAGTCTGTCCATCACCACAACACATAGCTAGCTAGTAGCTACATGGCTAGCTAACGTTACTCTCGCTGCTATGTTATGATTAGCTAAATTGATGCTAACGTAGCATGCAAGCTACGAGCTAGATAACGTAGGTGCGAGCACCACAATGACAATAGGCTACCGTAGCTAGCCAGCTACATAGCTAACGTTACTAACACCAGAAGACAAGACATACAAACTGTGGTGAGCTACATTGCTTGTGTAACATTAGCTAGTAGCTATCAATTTTTCACTCTGCCTCCTCCATGTTTCCACTGGTCCCAGCCATGTTGTTTATTTGCGACTGCACCGACGCACATTACGCAAGTCGACGTATTGAGGTAGTCGATTACATCAACTACGTTGACGCGTCGTCCCAGTCCTACACCAGACTACCACCGTCTACCACCGTCTACCACCAGACTACCACCAGACTACAGACGGTAGTGTCCGTGTGTACACGTCAGAGTTAGGGCCAATCCCAATTCACCCCTACCCCTTCGTTTTCACCCCTATGGCTTGATTTGCGCGTTCACGTTTAGGGGGAGGGCTGTCCCAATTCATATTTCATCGAGCCATGGCTTCATTTCGAGGGCTAACTATGACTTCGTTTCGAGCGATTCCAGGACCAGACCAGCTTCGAAGCCATAGGGGTACGCTACCCCTTGATTCCAGGATGCATTGCGAATCATCTACAGAAATCTTATGTCGCTCTATTCAATGCGGAAATGTCATTTTACTTTCTCTGTAATTGCTTATTAATAAAGATTTAAAAAATTATGATAACCATCTTATTATCTTAGTTTAATGTCATTACAATGCATTATAGACCTTTTATTTATAACAAGCATAACCAAAAAAAATCGCTTTTATGTCGGTGCTGTGTCTAACGTTACAGTAACGCAACGCTGCATGACAGTCGAGCATTTCCGAGATGTACAATCATAAATCAATTATTACCTGTGGCGTTTGACAGCGGATGATGGTACACATATGTAAAGTTATCTGTCAAACGTTCGGCTGACTTGTACATGATGCGCATTTTGACCTATTTCCATGTTGCGGCACCCGCAATCTAATCTGAGCAGTTGTTATTATGTAATATTATTAATGGGTTGTATCATTCATTTAAATGCATTATAGACCTTTTCTTTAACAAGCACAACAACAACAAAACGTTATTAGGCCGATGTGCTGTGTGTCTAACGTTACAGGCTGCATGACAGTCGAGCATTTCAGAGATGTACAATCATAAATCAATTATTACCTGTGGCGTTTGACAGCGGATGATGGTACACATATGTAAAGTTATCTATCAAATGTTAGTTTAATGCCATTACAATGCATTATAGACCTTTTCTTTATAACAAGCATAACAAAAAAATCGCTGTTATGCCTGATCACTTCCATTAGACTACTAAAGCAAGACACCGGAACACTCATATCTGTGCGTTTGTCACAGGCTGACAGTCACCCTGGTGTTCCTCTGCCCCGGCAACTGACCCATAGAAATGTGCGCGATTAACATTTCAGAGATGTACAATCATGAAATAAATTGTGGTGTTTGACAGCGGATGATGGTAGACATATTTAATGTAAAGTTATCTCTCTAAAGTTTTCTATCCACAGGCTGATATGTGCATGATAGGCGCGAATCCCCCCCCCCCCCCCTTGGTGGTATAAATTGTATTGCGGCATACCAAAACAACTCGCAATCTAATCCGAGCAGTTGTTATTATGTAATATTATTGATGGATGTGACATTTTTGATGGAGGGCAGTGAGCGGGAGACTCATCAAGGACATGTACGTAGTTAATTAATGCAGTGGACAGCGGCTGTTTCTCCAGCGTTCCTGTCACTTCGGATTTCAGAACGTCATAAAATTAAATATGTAAGTCATGCATTTTTCCATGTTTCCCATTGATGGTATATGACGCCGTAAATGTAACTAAAGTTCAGCCGCGAAGTTGTTGCACGGTTGTCCTAAATCAGTGCAGACTGGCAGGGTAGGAGCACAGGTTTCAGCACAGGTTAGAGCGCCGAAAATAGATGCTTATAGCACACGCAACAGAAATAAACACAGCTGAAGAAGGCATTGCGAGATGTGAGGATTCGCCGGCAACATAACGCGTCACCCGTACCGCGTCTATTTAAACCACTGTTGATGACGTAGCCGCCGTGATGGGCCGTCCCAATTCATAGGGGTAGATTTCAAGGGGTATGGCTTGTGGCTCTGTTCGAAGGCCTTGGCTTCGAATCGAGTCACACTCGAAAACGAGCCATAGGGGTAGAAAAGGGAATCGGGATTGGCCCAGAGTGTGCCGAGGAGGAGGATTAGGGTTCTAGATATTATACAGGATGATATCAACACAGGCCTCCTGGTTATGAATATGATAATAAGAGAGAGGGCATTATCCCCCAGGAGTTATTCCTCTCAGAGGACTACTGATAATAGAATATACTAGAATTACTGAGAGAGAGAGAGAGAGAGAGAGAGAGAGAGAGAGAGCTGCTCTGACTCATCATAGCCAAGAATGAGAGTGGGGGGGGGGAAAGAAGAGAGGGGATAGGGGAAGATGGTGAGCAGAGTGAGAGTTACAGATGAGTACACACAGAAAGGAGAGAGAGAGATGATTATACACAGAAAGGAGAGAGAGAGAGAGAGAGAGAGAGAGAGAGAAATTATAACAGGGGAGACAGAGAAGCCAGTGGGTTGTCGGGCCACGGGTAGGGGAGACTGAGCCATACGCCCTACAGTTAAGTGTGACATTCCATCACGGCTCGGCCTCTGAGTTTAATGTTTCTGTTTAACAGGAGGGCTGCTCGGCCGAGCGGTTCCAGAGCTGTGCTGGGCCCAGACCGGCCCAGACCAGACCAGACCAGACCCTGCCCAGACCAGACTCAGAACCAGACCAGCCCCTGCCCAGACCAGCCCAGACCAGACCAGACCAGACCAGACCAGACCATACCCGGCCCAGACCAGACCTGCCCAGATCAGACCAGACTCCACACTCACAGTGGAGACATTCTCTCTGCATACAAACCAAGGCAAGATGGAGGGAGGGAAGGAAGGAGGGAGGAAGGGAGGGAGAGTAAGAAAGAGATCGAAGGTGAGAGGGGTATGTCACCCAAATTATTACGTGCTTCCCTTAGTCATAACATTAACAATAGGAAATCCTGTTTGTCTGCGTGTCTGTGAGTGTGTGTGCGAGTCTGTGTGTGAGTGTGTGTGTGAGTCTGTGTGTGTGTGAGTGTGTGTGTGTGTGTGTGTGTGTGTGTGTGTGTGATGATGGTGACTCACGTGGATGACTTCCTCAGGGCAGGGTCCATGAGACGGAGGGTGTCTCTGATGACACCCACCTTCACCTCCTGGTCCACGGGGCTGGGGACGTACTCAAACACCCCGGGGGCCACCTGGAACACACACACACACGCACACGCGCACACACGCACACGCACACAAACACACATGCACACACGCAACCAATTACTAGCTCATTCATCTAAACGACAGAGCAGGATGATGTTGGGGCGGCTGTGTCTCAGGAGGTAGAGGCTGTGTCTCAGGAGGTAGAGGCTGTGTCTCAGGAGGTAGAGCCGGCGTCTAATGATCGCAAGGTTGGCAGATCGGCGGTTCGAGCCCCGGCTGGCCACATGTCGAGGTGTCCTTGGGCAAGACACTGAACCCCAAATTGCTCCCAGTGAGTGGACCGGTGCCTTGCATGGTAGCTTGGCCGCCATTGGTGTGTGAATGGGTGAATGAGAGGCCGTTGTAAAGCACTTTGGATAAAGGCGCTATATAAGTGCAGTCCGTTTACCATTCCATTTGATGATGATGATGATGATGATGATGATGATGAAGGTTCCACTCACCTCCTGCTCATGTTCTATCCTCATACTGGGGTTGGCGTTGACCTCCAGTAACACTGGCTTCAGGTTCTTCATCAGGAGGATGTCAAAGCCCAGGATCTGACACACACACACACACATTGAATAACTATGTCACTGGTGCAACACACACGCACGAGCGCACGCACGCACGCACACACACACATTGAATAACTATGTCATGGTAACTGGACGCACGCACGCACGCACACACACAGAATAACTACTGTATGTCATGGTTACTGGTGCAACACACGCACACACACACACACACACACACACACACACATTGAATAACTATGTCATGCTTACTGGACGCACGCACGCACGGACACACACAGAATAACTATGTCATGGTTACTGGTGCAACACACGCACACACACACACACACACACACACACACACAGAATACCTATGTCATGGTTACTGGTGCAACGCACGCACACACGCACGCACGTACCTGGAAGCAGCTGGGGCCGGGTCTCCCAGACGGGATGTCGGCCTGGTAGAAGACCCGCAGCTCCGGAGCCAGAGCGATGACCGTCTTGATGACCAGGGAGATGATGTCTGACCACACCTTCTTGATGTCCACCCCGCGGCCGGCCAGGCGGTACAGCACGCTGGAGAAGGTGCGCTTGCTGCCAGAGCTCAGGCTGTCCGAGTGGACGAAGTTGCCGCTCTGGACGTTGAGGGAGTAGTTGGTGAGGTGCATGAACACGCGGCCCAGGTTCCTCTGGCTGGGCTCCTGGAGGGACAACCAACACCGTTCATCACCAACACAGTCATGTCATGACAAGAATAATGTCTAGTTTGTAATCAATTGTGACTGTGACTGGTGAACTTGCAAACCACACGCTCACTCGAAGGGGTCAAAAAGTGAACGTTTTCTGCCAGTTTTCGTTTTTTCTTTTTTTTATAACGCCAATCAAGTTTTAAAGTACCCACTCGATAAAACAACAGTTTAATGATCACTAAATACTTATAATTTGTGGATTGGATTCACTGTTCTTGTTTGCCGGAGGCTACCGGTAAGGGAGACTTGACTTGTAAACATACTTTCGTTTTAGGACGTGTTCAAAAGCAAGGACTGTGTGTTCATCTAATTATGTGTAGTTATGTGTTTTTAGCATGTCGATGTTCTCTCAGCATGTTGTGATGTTATTTAAATACAGTTTAGACCTTCGTAGAGATGTGCTTTGTTAGCCGCTAGCAGCGTTTGTAGCTGTGGCTGCGTTTAGAGTCACTTTTCTCACATTCAGTGTTTGAGGTGTACCAACATTCAAATACGCTTGTCCTGTTAAATTTTTCTCCGATTTCAATGTATGACACATCATTTGAAAGCTTACAATCTGTAATCTCTGTGTTCAGTACCTGGTAAGGCTCTGTGTTCAGTACCTGGTAAGGCTCTGTGTTCAGTACCTGGTAAGGCTCTGTGTTCAGTACCTGGCAGGGCTCTGTGTTCAGGTAAGGCTCTGTGTTCAGGTAATCTCTGTGTTCAGTACCTGGCAGGGCTCTGTGTTCAGGTAAGGCTCTGTGTTCAGGTAGGGCTCTGTGTTCAGTACCTGGTAGGGCTCTGTGTTCAGTACCTGGCAGGGCTCTGTGTTCAGGTAAGGCTCTGTGTTCAGTACCTGGTAGGGCTCTGTGCAGAAGCGCGACAGACCCTCTTTAGCGATGTAAATCTCCAGAGGCTCCAGGGACTTGACCAGCACGTAGAGGCGGATATCGAATTTCAGCTTGTCGATGAGCAGGGGCTTGTGGATGTACTCCTGGACCACCGCCTGCTTGCCTGGCGAGCCGGCCACGCCCCGCAGGTCACCGGGGTCTCGGATGAGGTAGATGCCGTCCCCCTGGGACCCCCCATCGGGCTTGACGATGAAGGTGGGCTTCAGGGTCGCGTCGCTCTCCTTGACCATGCGGATCTGACCCGGACAGAGGCAGGGGGCAGAGGAGAGGGGTTAACACTAGAACAGCCCAGCCTTTTTTACCTACTAAAAGAGTCGCCTCGGGGGTCAAACGACCATAGTCTTTACAATGGGAATCTGCTACTTACACACAAAGACCACTAGTTGGTGCCTCTTGTAAATTAGCCTGCATCCTACACAGAAAAACTGCTAAATAGCTTTATATTAGCTTATCCTGATGTGATTTTGAAAATGTAAGGATACTGGATGGTAGAACGCACATATCTAGGAAAAGTCATGAAAGGAGGGTCCTGAAATTTGTTCGAGTGCAAAGGTATACTTTTTTTCTTACTCACCAGTGGCTATTCTAGTGTTAAATGACCCCACCAATGGCTGTTCTAGTGTTAACAAAGAAAGCAAACGTACATAGTCAATCAACGATCTATTTTATTACTAGTTGTGCTGCTAATTGTATCCTGTCTTAGTCACTTATGTCCTGTACTACTGACACTTTTGTATCTTAGATTATTCCTATTGCCTTACTGTCTTGTGCTGCAATGTCAGGAACAGTATAAGAACCTTACTCTCTTACACTTGTCTAATGTGATGTAACAATAAAACTTGAAACTCAATCAAGTCATGGCATCTCGTCAGTGTCTTGTACATCTGACCTGTGTGTCCTGTATTTATGGAATGAGAGTTAACGACCTGGCGATCAGGATAGGAGGTGACAGAGGGGCTCCTGGACTACCAGGCTGACTGGGTACACTCTAACACCACCTCTTCATTATTCCTCTAAATTCACTTATTTATTTATTTTAAGAAAAAAAAGACCAGGATCATTGTAATCAAAATGATTTCCTTCAGTCTTTGAACACACCAAGAGGCCATGAGAGCAGTAACAATTGGTTTGAAGTTAAGGTAAGGCTTCTTTTTTTAAGAAGTAGAAGAAATCTGCCAAGTCTCAGCCAGTACTCGATTGATTCCACCAGTGTCCATTAGTGACTCGTGGCTCAGTCAGGGTGTGAGCAGCAGAGTGCTGGTCGCCACAATCAGAGACAGAGACGGGTGTGTTAGGTAACAGAGGACGAACTGTCATGTCAGCCTACATGGTGTAATCCTCTGCATGGTTGCATCGTGAGCGGAGGACATTACACTGGCCCTCTGAATCCCAGTAGCTCGTAGCAGCGTTTTATTCACTTTATGGAAAATGGACATCGGTGTCTCTTCACTGCCCCCAAGTGCAATTTCAATGAACCGCACCATCCCTAGAACTCTCACGGCTGTAGGCAAACATCTACGGCACTTTTGTTGTCTTTCTGCATGTGCACACAACTCAAAGAGGCAGTCACCAGAGACAGAAAGGTACCTTAGATAATGATGCCAGCAAACCTCCAGTCACCAGCTCACATGCAGCTCCCTCCTGAGGCGGGGGACTGAAGCAGCCACCTTCTGATGGCTAGCTGGCCTCTCTGACCTCTAGGCTACGGCTGCTGAGTGACCGTAAGAAGTAGGACTGTCACCTAACTGCAGTTACAGTGTTCTGCGATACAGTTTTGTAAATGACGGAACGATGCGCTTCTGAAAATGTGTAGTGACAGAACAGGTGTTCTGAGTCAGGAGCCTATGCTACACAGCGTGTAAAGCCCCTTTTCCACATAATGACAACTGACAATGAAACGCACTACCTGTAGGCTAAATAATTGTTCTGTTTTTTACATGTGCTTAAACTACAGATTGTAAGCTTTCAAATGATGCGTCATATATTGAAATGGGAAACAAATTGAAGACGACATGAGTATTTGAAAGTTGCTACACCTGAAATCACTAAGCAGAGAAAATGCCCTTCAAAGATATTGTTTTTTCTCACCTTCACACAGCCAGGTAATGGGCGGTAACAATGTCTGGTTAACCCCACCCCCAACCACTCAGCTGTCAGCTGTCAATATCTGTCAGTGTTTGTCACTGGGTCAAATAGCTATAGCTAACATTGGGCTGGTTTCACAGACAAGGCTTAGGACTAATCCTAGACTAAAAAGCATCTTCAATGGAGATTTTACATTGAAAGTGTGATTTAGTCCAGGACTAGGCTTAAGCCTTGTCTGTGAAACCGGCCCATTATTACCTAGCAAGGTATTACCTAAGCTAATTAGCCAGCTTATCATTATGGAGGCTTTATGGTTGTTGTAACTATTATTCTTTTAATGATACAAAAAAGTCTTGAATCAGAATTTATTTTACAGTACACAATAATACAAATCTTTGCCTGTGGTTCTTCAACGTTAGCTTTGCAGCAAGGTACATAATCACAACAATACCATCAGAATAATCACAAGTAAATAAGTAAAGTAAGTAATGATAAGTAATAAAGTGATAAGTGATGGTAGTCGCACTACAGCAGAATTAAAGTGCAATCAATAGTGTAACATGCTGTGCAAAGTGAGGTATTTCTCAAGTAGTCAGGTAGTGTGCAATTCCTGTGTCCTAATGTTTTCAACATTAGCATTGCAGCAAGGTACATAATCACAATAATAAGTAAAGTAAGTAATGATAAGTAATACAGTTTTCTGAGGTGCTGTGGAGTCTGGTGGGCATGTGGTGTCTTTTGCCTCATCTGAACAGAATTCTCTGATCAAAAATATACTTCTGTCTGGCCATGTCAAGTCTGAGTGGGCCTTGAACATGAAGATCACCTCCGTGGGGCTTGACATCAGTGATTTTCAGCCATAACCACGCCAGGTTCCTTAGCATCAAAGCTGAAACAGACGGACGACAATACATTGAATTATTGCCCACAGTAAATGTAATAATATTACCGCCATACCCTGTTCATAAAATGAAAGTTCATACATGATAATGAATTACCTGAAGTGCTGGTAACTCAGGCAATCGGGAGGTTGAGGGCAAGGCCAGGCACAGCATGAAGTTGTTCTGAACAGTAAAAAATAATAATTATTAAACACAGTTAGCTAGCTGTACACGGTATCAACAACACAACTTATAAGAACAGCATAATGTGCTATGCGATTGTTTTAGAAAGTCTTACGCAATACCACACATAACTTACTAGCTAATGCTAGCTAGCTAACACGGCTAGCCCAACCCAAGTATATGCCCAAACTATGCGATTGTTTTAGAAAGTCTTTAAAAAGGCAATACGACGACACAGAACATACTAGCTAATGTTCGCTAGCTAACGCGGCTAACCCAACACAAACAAACAAAGGAGTGTAGGCTACTTACCCAAAAGCAGAAAGTGTTGTGGTATGTTGATCCCGTGAAATCCGTATGTTGTCCTAGTAAAGTTTCGTTTCTTGGGGACTTTCTTTGTGCCTTCAGTCATTACTGAACAATTCATTGAGCTAAGCAGTGTTCATCGATGTACAAACTCGAAATACATTCTCAATGAAAACATTGAAACACGGCGCCCTTTGTGTCCCTCCCCCTTGAGCGAGCTCAACAGCCAATCACACCCAAGTGAAAGCATACACGTTATCTCAGCCACAAGCATGACAAACAAGCCTATTTTGTTGATAGATTATACTTATTTAATGAACGTAAAACTGTTCTGAAAAATAACGAGTGGGTACTTCAAAGCTTCAAGTTGGATGTTAGCTAAAAAACCGAGGTCAGAAATTGTTTGAAGACTGATTTGACGTATTTCTGTTTTGCGAGAGGTAACTCCAAATACGCTAGAATGTCACATATACGCTCTGCCCTGCGGGCTATGTGGGATGCAAGACAGCTGAGAGGAGACGGTGTGTGTGCACTGCGTCTATATCTCAAAATGTACATTTGATAAATGAATGAATGAATGAATCTTTTTTTTTATTTCGAACATGATTTAAAATAATAAAAGAACAAATAACTAATATGTAGAGTACAGGCCTATCAATGTTCAAAAAGGAGTAGGATGAAGCCTAGGCTTATCTTGTCCTACCCCTGTCCGTCACTCTCAAGTGAGAACAATTATACTTAAATTATATAATCCAATTAATTAATACATATATTTCAGTTTCATCAGTACTAATACTTTTTCATTCTTAATATTGATAGAACACAAAATAAATAAATAAACATAATTTTCCATTCTTAATACTGAAACAACACAAAATAAATAAATAACAAATATCAGTATACACAATGTAATACAAAAGACAAAGAAAACCACACCTTAGTATCCAGAAGATTAACAACCTTCCCAGTGTTTCCTCTATATGCATTGATTCGTGGCGGGCCGCCACGAATAAATTTTCTCCGCCACTAATTGATTGTCCACTTTGATTCAGGCTGCGCAACGATTATTAGTTATTATGACCGGAGAACAGAAAAAAAGCAGATTGAAGCTAGATTCAGGCCGCTTTCAGACCTACATTTCGTTACGATTTAGGGTGTAGTAAGTTACAATATGTAACAATGTTGCAATTAACCTCGTCGTTTGTTCGCACTGCAATCGAGACTGAATCGCTCTCAACAGGCGCGCGGCGACGCGCTTGCAAAACAGTTTTGTGATTGGTCAGATATTCGCGGGACATTTGGATTTCAGGAAGTCACTCTCCTCTCTCTCTCTTCGCCTGGAGCCCATTCCTTTAATCCCTTATCCTAATCGAAAATGCAACATCATCAGCGACGACTGTGGGTTATTGCATTTACTGCTGTTCTCTGGTTCATGTTCTTATACCAGTGCTCAGTATACAAGTATTTTAAATGAACATTCGTAATATAGTCTGATGTTCATGGTCAACTAAATCAGCCTATTTTGTGAAACAAATAATGTTCCCGCTAATGGGTTAACCGAGCACCCTCGCACCTAATGCTAGCTTCGAACTATTCATAGCAATATGCGCGGGGCAAAAAGTATCTATTGCCTCTAAAATCATCACGAACAAAACGGCGGAGATACGGGTAAGCAGGGCTCATGTCGGTGTCATCAAAGGTAAGAGTTGGTTTTCTTTAACTCAGCTGATGCATTACCTTGCTGTCGGTTGTTTACCGAATGCTCCATCTGACTGTCACACTGTGATTTTACTTGTGTAAACAGTAACGTTAGCCGGTTTTGTGTGTGTACTCTCATGTAGGCCTACTTCGTATTGATGAGCTGATGATCTTTCATTGTGTGTGTGTGTGTGTGTATGTATGTGACTGTCAGTCACAAGTTTATATTCTACGGATGTTGTTCAGTGCTGTAAGCGCGTTCCCGGTTCCATGTGTACTCTTGTGTACTTCATATTCGATGAGCTGATTATCTCTCGTGTACTTCATATTCGATGAGCTGATGATCTTTCTGTGTGTGTGTGTGTGTGTCATGCGCGTTCCGCATGTTCCGCTGCAGCTGTAGGATATCTTGGTATTTGATCACCTTCTATATAAAATCACCTGCTCGGCTTTAATGACTTAACCGCTATAAAAAACAAATTGCCACCCTCTAGTTTTGGTGAAATTACGTCTTTGTTTTGAGCGCAAGTGCGCGAAAAACGAACACCCCGCCACTAATGTGGGAAATCCTGGAAGAAACACTGTAATCCAAGTCTCAGAAATAGCTACAATATTGGCTTCTTAAATTTGACTAGGTACTCCTTGATATGTTGAAAGTCTGCTATTAAAGTGGATAATTGACAGTCCTTGATTTACCTCGATTCTGGTATTAAATTCGTCATCAGTATAATAACCACAATTGTTGGTTACCTTCTTAAAGAAGTTGCTTTCAGGGTCAATGTTATATTCAAATTCATGCATGTTATGTTCAGTAAGTTCAACTGTATCAGAAGAGCCTAATGCCATTTCGGTCCCAGTCGTTTCCACAGGTAGCCATAATCCAGTCATTTTCACAGTCATTTCCACAGGTAGACATAGTCCATATACATTTTCACAGGTAGACATAATCCAATAGTCATTTCCACAGGTAGACATAGTCTATAGACATTTTCACAGTCATTTCCAAAGGTAGACATAATCCAATAGTCATTTTCACAGGTAGACATAATCCAATAGTCATTTCCAAAGGTAGACATAATCCAATAGTCATTTTCACAGTAATTTCCACATGTAGACATACCGGTAATCCAAGTCATTTTCACAGGTAGACATAATCCAAGTCATTTTCATTTTCACAGTCATTTCCACAGGTAGACATAATCCAATAGTCATTTTCACAGTCATTTCCACAGGTAGACAATAGACATAATCCAATAGTCATTTTCACAGTCATTTCCACAGGTAGACATAATCCAATAGTCATGTTTACAGTCATTTCCACAGGTAGACATAATCCAATAGTCATTTTCACAGTCATTTCCACAGGTAGACATAATTCAATAGTCATTTTCACAGTCATTTCCACAGGTAGACATAGATAGTAATTGTTACCTTGTGTAGATGTCGATTGAGTGTCACTGATAGCCTACTTGTCCAACTCCTCTATGTTTCTGATGACCATCACTTTGGACTCCTCTGGCGTTCTATTCAGCTTTATAAAGACTTTGCAGTTTGTTGTCCATGTAGATTGGATCTTTCTATCCTTTCGCAAAAATCAGGCCTTCTTAGCGATATCCTCATTCTTCTTAGTTAGCCTAAGTGTTCATTCAGGTACACGTCGGATCCTCTCATCGTCGGATTTTCTTCTGCTTTAACAGTGCCGTTTTATGTTTTACGGTTTGCGAACCTCAGTATTACCGTAGGTTTGTCACTCGACCTTCTCAGCGGGAGTGGGTGACAAGCCTCTATGTTGTTCACGTCCACTGCTATGCCCTTGGTCAGAAAAAAGGCAGACACCTGTTGCTCCGCTCTGTTCGAGTCGGCCTGGTTGGACTCATCGATAGTACCAGCAGCCGCTTGGGCATATGACCGGGGTTTAATCGCCAGTCCAGTTACAATAATGTCATTTATTCTTGAGTACTGCTCAAGGTCTGACACACGATTTTCCAATTGTGCAATTGTTTTGTCCTTCTTGTTGATTTCTAGCTGTAGTGCTTTGACCTCTTCCACCAAGTTTACGATGGTTTTCTACTCTAATCTGACAGCAGCCATCTCCTCAGTCAGAAATTCAAGCGCTTCCTTAAGCTCTCTTTCTAATTCCGTAGGAGGCATGGTGCTGTATTACGCAGACAGGTTATCACATTTTGATACCTCCACAATTGATACCTCCTTGAGTAAGTGTTTTAAGTTTTAAGGGAGAGGAGCCGCAAGGCTTCTACTCCGCCATCTTGGATGCATTTGAAGTAAAAGTTTTAAGTAAAAGTAAGCTAGCTAACTATGATTGGAAACTAAGTACTATGCAGTTAGAATTATAGAAGATCTAGTTGTGTTTTCTTGCTGGTCTCGCTGCCTGGGTTTGAACAGACTTTGGGATCAACTACAACATCTCCATAAGATACATTATAACTTTGCATCCTTTGAAAAAAACGGTGGCATGTAAGGATCTTCGCAAACATTACAAACAATAGCAGCATTTAAATAGTTTAGTTTATGTTCAACTGGAAAAGGTAGTGAGCGCAGATCTTCATTTATGTTTTGACTGTCAAAACATGAAAATCTGCGCTCACTACCTTTTCCAGTGTTACTTCTCACAATCACATTCAGTTAATTCAGTGGCCTACTCTTTGAATTATACAGGCCCAGTATTTATCTATTAAGCTCCTTATTGTTTCATTAATTTAATTAGTCGATATGCATTTCAAAAGTATCCCTAGTTCACATGTTTAAAATGTGCTGTTAAAGTTTTGTTTATTAAAACATTCCTTCTTTGTTATTTTGTAGTTGTGTCCTGTATGCACACTTTAGGTGTCAGTTCCTGTAATGGCATAAGTAATAGGCTACTGTACCACACACAATAATAGCCCTCCATTCCATATCTTAAGCAATGAGCCTATTTCATTTTTAATACACATTTTAAAAATCTAATAGTCGTTTTTCTAATGGGATAAATGCTTGTCAAATATTATGTGTTTATTCTGCTTAAAACAGTTTATGTTATGGGCAGGTTATGTCATGGATTCCGAGATCACTGTAATGCTCTCTTTATTTTTTAGGCTATGACACGGCTCTCTAAAATACTCGATTCTGATTGGACAATCGCTCGTTCTACCGGTGAGTTATTTCTCCTTTGGCCCGATGAACCCGGGCGAGCTGAAAAAACTGGTTCGTACTCTACCCCCCCCGCCCCCCCCCCTCCCCTTAAACAAGAAATAGTTTATTGTGTTTATTTTCAACTGTTGCTTAAAGGTTAGACCGTAATGTTCACAAAACAGCGTGTAAGGCTACACAGCCTGTAAGGCTACACAGCCTGTAAGGCTACACAGCGTGTAAGGCTACCTGGGCAGAGAACTGCTGGAACTCCTCTGGCAGGATCCAGGAGCGGGGGTAGAAGTTGTATTCCTCCGGGAAGAGGTCCTGCATGGTCCTCACGGCACGGCTCAGGTTGATCTTCCTCAACATCTCGATCATACCTGTACAGCAAACACACACACGACAGGTTGGGAGTTTTAACACACCTTTATTGCACTGCGACGCAAGCGAATGGTACATGCATACATGACGGGTAGGGATGTCCCGATCCCACTTTTTCACTACCGATACCGATACCGATACCTGGGCTTCGGGTATCTGCGATACCGATACCGATCCGATATTTGTATACATTTTTTGAGCCCTGAATAATAACAAATACCTCCCCAGTATATAGTCCACACCAACAACAGTTAAATTAAAGACTGCCAGCCTTTATTAAAGCAACAAATGCGACGTGTTGTGGATTGGAACTACGGATCATAAGCTTTCAAATGATGTGTCATACATTGAAATCCGAAAAAATATGAAGTTAGAGTCATTTGAATGTTGTTTGACGTCAGGCACATATAGGGTTAACCTCTTTGTAATGAAACCGTAAGCACACAGCGCTACGAACTATGAGAGCTGTATCCATTATGCGCATTTTAAGCGCATATAGGACTCGCGTGAAGCATTTCTGCGACACGCGTTTCTGTTCACTGTTTTCATTCCCTCATCGCTTATACACATAAGTTTGACTGCGCATGACAGTAGTTCAGCAGTCTTTTAGTCGCACTGGTGCGATTGAATGTATTTCCAAGTCGCACAGAAATATATTCACTCGCAAATGCGACCAAAACAGTCGCACTATCGAGCCCTGGTCATGCACGTGGCTACTACTGTTGTCGTCACTTGAGTGACACACCAGATCGAGAGCGCGGATCGGAGCCTTTTTTTTTCTGGTGCGATCCGCGATCCAGCATTCAGGTCCAATATCGCGGCGATATCCGATATCAGTATCGGATCGGGACATCCCTAATGACGGGCATACACCATGCCTTCTCGGGAAAAAACTAAAAGGACAGATCCCAAATGCAGAAAAGGAAATGGAAACGTGAACAAAACGTGAACAAAAACAAATTAAACTAAAGCCAGGTACACACATAAAGATAATCTGGCCGATTTTGGCCCGATTTTCCCCCTTCCGACCAAGGACAGCAAACGCCCGATTATCGGATGGCTCTAAAGATTATCCTACAAGATTATCCTGTGGTGTGAGGTGTGTTAAGAGTCCATTTCTCCCGACAATCTGCTCGGAAAATGGTCCGGCCGACAATCGTAAATATTAAACGTGTTCAATATTTACGACCAAAAATCCTCCTGTGTGTGGGCAACTCCCGACTCCCAACAAATCCCGAGCAGGGTTGCCAGATGGGCTTGGTTTTTTTGGTGGAATTAGCGGTTTTAGACTGTGGGCTGGAAAGTGTCACTCATCTGGCAACTCTGCTCCCGAGTCTGATTGTGACGTCGATGGAATGTAGGCAATCAAGAAGCGAGCTGACTAATACTTCGTTCTTCGGCACTTTATTTGCCCTGTCGCACATGGCTCGTACAGGTCAGTCAGGGTTAGGGGTGTAACGGATCACCTAACTCACGGATCGGATCATGGTTTTTGAGTCACGGATCGGATCATTTTTCGGATCAACACAATTATTTTACATTTGTAATGGAACGGTTTCCATGTATTGTTTGGGTCCTTTTTCTGCCACTAGGGGGCATAGTTGTTTTGTCTTTGGAGTATTTCGCCTAGGCCAGGGGTCGGCAACCCAAAATGTTGAAAGAGCCATATTGGACCAAAAAAACAAAAAACTAATCTGTCTGGAGCCGCAAAAAAATGAAAGCCTTATATAAGCCTTATAATGAAGGCAACACATGCTGTAAGTGTCTATATTAGCTATATTAGCCTACTATCAAAAAAATGACTAGGTAGGCTACAAATACATAATGAGCATTCATGATTAAATGTTTATTTTCGCTGCAGCGCACCGTGGAGAGAATGACGCACCACGTGACTACTCTGCTGTACGACGGTTTAAGTTTAACTTCCATTACAATATTAATGTATTATGTCTCGTTGCATTGATGAAATTATAGAATTACAATAAAGAAATCACATTTTGATGTGATTTTTATTTTGAGGATTAAAAAATATATATATAAAATGGAACGTGCATAATAGGCCTCCTGTAATTTCAGACCTCCCCATGGAATAAAATGCAGTCCTCTTCAACCCGCAATAATACAATACGAATACAACATATAAGTCGAATACAATACAATCCTCTTCTCTTTTCCCCCTTATCTGGGCAATAAAACGCAGCCTGCAATTATAAACAATAAAACAGCAGCCTTTTGAAAAGGTAAAGTATATTACATTTAAATAATACAGTTTAAGTTCGATTTCTGTGCATTATCCTCTTCTCTTTAGTTTTCTGCCAATGCCAAGTAAGTCAGTGCTAGAACTGAAGTGAAGTGAACTGAACAGAACTACTAGTCAAGGGTAAAACACAGCAGCATCCGCTTCTCTTTTGACACGCACAATACAACGCAGCCATCCTCGGACCTGAGCAACAAAACACTAATAATATCCCTATGTGTCATTCCAAATATATACTGACAAAAATCTGAAATCACTTTATAAAAACAGCCACTTTGTTACTAAATATGTGCCTATGACAGGATTGTGTTCTTACCCGTTTAATGTGACTTCTGTTTTCGGACATCACTGGACAGCTTCTCAACATCGGGCATGTAAGATGTAACTTTAATCTTCACGCAGGACTGCAAGCTCTCATCTGTGAGGCGGGTGCGGTATTTGGATTTGATGTAGTTCATGTTTGAGAATATCTGCTCGCACAGGTATGTTGATCCAAATATGGATAATACTCCAAATGCATATTTCTTCATGTTCCTATAACTGTCAGGAAGAGCGTTCCATGTTTCAAACACAAGTTTCTCGGGTGTTGGGAGGCTTTCAATTTCGCTCCATTTGTGGCTTTGGGCAAGCTGGGCTTTCTGACGAGTGACGTCTTCAAGCTCGGCTGTCAGACTTTTGAACTTGGACACCCATAAATCTTTGTCAGCTATATCGGCCATTTCCATTTCAAGGTCAGCTTGATTTACTCCTGGGAATGTGTTCAATAAGGACGGGTCAATCTCCAGGGGTGTGACAGGGAAAGATAGTGACATTTTGTGAATGTTTGTGCACACAGTGCTTCTTGGTGCAAGATGCAGTGAAATGCAAGCAGATTTCGACCCAACGCTTTCTGTAGTAAAGTCACAAACCCCTTTTGTGATCCTCTCATACTGGGCGCCCCATCTGTAGCCACTGAAATCAGGTGGTTGGTGTTTATTCCATTGTCATTTAAACACTTCAGCACAGCCTCACATTATGTCCTCCCCCCCGTGTTTGGCCTTTCAGTGGTATTAATTCGATCATTTCTTCTTGCGGCCCATCAGAGTTCACATACCTGCATAACAGCGCTGTCTGTTCAATATTGATCACATCACACGACTCATCACAGGCAACTGAGTATGCTGGAGCTGAATTAATGTCCTTGATTTGCTGATTGGTGATGTTGCCTGCCATTTGAATGGCCCTTTCCTTCACTGTCTTTGCGGAGAGAGGCATGTCTTTAATTTTCTGTATTATCTCGGTTTTGTTTTTGAAGTCTGAAAATAGGTGCTCTATTTTAATGAATGAATCCTTCATGTTGTCACCATCTGTGAACGGTTTTCCACGCTTTATTATCTCCCGGGTTGCAACAAAACTAGCAGCAGTAGTGGAGTTTGGAGATGCAATCCACTTCTTAAATCGATCTTTGCGCTCTTGTAATTTCTCCAGAAGTAATGCAATCGCACTTTTTCTCTGACTCCCAACTGGGTACTCGGCTGCAAATGTAGCATGCCTTCCCTGGAAATGTCTTTCCAAATTACTTTTTTTGTTATTTGACAACTTCTCATTACAGAGCAAACATGCAGGCAATCCTTCCGCATTGGCAATGAAAGCAAATGATTCGGTCCAAGAACTGTTGAATCCTCTGTTCTCCTCAGCGATCTTTCTCTTTTTCCCTTTGGGATCCATGGCCCATCACACACCCGCCGGTTTGTTCGCAACAGCCACCTGCCTGGCACCGTGACTACGGTAGCCTGTACACAATAACAATAGATTGAATTGATTGATTGAAAAACTTTATTAGAAGGTTTGCAGAAGTAGGTACATGAAAGTACATATTACATACAAGGTCAACTAAAAGGATAAAAACCCAAGAAAGCCACTGGCTTATTTCAATTGGGGTCCTTGATTAATAGCACCACAGCTATGACGCAAATCTTTGTGTTGAAATGTAATATTTATTCTGCACATTTTTACAGCATTGGAAAACGTTAAAACGTAAAAAAAAAACATTGGAATGTTTGTGTCATGTTTGTCCTCCTACAGAAACCATATAAAAATAAAATAAAAAATAAAACAATCATACATTTTTGAAAAAGCTCCATGGAGCCACTAGGGCGGCGCTAAAGAGCCGCAGGTTGCCGACCCCCGGCCTAGGCCATCTAGTGGTGTTTCGTTTACTGCTGTTTGTTGCTCCGCACTTCCTGGTTTCTATGACAACAAGAAAGCTATAGTTTTTTACTGAATCAATGTTCTTGCCCCATCATTGGTCATTGTTTGGTTTCTGTCCCTTTCAGTGGCAATATCTGTAAGTTGAATTGTTATCCATCATTGTTATACAGTATGTCTGTCTTTGGATGTTTCGTCATATTTACTGCACAATGTAATGATTGGCATTCAAGCTATTATTTTTTGTACGAGATGTACCTATTAGCATAGATGCGATGTTCTATGTAATCTGTCATTTGATTGGTTCATTTCATATCTTACATTTGGTTGTTTGGTAAAGAAATTATAGTTTTGCCAAAACCTTTGGGCATGACTTCTTACAAGGTGACTAATTATGGCGCTTTTCCACTGACCGGCCCGGGTCGGCACGGCACGGCTCGCCTCAGCACGCTTTTGAACAGTTCTGGGTACGAGACGTTTCCCACTGTACACAAGAGACCAGGAACGAGTATAGTAAGGGAAACATATGAAAATCTGCGAAGTAAATCGTTACCAAAAATGTTCTTCACCAATGTGTTTCTAAAGGTGTGTAATAACATGTACTAAAAGGTTGAAATTCAACTCCTGTGGGAAACCTCATAAAAAACTGCTCAAAGTTGGGGTACCGATAACCGATTTTCGAAAATTCGAAAATGCTTAAATTGGACTTGAGTAACTTTTGAGGGGTCAAACTAGGCATTTTTCATGATTCTGAGTTGATTGCAAGCATTTATTTGTCACCAAGACCACTTCCTGGTAGAGAAACTGCCACGCCCTTTTTTCCATTTACATATACATTTATTTAAATTAGCTGCATAATACTCAGAGTGGAGGTGGTAGTGGAGGTGGTAGGTAGTGGGGGTGGTAGTGGAGGTGGTAGTGGAGGTGGTAGTGGAGGTGGTAGTGGAGGTGGTAGTGGAGGTGGTAGTGGAGGTGGTAGTGGAGGTGGTAGTGGAGGTGGTAGTAGAGGTGGTAGTGGAGGTGGTAGTGGAGGTGGTAGTAGAGGTGGTAGTGGAGGTGGTAGTGGAGGTGGTAGTGGAGGTGGTAGTGGAGGTGGTAGTAGAGGTGGTAGTGGAGGTGGTAGTGGAGGTGGTAGTGGAGGTGGTAGTAGAGGTGGTAGTAGAGGTGGTAGTAGAGGTGGTAGTGGAGGTGGTAGTGGAGGTGGTAGTGGAGGTGGTAGTGGAGGTGGTAGTAGAGGTGGTAGTGGAGGTGGTAGTGGAGGTGGTAGTGGAGGTGGTAGTAGAGGTGGTAGTGGAGGTGGTAGTGGAGGTGGTAGTGGAGGTGGTAGTGGAGGTGGTAGTAGAGGTGGTAGTAGAGGTGGTAGTGGAGGTGGTAGTGGAGGTGGTAGTAGAGGTGGTAGTGGAGGTGGTAGTGGAGGTGGTAGTAGAGGTGGTAGTGGAGGTGGTAGTAGAGGTGGTAGTGGAGGTGGTAGTAGAGGTGGTAGTGGAGGTGGTAGTGGAGGTGGTAGTGGAGGTGGTAGTGGAGGTGGTAGTGGAGGTGGTAGTGGAGGTGGTAGTAGAGGTGGTAGTGGAGGTGGTAGTGGAGGTGGTAGTAGAGGTGGTAGTGGGCGTGGTAGTGGAGGTGGTAGTAGAGGTGGAAGCATTGAATAAATGCTTGCAATCAACTCAGAATCATGAAAAATGCCTAGTTTGACCCCTCAAAAGTTACTCAAGTCCAATTTAAGCATTTTCGAATTTTCGAAAATCGGTTATCGGTACCCCAACTTTGAGCAGTTTTTTTTATGAGGTTTCCCACAGGAGTTGAATTTCAACCTTTTAGGACATGTTATTACACACCTTTAGAAACACATTGGTGAAGAAATTTCTTGGTAACGATTTACTTCGCAGATTGGTCAAATATCTGGTAAAATGCCCTTACTAGTAGGAGGAGTAGAAGATAGTAGGCGGAGTTACGCGTCATAACAGCGCGCCATGGTGGTGACGTATATTTTCACGAGACACAACACAGCCAACAATAGCAACATGGAGGAACATGAAGCTATCGTATACTTTTTCCTCGGCATGTGGTATATTATTAACCGTGGTTTTTTGGAGAGAAAGAGAAAGAGAGAGAGGGAGAGAGAGAGGAAGCTATGTACACATAATAAAGTCATGTTTTTTGAACCCTTAAAACCACTGCCTTCACTTGTCTGCTTTATGAACTGTAGTATCATTGTTATGTTGAGCATATCAGATGGCTACTGCCTGATCGATGTCGACACTGCTCGTAGTGAATATAAGCACTTGACGCATGTTGAACTCCTGGTTCATTGAGTTTACTCCCGGTTCACTTCTCGGGGTGGCACCACGGTGGTTCAGGGCTCAAAATGACCGTATACCGATGGTGGAGTTAGCCAGCATAGTCTTGTCTTTTTACCACCTTCCTAGCCGGTGTTATTCACGGACAAACACGGTGCCCGGAGGCACCCTTTGCGGGTTAATAACTGTGGTTTAACACTGATTCTGATTGAAGACTTTTTTGTATCATTAAAAGACAGTAACAATAACAGTTAGAACAACCATAAATAATAATAAGCTGGGTAATTAGCTTAGGTAATACCTTGCTAGGTAATAATGTTATAGCTGTATAACTATAGCTGTCTGACCCAGTGACTAACACTGACAGGTATTGACAGCTGATAGCTGTCAATCTAGAGGGGGAGTGGTTGGGGGTGGGGTTGACCAGCTATTGTTACCGCCCATTACCTGCCTGTGTGAAGGTGTGAAAAAGTACGAAAAAGTATGAAATCTTTGAAGGGCTTTTTCTCAGGATTTAGTTTTCAGGGTTAACAAGTTTCAAATACTCATGTCGTCTTACATTTTTTCCCGATGTCTATGTATGACGCATCATTTGAAAGCTTACAATCTGTAGTTTAAGCATATGTAAAAAACAGAAAAATTACTTTGCCTACTTGATGATCATTCCACCACATCGCGTCACATACAATCACCTTCCCTGGCCTGCCTGGTTACTGGCATGACAAGGCATTAGGCACAGCTGACACCAATCCAACCTGCTGCATACACGTACTTTAACATAAGACTGGCTGCATACATACACTTTAACATAAGACTGGCTGCATACACATACTCCACATCTTATCCACTCCCCCATATTTGGGGTAAAGTCGTGTCTATGTTTAATATAACAGATTTAAAGAGCTTACCTTTATCAATAATGTTCATCGATATCGCAAACGATTCATTAGATTCCATTCTAAACGACCACATCATTTTTTTCTGTGTCCCAAATTTCCATATCATTGGTCCTCGAAAGTCATTTTTTCCGCCTCTGTTCGATTCTATTGGCTCTGACGCTTCAAATGAGTGATCAATCATGACATTTTGACCAATGGGTTCGGGAGAAAATTCACTGCGTAAACGACTCTGGTGTGAAAACGAGGCCGTTGCGCAATAGGAGCGCACAGAAAACCGCGCAGGAGGGCCCTGCTGGATGCAAACAGAGTCTAAACAGTTGGATTTGGATGCAATTTATACCTATAGTGATATGTCAATGAAATATAATCAATTTTACAGTCTTGATGCATGAGAAAGTCTGATACACTGATGGTGCCAAAATGTCTCCAAATGGCACAATTTGGTTGTCCGCCTAAACATACCTGTACTAAAACAGGTACAAAGTTGCATTGGCTCACATTACTAGCATCTAATTTGGCACAAGTACTCATCAGACCCTGGAGTACTGATTCCTAGATGATTTGGCCTTATTCAGTCAGGTTTCCAAGCTGATATTCACTCTAAAAGCTGTTGTTTTTTTAGGCGGAGAGTGAATTTGAGATTTTTCACAATGTTCTAGCTCTATTTACTCTGACACAGTAACATATATTTTGATTCTGACACTTCTACAGTCACCCCACAGGTGTTAGCTTTCATTTGATACCAATATCATTATGAAGGCCCTTGTGATTGTAGAGATATTCTATATTCACTGTGGGCATGTCATTTCGAGCAGAAAACCTGAAAAATAGGACCGATAATAAGACTGGCTGCATACAAATACTTTAACATAAGACTGGCTGCATACACATACTTTAACATAAGCCAGTGACAAGAGCTGACAGGCTACACAGTGTCTCAACGGTGAAGCAGCAGGGGCTGTGAATACTGAGACGGTTGACAGACCTCAGACTGCGTAGTGCTGTTTGGTCCTTCATCTGCTTGCTGTCCTGCAGACGTCATGTGACTTGTTGGATTGTATTTCCCCCATCGGCAGACCAGACCATAATAAGAGGTTTTGCGTACCTGGAAACTTGTTGACCTGGCCTGAGACGATGTTCTCGTTGTCATGAAAGGACACGCCGTGCCAGTAGATGTCACAGGCTGTCCGCCGCCCCATAGGAAACTGCAGAGAGAGAGAGAGAGAGAGAGAGAGAGAATATGAGACAGGGGTAATATGATGAATATGAAGGGTTAGGGTGGAGGTGTTGTGGTGTTCTCATGCTAACTGGAGGCACACTTCAACACGGACAGGAAGGCTTTGTTGGGGCTTTGTTGGCGAACGCTGTTTAACTGCACCATAGTGACGACCAGTTTAAGGGTCTGGCGCAGTATGGTCTAGTCATTTCTGCGGCCTCTGAAAACTGTTGACTCTGATCAATAAATTGGCATAACTGACAACTGTCCTCGCTACAAATCTACAAAGTAACACATTGGAGGGTCACCCTCCCAGTCATTGGAGGGTCATTGAAGGGTCGCCTTTCCAGTGACCCCAGAAGCCGGGGCTAACCCCCAGTGGGTTGTGGGAGAGAGAGTGTTCTCCAATGGAAGGAACCCTGGAAGGGTGTGATATTCTGACAGGATTACATTGCTTAATTACATGACTACATCCACCCTGGCTGAGTCTTGGAACCACACTCCTGCCCTGTCCACGATCCACTTCCCCCCCTCACATGCTATATCCAGCCTTACAATACACACACACACACACACACACACACACACACACACACACACATCCAGCTTTACAACACACACACACACACACACACACACGCACAGGACACCAGAAACACACCCACCACAGTAACGTGACAGCTGGGGAGACCATCCCATCCCGTGAGTCAGTGTGAGAGAAAGGGAGCCTGCCTATAAATACCATACCATACATGTTAATGTATAACCCCCTAATCTCATCAGGGAACTGGGTCAAATTAATTTAGGCAGTATCTATGGGCAGAGGGATGGGAATAGCCCCCATCATGTGTGATTGGAGAGGGCCATTCCAGCTATGAACTAATCTACAGTGCCACACACATACACACGCACACACACATGCAGACACACGCTTTCTTTGTCTGGCTGAGTGAATAATGAACTGTTGTTGTTCTAGCCTTATTTCAGCAGAAGGGATGAGGTCATCTCCTTTCAAAGAGGTTGGCACGAACTGGCAGAGACATGGAACCCAGGCCAGTCGTCCTGATGCCCATCCGTGAGGTTGACTGGGCATGCCCCCAGGCTGACAGTCCTAGAACAATATGTGACAGGGTCTAGTGAAAAACTCCTCAAGTAGGGCACGGTCATGTTTCACTTATTTTTGTTGTTGTTCTAGTGTCATACAGTGAAATCTGAAAATAGTTGAAGATTAAATGCTTATTTGAATGTTGCTGCACCTCACGCCCTAAATACCAGAGAAAGAACACCTCACGCCCTAAATACCAGAGAAAGTCGCTCTGAATCCAAACAATTGCCGACATGTGGACCTTTTCACCAGACCGCGTCGCGTATCTGTCACTCAACCCTGTTGAATGTCTGTCAAGTGTCCCTGGCCGAGGCCCCGCGGTGGTGTAGCGGTCTAAGCACTGGCCACTAGTGCATGCTGCCCACCGGGGCCGGGGTTCGTATCCCGGCTCGCCAGACCCGGATATGGCCAGGGCACACACGGGGAACGGTATATTGGGCGGCCGCTCCCGAGGGGGGTATAGGAGTAGTTCCGGACAAGGATCCGTCGCGCAACAGCGCCCCCGTCTGGTGCTGGAATAACGGTGCTGGGCTCGAGGAGCCAGTCAGCTAGTCTGCCTGGCGGCCTCCTCTGGGACTGCCGGCTGCGGGGTCGTGCGGCGGATCCCTCGCAATAGGCAGGGGATAATTGGATGCTAGGTTGGGTTCAATTGGCTACCAAATTGGGTGAAAAAAGGGATAAAATCTGAAAATAAAATAAAAAAATATAATAAAAAAGTGTCCCTGGCCTGTTCTTTCACTTTAAACTTAGACACTTCGGGTTTGACAAAAAACATGGCCATATACGGCCAACTGCCCGCTCTGTCTGACTGGCTAAAGATAGTAGTAAGTGTTTACCTAACCTGTCACCACTCTGTGTAGAATGATTAACCTACATACGGTATCTGTTCTCCCAAAGCATCTTTTTAAACCTTAATTGGTAAGTGGAAGCAAGGTAATCTGTCCCATCCAAATGAAAAGCACTCAATCACCCCCCCCCCTCCCCCTCCCCCTCCATCCTTGGAGGAGAATATAAACCTACTGGATTATCAAGAGATTACGCCGTAACCGTTCGCCCCTGTTGAGAGAAGGCCATATGCTGAAAGTCAGCTGGCAGGTGCTCCTCAAGCTTGAAAACTGCTGTGCCATCAAACTGCCCATTAGGCTATCACCCAGGCATAACCTGGGTCACGCTGGGGGTGATGACAGTAAACAGTGATGATTTGATATCCCCAGACTTGGATGTCAGGAAAGCTTTAGAAAAAGAAAATGTAGGTAATGTGAAACCCTCAGGAGAGAGAGTTGCCTGAGGAAGTTCTGGAGGTGCATAGACGGTGTCCTCTCTGCAACGTGGCGTGGATCAATAACAGCACAGCGTCGGAAAGGGTACGACAGGGTAGACGACTGGTCACTTTCTCTCAACAATCACTAACATTTCGGCTTAGCGGCGATCATTCGCTTTACTGAGCTGTGGTTCTTGTGTTCTTTATGTTATTTAATGTAGAACTAGTCTTGTGTCCTGGAAAACTCCCCTACAAGCGGTCATCACTACATGACAGAATTGACCATTAGTAGGCCTCCTGCATGCAAAAGAGAAGGAATATTGGGCTCCCGCAATGGATTATAAGGGGAAGTGCTACTCCAAGTTTGTGTCACCGAGTTGAGACGGTAAACTCCCTCATCAAGTTCAAATACCCCCACCCATAGCTGGTTTACATCAGGTACCCCCACCCATAGCTGGTTTAAATACCCCCACCCATAGCTGGTTTACGTCAGGTAATACCCCCACCCATAGCTGGTTTACGTTAGGTAATACCCCCACCCATAGCTGGTTTACGTCAGGTAATACCCCCACCCATAGCTGGTTTACGTTAGGTGAAGACCCCCACCCATAGCTGGTTTACGTCAATATTGATCAAATATCATCTGAGATGAACTCACAATCTCTAATCCACACACGCTGGAGTCAAAGTGTCAACATTCTAAGGTTATTATTATTATTAATAATAATAATAATAACAATAATAATAATAATAATAATAATACATTTATATATTTTATTTGTAATGCACTTTACATAAAGAAATCTCAAAGTGCTAAAGATTAAAAACAAGAAGAAAGATAAAAAACAATAAAACAATAAACATTTAAATAAAAAAAGGCTAATAAAAGGCTCTATTAAAAAGGTAGGTTTTACCATTCCCCTTACACATCTGTGTCACTGTGCCGTAAGAGGCCTAAACTAGACCAGAGGTGATGCTAGCTCAATTGGCCTTCTCTTACACCGCAGCACCACTGAAAGAACTGACATGGGATCAGTTACGCCCTTGGCTGTGTTGAAGGTGTAACTGTTACGAAGGGTAAAGAATAGGGCCTCAGGCTACACGTTTTGAAACCAGATCTGATTGGACTTAAAGGGCTTATGTTTCAACACGTGGTCGTCTGAAGTAAAGAGTCTTTACCTGTATAGTCCAATCGCTTTACCCTGCAGCACTCTTCATGTATAATGAACGAGCCCCTTCATAATGGGTGGTGGCAGGTATTATTGCGCCACATTCAACACCCTCAGGACCGGACAGATGGCGCTCGCCTTGCGAAGTGAGGGGAACCGTATCAATTAGCCATCTCATGAATGTATTAAGGCTGGGGCTTTCCATTTCCAACAACTTTCAGCCACAGACAGTGAGGCGATAGTTTGGAGTGGCAAGGTTAAAAGTGACTGTGTCCTCCTCATGAATATTATGTGACCACTGCCCATCGGCTCCTTAACCTGTACTAGCCTATAACCTTACTTCATGAAGACATATTAAATATGTAGGACATATTATGTAGCAATAAAGCTGTCAGTAGGTAAGTAAGTAAGTAAGTAAGTAAGTAAGAAGTAATTCATTGTACAAACATGGATGAGTTGTGTTAATACAGGCTATAAAAGGACCACAATCTTGCTGGTGGTAACTGAATAACCTGCCCTGACATCCTGAACGTGTTGGGATAACATGGAATAATAAGGGATTCTGTCCTATAAAGCAAGGTCTAAAACCAGCGGCACTGACTGAGGCTGTAGACTCCTGAGATAAAGATATAGATAGATAGATAGATAGATACATAGATAGATAGATACATACATACATACATACATAGATAGATAGACAGATACACACACAGTAGGCTATATGAAAACAGACATGGCCATACCTCTTTCCATTTTAGCTGCTTGATGCTGATCTTCAACGCCTCCAGTGAGGTTTTGGCTTTGGAGGTATCCACGGTGACGGGCTTCCTCTTCTTTGCCAGTTTGTTGCCATCCTCTCTGATGTGCGGGCCTTTGGTGTCTTTGGGTTGGTGGTTGAGCGCGACGTTTCCGTTGGTTTCGGTCTTCCCCTGCAGAATCTTGCCAGTCCCTTTGATATGAAGCATCTGCTCAGTACCAATTCTATTGTTTTTCCCCGCATTGACAACAACTGCTGTTGACCCATGCAACGCGAGGTCAGAGTCCTGTTTGGTGCATGTGTTTTGGTGATCTTTTCCCAGTTTGCTCCGACTTTTACTTCGACTCCGACCAGCAACTGAGGTTTTGGATGCATCCCCTTTGCATGCGGTGGTAGGCGGGATTGGTGACACAGATGATGCCGGGGATGCCACTGGTAGCTGCTCCTCCTCCTCCTTCTCCTTGACATCCTCACCAGATGATTTCATTTGGTCAAGCGGAACCCTCACTTTTACATAATCATCACTCATTATAAGATATCAATATCACTGTGAAGGGCTCTGCATTCACACACACCCCGAGCACGGGACAGCTGCTCACACGGACACACACAATGTGGCATTGCTAGCAAACCATCTCGCTAGACGTGTTGTAACCACTCTACATAGAAGACCGGACATACCATCATGTAACCACTCTACATAGAAGACGTTTCTTTGGCGAAAATGCACACCGGACACAGTCCTTTAATGTCCAGTGAGAAAGCAAACAAGCTGGCTACACGTTACTCACACTTTCTTTCAATGATGTCGTGACAGATGTCAAATAATTTAACATTATTGGGCAGTGTAAAGCACCCATCTCCAGGCTATAACTAGACATGCCACATGTGTATTGCTCAAATATGATGCTACCCACTTGGATTCATCCCATCATAAAACGGACTAGATAACGGTAGCTAGCTACATTGCATTTGTCCCAATCACGGCAACGGATGTGCAATGTTGTCTGCCTAGCTACCTACCTACTGTCACTGGTGGTTACCTAAATGAAATGGCTTTTGTTTCATCCACCAAGTGAAACATTGTTTTGCAATGAACAGAGCTATGCGGTTACCTTCTACTTCTACTAGGAAAGCAGACGACAGCATCGGAGAACAGTGCCTGTCTGTCTGTCTGTCTGAGTCTGGTGGAGATGATGCGTCCGTGTTTTGATCCCGTTGACAACGCAACCGACGGAAGCCTTCGAGGAACATACACTAAACTGGTGGTCTTATGCTCAGTGTCAGAGATAGGAAACCACATGCCTTTGTCTGTGTCTTCTCCATCAATGATCCAGTATGGCAAGCCGTTTTAACATTTATTAGCTACAATGGATATTCATTACTGATATCTGCAACATCATTTTGCCTAGTCAAAACTAAAATTCAAGATATCTTTAATTATATGTTGACTAATCGAAACTCACATTTTAGATATCTGTAATTATATTTGGACTAGTAAGATTCAAATGTATTTTGCCATTCAAGTGTATGGGGTTTGTCATTACAGATATCTACAATTCAGTTGTAGATATCAGCTATTCACATTGCCAGTATCTGCAACTGAATTATGACTAGTTGTAATTACAGTTTCAGATATCTACGGTTTCATTCTGACTAGTCATAATTCCAGTTCAAGATATCTTTAATTCCCATTATTTCAAGATATCTACATTGTCCTTTAAGATATCTAAATAAAAACAATATTCCATTTGTTCATTTGCTTTAATTAAGTGACTCTGCGAAATGACAATAGTTAAACAAGTCCTGAGCAGGGCGAATGCAGGTATGTAAACATTAGAACAGTAGTCTATCTAATTCCCTTTCCAGTGCGTGCACCTAAACATATGACCGTAGTGCAATATTCCCTATCTCCCCCCGAGCCTTTAACATGACTACAATAAAGGCTGAAACAACAATGATTGATTGATTGATTGATTGAAAACCTTTATTGTCCCCAATGGGGAAATTTTGTTGTCAAACAGCTTAGTTAGGGCAGACAGAAAACATTCAATAAAATACATAAAACAGTGCAGGCTCAATAAGTAAAAAGTTCCAAGTTCCAAAGTTCCAGCTCCAGGTCTCCCCCACCCTGCAGGGCCTGGTTGTAGAGTCGGAGTGCAGCTGGAACAAAGGACTGTCCAAATCTTTTTGTACTTTGACGGGGGAGAACAAATCTGTGGCTGAACTTGCTCCTCATCCCCGCCAGCTCGCAGTACATCGGGTGGGAGGGATTGGCCAGCATGGCCGCCAGTTTTTTCCCCATCCTCTGTTCTGCCACCACCTCTAGGCTGTCCAGCCCGGTCCCCACCACAGAGCTGGCCTTCTTCACCAGTTTGTTTAGCTTCGCAGCATCCCTGGCACAGATGTTTCCACCCCAGCAGGCCACGGCGAAGAACAGAACGCTGGCAACCACCGACTGATAAAACATTCGCAGCAGCTTGTTGCAGACACCGAAAGACCTCAGCCTTCTCAGGAAAAACAGTCTGCTCTGCCCTTTCCTGAGAAGAGCCTCGGTGTTGTCAGTCCAGTCCAGTTTGTTATTAATTTGTACTCCCAGGTACCTGTAGGAGTCCACCCTCTCGACTTCCACCCCCTTGATGGTGATGGGGGCTGGGGTCCTTCTCTTCCTCCTAAAATCCACCACCAACTCCTTTGTTTTGCTGGTGTTAAGCAAAAGGTAGTTGGTGTCGCACCACTGCACAAAGCTCTCCACCAGGGCCCTGTACTCCTCATCCCTGTCGTCTGTGATGTAACCGACGATAGAGGAGTCATCAGAAAACTTCTGCAGGTGGCACTGGTCGGAGCTAAACTGGAAGTCGGAGGTATAGAGGGTGAAGAGAAAGGGTGACAGAACAGTTCCCTGGGGGGCACCGGTGTTGCACACCACCACCTCAGACTGACAGCCCTGCAGTCTCACATACTGACGTCTGTCTGTGAGGTAGTTGTGGATCCAACAACAAGCCTATAAGAAGAGAATAACTCAAGTGTCCGTACAAATCACAAATCAACAAGTAAAGTGCACTCGAGCAGGTCGCCCTGGCGGACCGGCGTAGGCCTAACGGCGGCGGCGGCAGCGACGTGACCGGGACTGGCGGGGAAGAAACCACTGTGGCCCCAGGGGCCGGCAGCGACATCTGGGGGACGGCACACCCCGGCGAGTCTCGAGTTGGTGTCACAGGCGAGGCAGAGGTGGGTTGTGTCCCACGCCAGGGAGAGCCCGCTGATGGCAGCTCCAGCGGCGGGGCAGACCCAGGCTCCGATACGGGCATTCCAGGGCCGCTTGTGAGGTCAGGCAGCCGCGGCGCAACAATGGGCGCCGGCCTGGCGATGCGGATCGCCAGATCGTCATAGATCGATCGGGGCGGAAGCTGGTCGTTGCGAACCGGGTGGAACTTGCGCAGGAATCTCCTGTTCCGAAGTGTGATCCTGCCCGAGCCGTCAATCTTGATCACGTATTGATCGTGCTGACGCACCTCCACGACGCAGCCTGTCCTGTCCCATTTGTTGGGGTGGGGTCCCGTCTGGTTCTGTACACAGACCAAATCCCCAACTACGAGCGGCGGAAGGCGTTTAGTGTGCTCCGCCCAGGTGCCCGCTGTGCGGATATGGCGTTTGCGGAGGGCCTCCTCCCTCGCTGTCACCAAGTCTCATGAGGCCTGTATTTTCCGCGGGTGATCGGGATGAAATCGTGTATCGGGCGGCCGAACACACACATCGCCGGGGAAATCTTGGTGTCCGGGTCATCGTATTGCGGTACTGCAGTATCGCCCTCTGCACGGCATCAGTGTCGAGTTCACCCTTCGGGCCAGTGTTGTAGGTGATCAGCCGTTTCATCGTTTTCACCCCTATCTCTGCACGGCAGTTGCTGTGGGGGAAAGCCACTGATGAGAGGTGATGGTGGACCCCCCATCTGCGCAGGAAAGACCTGGTCTCGGCGGAGGTGAACTCAGGCCCCCCGTCTGATGAGAGCTCCTCAGGTGTCCGGTATGTCGCGAAGGCACGACGTAAGTGGCTTATCAGGTCGAGAGCGCCACCCGATGACCTCGAGACGATCGGCCAGTTCGAGTAACGGTCCACCGTCACGAGGTAGTGTAAAAGTCAAAAAAAGTCAGAGCACACCGCCTGGAAGAAGTAAACGGCCGGGATGGGCGGTGGTGGTGGGCGGTGCCCCAGGTTGTGAAGGCGCCATCCGGTGGCAGTGCTCGCAGTTGTTCAGAGCAGCGCTGATGTCGGCTGACATGCCTGGCCAGAACACAGAGGACTCTGCGCGGGCGGTCATCATCGAGACGCCCTGGTGGGCAGCGTGTAGGGCACTCAGTACCTCACCGCGGAGTGAGGGCGGTATGACCACCCTGTCCTTGAACAAGACCACCCCGTCAGTGGATGTAATGTGGTCACGGTATTGGTGGAAGCCACGAATTGTCTCTGGCATCCCGATCCTTGACTCGGGAAAGCTGTCCACCGCCATCTCCTCCAACGTACGCATATCGCCGTCACTGCAGGTGGCATCCCTGACGCGGTCCCATGTGACCGATCGCAATGACTCCAGCCCCGCGGCGCACCATGCCAGGTCACCATCCTCGATGTCGTCGCTGTTCTCCGGCTCAGCTCGGCGTAGGAGAGACAGGATGTCAGTGTGCGTGCTGGGCGAGAGGTAGGTCACCGCGGCAGCGCTGTCGTCCGGAAGGTTCATGAGCGGTGGTCGAGAGGTGCCGACCGGCCTGCGTGACATGGCATCCACCGCCTTGTTCTTCATGCCCGGGACATGTACGATACGGAAGCGATAACGCAGGGTCTTAATAATAATAACTTTATTTGTATAGCACTTTACATCAAAGTGCTTTACAGTAGGTAAGCAGCAATTTAAAACAATTTAAAACAGATATTTCAATTTTAAAAAACACACAATTTCGAAGCACAAATACAATAGGGAAAAACAACCATTTTAAACCATTTAAAAACAACTATTTCCAAAAAAAAAATAATAATAATAATAATAATTGAAAAAACACAATTTCGCAGCACAAATATAATAGGTAAAAACAACAATTTTAAACAATTTAAAAACACACATAGTTACAACAGCACAAATACACAGCCTATGACATGTAGACAACAGAAAACAGGTGGGTCTTTAACTTATTTTTGAACACTTTCACTGATTCTGCCTGTCTGATATCCAGTGGAAGACGGTTCCAGAGAGTTGGTGCGTGGAAGGAGAACGCACGCTCACCGATTGTCTTTTTTCTAACTCTAGGAATAATGAGCAGGGCAGAGCCTTGTGAGCGCAGAGCCCTTGAGGGCACATATGGGTCGAGAAGGTCCTTTAAATAAGAAGGCGCAGTGCCATTTGTAGCTTTGTATGTTAGTAGTAGCATCCAGTGGCGGCTGGCCGATAGAGGGCGCTGGGGCGCCGCCCCCACCTTCACTTCCTAGTTGCGATTTGTAAAAGTTTTTAAAAAAAATAAACATTGTTTATTCACAAAATGCGGCTGATATTCTGTCGGCGCCTATCAGCATTCATTAAAAATCCTCCAATACAATAAACATTGTTATCTGTGTGTGTGTGTAAAATTCACTGTTAAAATACATAGGGGGAGGAGTCGGGGCGCCGGTCAATGCAAGTCTATGCCAGGCCGAATACTTTTCGCTTACACGTGAGCTGTAGCAGCGCTCCAATTGGCTGTCTCTATTTCTTGGCCGGGGCGCAAAAATGTGCTTCCTGAATATCCAGTTGTATTGCAGACAATGCATTACGCTTCGTGCACACCAGGGACCGTGACCCACCGTTCTGGCGCAACCTGGTGGGATGGGCTTGACGTACGTCACGTGCGATGCAGACGCAACAACACAGCGGGGGAAGTTTGAACAAGAAAAAAAGTTTGATACAGCTACATGTTGATACATATGTAAGGTGAATAGTGAGTTAACATGTTTATTAGTTGTATCCCTTCCTTGTTGTAAAACGTGTTGTTGTTGAACATGTCTGTGACTGAGATAGACTAGATACTACGGAGGAGGAGGATGTTATCATAGTGTTTGTGATGCTAACGGCGCCATCTTTGCTAGCCTGTGGAGACGCTATGATAGCATTAGCTCCACACGGATTTAACATGAACAGTAGTAGACTACACTTGTAGTAGTAGTAGTTGTTGTTGTATAAGGTGAATAGTGAGTCTGGTTATTCAGTACCCAGTCTGGAGACTAGCATAGAATGAGCTCCTACGTGGGTAACATCATCTCTTTTAAGCCCAGGATACATGATAGCCTTTAGCTAGGCTAGCGAAGTTTCCCACAGAAGTGGGGAAAAAAACATCAGATAAGATATATAAATGGGTTATTTTGATAAACCGGATACATTTTGTGAATATATATGGTTACTTTCTCGCCTGAAAACATAAAAACTTCATAAAATGACATATTAACACTTGTAGAGCCAAATTACAGATTTTCGCCAATGGCGGATTTTACATCTGAGGCGAAAGCTCTGGTCAAGAAACTACTTCCGGTTTACTTCCGGTTGTTTTAACGGATCGAACGCAACGCAAAAGCTGAAATTTGTTGACTGATTAGCGCACCCTGACGGTCAAGAAACGCAATGCAGAGCAAAGCAACTGATCAACGCAACTGCCCCATTGAGATGAATGACTTGCAACGCAATGACCTGGTGTGCACGCAGCTTAATGCTGAGGACTTCCGACTTCCGGTTTTCCGGACTTCCGGGCTTCCGGAGTATTTTAAATGAACATTCGTAATGTCTGTCTCTGATGTTCATGGTCAATTAAATCAGCCTATTTTGTGCAACTAATAATGTTCCCGCTAATGGGTTAACCGAGCAGCCTCGCACCTAACGTGGGGGCAAAAATAATCTATTGCCTCTAAAATCACCACGCGGAGGTACGGGTAAACACGGCTTATGTTCTGTCATCAAAGGTAAGAGTTTGTTTTCTTTAACTCAACTGATGCATTACCTTGCTGTTGTTGTTTACCGAATGCTCCATCTGACTGTCACACTGTGATTGTACTTGTGTAAACAGTAACACAGACGGGGTGAATTTCATGAATGAAAGTGAAAGTTCTGTCACAAAACGCTGTTACGTATCCTCACACATGTTTAAGTGGGTATTGCGTGGGTAAAGTGAAATTACGTCTTTGTTTTGAGCGCGCGTGCACGCGAAAAAAAATCGTGCACGCGAAAAAAAAATCTGGACCCCCCCTGCTGTGCCCCACCCAAAATGTTTAGCACCAGCCGCCACTGGTAGCATCTTGAAATCCGCTCTAACATGGACAGGGAGCCAATGAAGGGAGGCCAGCACTGGTGAGATATGGTCGTATTTCTTAGACCCAGTCAAAATGCGAGCTGCAGCATTTTGGACCATTTGTATACCATGGAAGCTCTTTTTTGGCAGTCCTGACAAAAGGACATTACAATAATATAATCTGAATGTCACAAAAGAATGGATCAGAACCTCAGCATCTTAAAAAGAAAGGATTGATCTAATCTTGGCGATTCTTCTGAGGTGAAGAATGCTATTTTTATCACCCCCTTTATGTGAGGGTCAAATGTGAGGCTCTGATCCAGAATGACACCGATATTTTTAACCTTGTCCCTGCACTGGATGACACAATCATCCAAGGTCAAGACAAGACTATCACTTGGATGATTTAGTCTAGCTGGACCGAATTTTATAATTTCAGTCTTGTCTGAATTTAATAGCAGAAAGTTTGCTGATAACCAGCCCTTTACAGCAGCCAGACAGGTCTTTAACATAACTATGTCTGAGACATTTCCTGCTGTTATAGGCATATATAGTTGTAAATCATCAGCATAACAATGAAAAGCAAGACCAAAAGAAAGCAAGATCTGACCCAGTGGTGCCAAGTACAGTGAGAACAACAGAGGGCCCAGAACGGACCCCTGTGGGACTCCATACTTGACTGCCCGGGATGCAGACAATACATTATTGTGTAGAACACATTGGGATCTATTTAACTCAGCGCTCAGGTCCAACAATAAAAGAACAGATGTTGAGCCTGAGTCGACCGTCGCTTTACGGATCTTTGCTGGTGCCACTAAATCGAGCAGGCCCTGGAGAGCGCCATTAAAGTTATCAGTAAGGTTGTCAACTGAACAGGTCTGGCTAAAAACCTGGTTTACAGTATCAGGCAATCTCAGACATAGATCACTTAAAGCTCTGGGGCTAATATAGCGACACAAACGTGTTTCCTTATTCCCTGGGTCTTTTAAATTCGGGAGTAAAGCATCAAACACAATCGCAAAGTGATCCAACATTGGCAGTTTACAGAATTCTATTTCTGTCACAGATATTCCGCAACCTAGTACTAATTCTAGTGTGTGCCCAAGCTGATGTGTTGGTCCCGACACAAACTGTGTAAGATTAAAAGAATCAATGATGTTTAAGAAGTCATTCACTAAAGGCTTGTCAGGACAGCAGACATGAATGTTTATATCGCCCATAATCAAAATCGTCTCATAGTGAGGGATAAACCTGGATAGAAAATCTGCAAACTCAGAGATAAAGTTCCCATTATATTTTGGTGGACGGTAGATCACAGCAAACAGAAAATCAGCTGGTTTGTTTATCGAAAAAAGCTGTAATTCAAAACTAGTAAAAGCAGCACCATTTAGTATCTGTTTGCATTTAAAGTCATCATTAAACAAAGAGGCCACGCCCCCTCCCTTTCCAGTCAGTCTGGGAGTGCTGAAGAAACTGGTGTCGGGAGGGCAGAGATCTGTCAGGGGCGCTAATTCACCCTCATGCAACCAAGTCTCGGTTAAAAACATAAAATCCAAGGCGTGGGAGTCACGAAGGATGAAAGTCTTTTTCGATAATGAGCGGACATTTAGGAGAGCCATGTGTACCTTCACCTTTTTGCCAGCGGCAGCCGGCAGAACTGTAGACTCCGGTACACGCAGATTGTCCAAACACGCTCCGCCTCCTCCTCTCCTCCCGTTCCAGCTGGGTTGAAATAGCTCATCGGGCAGTAGATACGACGGGTAAACATGCTGGATGCACCGTTGTCGACCGGCCAGATCCACGTCGGTGATGCAAACGCCAGCACTCCGGTGTGTTGTCGTCCATGTCCACGCTCTCCTCTTTGCAGTCGCTACATGTAATCCGGCGCGTATACCGCAAATGCACTTTCGTCTCCGGCGAGTCCTTTTTTGGGGCAGGTAGAACGGCTTGCAGCCACGCAGCTCCTCAGGAATCGTAGCCAGGTGAGGTGGTAGGCATGGCACCGGTTCTCCGTTTCCAGCATGAGAAAACTTCTCAAAAGAGTCGAGTATGTCCAAAAGCACCTGGCGCTCATAAGCCAACAGTGAATTTGTGTTTGTAACAAGCAAAGACACCAGTAGACAAACAATAAACGTGCAAACACAGAGAGAGGGACAGCGTGCCCTGACAGTCGGCGCCATCTTCCCTCTTCTCCTTGAGGTTCCTGAGGCGGGGGTTGGGTACGTCGTCAAGTGCTCTGTCTGTAAGGAGTTTCAGCAGCGGCTTGTGGTCAACCGCTATGATCAAGTTCTTGCAGCCCAGCACAAAGTAGCGCGCCTTGTCCAAGGCGTCTGGGACTGCGAGGGCCTCGCCCTCTACAGGCGCGTATCTGGATTCCGCTGTATGCGTGAACCTGCTGCCGACCAGGGTTATCTTCCATCCATCGGTGCAGCAGAAGGGCCTGACTGGCATGCACCGGCAGTGCTTCTGAAACAACCAGAACCCAATGCCCTCCTTCGACCAGTCTGTGGCGAGGCACGTTGGCTTGGCCTTATCAAAGATGCGGACACCACGCTCGATCTCCTGGACGATCGTGTCCTTCGACTCGCAGAATATGTCCTCCAACTCACTCGAAGCGTGTCCCACTCTGCAGGAGTTTCCGGAACGGCTGCATACGGGTACCTCCTCCAACACGCCAGTGTATGGCCACGGGGATGGGGGTGTGATGGGCAACTGGCGTCGCATTCTCATCAAGCATGAGACGGAGCAGCGGGCCTGACATTCTTGGTAGGGGCTGGTGGGGGCACGTATTGAATGTGCTCTGGGCGTACGTTTTGAGTAAGTGCTCGCGTAGAGCTTCCCTGTTAGCTTCGGTCGCCGGCATGGGGATGACCTGGTTGGCGGCTCCGCACGCCGTGGGCAGTCACATAGTCCTGAGGCCGCCAGATTCACCTCCCCAAGTGTTGGGAACCTGTCCGAGATCATGCCCAGATCCACGCAGGCTGAGCGGGAGAGGAAAATGCGGTCTGAAGTGTACGCGATTTGGCGTGTCTCCAACCTCCGAGCGTCGTTGCTGTCACCGGCGAACCTGACCACCACGGCACCAAGAATTCGAATAACCTCGTTGTTCGCCGCCCTCATGGTCATGGATACGGGAATGTGGTCCTCCGTACTCAACCCCATTTGTTGGGCGAACTTGATACCGATCAGGCAGCTCTGGCAGCCCGTGTTGGCGGGCAGGGTCACTGCGCGGGTGCGTGTCAGGAGGTCAAATCCCAGTGCTCTGTAATCCTCACGTTCGACGGTGAGGGAGAGGTTGATGTAAGGCTGAGGGTTGGATGTACGCTTCATCCACTTGTCACACATATCGTTGTATAGGTGGTGAGCGAGGGGAATTGTGTGTAGCTTGTCACCCGCGCTGGCCACGGTGAGCGTGCACAGCTCGACGAAGGCTGCCGTCTGCTCGTCGCCCACCACATCTGTCTTCTCGGGTGGGGGTTTTGGCCGGCCGGCCACCCAGGCAGACCTTCTCGAGGTGATTTTGGCGGCTACATTTCTACAGGTAAGGTCTACAGGTCTACACGGTCATTTTAAGCCGTCGACCAGCCCTCTACGACCACGGGAAGTCATGTTAAAAGTGAAAAGTGAAGATACTTTTAACTTTAAACTAAGCTAAGCTAAACATCGCTAATCGCTAACTCCCTCCTGGGCCTTAAAGTGACTAGTAATAACGTTGTGAAAAAAAACGTCAGATCAGATAGATATAAGGGTTATTTTGATAAACCGGATACATTTTGTGAATATATATGGTTACTTTCTCGCCTCGGAGGTTTCAAAAACACTAGACTGACGCATCACAGTCGCCAGCTGGTCGTGACGCGTGCGCGTGCCAGCTGGTCGTGACGCGTTAGGCCGCACCCCCGGCAGCTTTTGGCAGCGGCAGGTTTTGGCATGACAGCTCCCCTGGTGCTAGGAAAGAAAAAAAAAAAAAAAAAACACAAGAAGGGAAGGAGCTGGTTTACACAAATAGAGGCTATGTATATGTACACTATCCACTATACTACACTGTACAGATAGACGACTAGGGTTGTCATATTGCACATAGTGTTATTGCACATTCATTTGAAGTGTCGCAGTTTGCAGGCTAGAAATGTACATATTTGTGCCTCAGCACTACACCTGATTTTTTTCAGTCCAGCAGCTGCCATCAATCCGTCCAGACTGTCCAGGGCCCAGAACCTAGGTCTTTGCTGTGTTCAGGGCCTGGATGGCCCTGGGGTAGAAGCTGTGCTTCAGTCTGTTTGTCCTTGCGGCCATGGTCCTGTACCACCTTTTCGAGGGCAGCCGGGTAAAGTGTTCATACCCAGGGTGGGTTGGGTCTCTGGAGATCTTGGAGGCCTTCCTGAGACAGCGTGTGTTGTACAGCTCTTCCAGAGAGGGGAGGGGGGCGCCGGTGATCTTCTGGGCTGTTCTCACGACTCTCTGTAGCGCATTTCTCTCCGCGGTTGTGCAGCTGGAGAACCAGTTGCAGATGCCGTAGGTGAGGATGCTCTCCACTGCGCCGCGGTAGTAGGCCACCATTATCTCCTGCTTGATGTGTTCCTTCCTGAGGACTCTCAGGATGTAGAGCCGCTGTTGTGCCTTCTTGATGGTGGCTGTTGTGTTGTTCTTCCAGGACAGGTCATCCTGTATGTGCACCCCCAGGAATCGGAGGGTTGAGACTCTCTCCACGCTCTCTCCGTCGATGAGCAGGGGCTGGATCTCGGACTTTTTCCTCCTGAAGTCCACGATGATTTCCTGGGTCTTTGACTTGTTCAGCAGCAGGTTGTTAACCTTGCACAGCTTGCTCAGTTGCTCTACCTCATCCCTGTACGCCGCCTCGTCCCCCCCCCCGAGATGCAGCCCACCACGGTGGTGTCGTCTGCAAACTTTACGATGGAGTTGCTGGGGTGGACGGGGGTGAAGTCGTAGGAGTAGAGGTTGTAGAGGATGTAGCTTAGCACGCAGCCCTGGGGGGACCCAGTGCTGAGTCTGAGGGCTGTGGAGGTGTGGGAGCCCACCCGCACCCTCTGGGGGCGGTCGGTCAGGAAGTCCTTGATCCATGCACATATAGAGTGTGATAGTCCCAGGTCTAGTAGTTTGGTCACTAGCCTGTCTGGAAGGATGGTGTTGAAGGCAGAGCTGAAGTCCACAAAGAGCAGTCTCGCGTAGCTGTTTCCCCTCTCCAGGTGGGATAGAGTGGCGTGGAGAGTCGTCGCGATGGCGTCCTCTGTGGACCTGTGGGCTCTGTAGGCGAACTGGTATGGATCCAGGTTGGGCGGGAGGCGTGTGAGTATGTGGGCCCGGACTAGTTTCTCGAAGCACTTCATGATGATTGGTGTGAGTGCCACCGGGCGGTAGTCGTTTAGGCAGCTCACCGTGCTTTTCTTCGGGACTGGGATGATAGTTGAGGTTTTCAGGCAGGGTGGGATGGTGGCCTGGGACAGGGACTGGTTGAAGATGTTGGTGAAAACCCCGGCCAGCTGGTCGGCGCAGTCCCTCAGCACCCGTCCCAGGACGCCATCCGGCCCCGAGGCTTTCCTGGGGTCCACCGCCTTCAGCACGTGTCTCACTTCATGCTCTGTGAGGGTGAGGCTGCTGAGAGCTGGAGAGAGTGGTGTTTGTGTTGTGGTTACCTCCGTTCGCCCCTCGTCGAACCGGGCGTAGAAGGAGTTCAGCTTTTCCGCCAGCAGGGGGTCGTCCTCTGCGGCTGTGAGCCTGTTGGCTCTGAAGTTCAGCTTGAGCGTTGTCCCTCTCGTTGATCAGTTTTTGGACCTTCCCAGTCATCCATGGCTTCGTGTTGGGGTAGACCCGGACCCGTTTGTCCACGGTGACTGAGTTGGTGCAGTTCACTATGTGGTTCAGAACCGACGACGTGAACTGTTCCAGGTCCTCATGCTCATATTCCTGCCATGAGGTGTCATTTAGGCAGATCTGCAGTGGAGCAGACCCTTCTGGCCAGGTTCTGACAGTCTTAGTGGTGATGGGAGCACTTTTCCTCATGGTAGTGTAGGCTGGGATCAGGAGGATTGACACATGGTCAGACATGCCTAGATGAGCTAGCGGTCTAGCCTTGTAAGCACGTTTGATGTTGGTGTATACCTTATCCAGTGTTTTTTCTCCTCTTGTTGCACATTTAACATGCTGATAGAACTTGGGTAGTACTGCCTTCAGGTCGGCATGATTAAAGTCTCCGGCTATAATGTGAACTGCCTGTGGGTCTGCGCTTTGTTGACCACTGATGACGTCATATAGCCGCGCCAATGCTAAGCTACCATCTGCATTCGGTGCAATGTAAACGCTTGTAATATACACTGCATTGAATTCCCTCGGGAGGTAAGTGGGTCGGCATTTAACAGTCAAGTATTCCAGGTTTGGGGAACAGTGGCTACTTACAGTTTTCGTGTTTAAGCACCAGCTATCCTTCGTAGATATAATGATCCCACCTCCGCGGGTCTAATCTAATATCTTAAATTAAGTTGAAGATATCTTGATATCGGGAGACGGGCAGGTCGCTGACGGTTCACGCTGGGTTTTGGGTTCAGAACCCATTCATTGCTACAGGACTAACACTCATCCTGGGGGGGGTGGTGTGTTCGCGGCTGGTTAGGGCCGCCGGCACGGAAGAGCTAGCCAGTCAGTGGGCTTTATTATTTAGGCCTAGTAAGCTAGTCGGAACCGGGGCGTCCACTAGGAGTGTCACCTAGCTGCAGCAGTCTATTTGGAAGTGTTGGCCCGCCGTCACACTTCCCCTGTTCCTGCTCCACCAGCCAGACGGACTCTTGCACATTGAGCCTCATTGGCTGGATGCAGTGCACCACTCAGACCCCACGGGGGGGGTCTCGAATAACTGGCGAGTTACGTGCCCTTTTAATCATTTACTATATAGCCAATATGTCAATTGTTTGTCTTAGTTATAGGCCTATGATTATTGAATGCTATGAATTTGTACTTCTGTATATTTATTATGATGAACTGAGATGCATGGCCAGTAGTGGAAATTAAGTCCTAGGGGCGCATAGCTAAATGTTGGACTTGAGTAGCCTAATCCAATTGCCATATTTAATAGAGTGCCGTGTAGTGGTGAGCTGTGCCGACGGACCACGATGCCGACGGACCACGATGCCAACAGTTTATTAGCGGATTTCTGCGAGAGCGGTACATGTGGGAAAACTAGGGTTAGGGGTAGGGGTAGGGTTAGGGTTAGGGGTAGGGTTAGGGTTAGGGATAGGATTAGGGTTAGGGTTCGACATGCCAGCATGTACCAAGTCGACGTAGCACCAGTGGAGGCTCCTCCATAGAGGTGGAGGAGGCCTGGCCTCCCCAATAATTTGAGAGAAGAGAGAGATTTTAAAAAGCAATACTTGTATTTATTTATTTAACAAAAACATATTTTAAAAAATTGTATATTCATATTATTTCCGTTTTGTTCATAAATCTGAATTTTTCCATGGCTAAAACCCAATATTGCAATTGTAAAGCACCTACAGGCCAGAATCCTTATCCGTTTGTATTGAGGAGGCCAGGCCTCCCCCAGGAAAGTGGTTTCTCATAGAAGTCAATGTAATGCAATTTTTTTCATGGCAATATGTGATTGGCCAAATCACTGAAAATGGGTGGGCAGAGGAGGCCTGGCCTCACCATGCATTGAGTCCAGGGCTGAAAGATTGACATTTTGTTCGTCCAATCACATGAAGCCATTTTCCCCTGAAAATAATAGCTCATTTGGCCAAATACTTTTGCTTAAAATGACCTCGGAAGTCGGCGAGATTCTGGCGCGATTTATACATCGAATAGGTAGACAACATTTAGGATTTATTGAACAGTTTTATTTTTAATATTAATAATTAATAATTGTATGTAGTATGTTGTGGTGAATGTTGTGAGCCTGAGCAGAAGGGACAATAGCTGCTGCAGGCGGACCAGAGATTCATGCCAATTGTTTTGTTTATTTGATGACCCATTGTACAGGTAACTTATTACATATGTTGTTTGAGTTCTATGTTTTGGTGCATTTTGTAAGAGTCCACTCGTGGTGTTGCTGGCATTCGCGATCTAGGGCATGGCTAGTCAGTAACGTCATGTTGCATTCCACATGTAGTACCTTTTTCCACCACACGCGTGTATGAGTGCTGTTCTGCAGGATAAATATTAGAAATGGATGAAGTATTGTTCTGAATTGTATGTTGTGTGTCTGATTGACATAGTGTTTGAGTGCTTTTGACATGTCATTGATTGTATGTAGTATGTTGTGGTGAATATTGTGAGCCTGAGCAGAAGGGACAATAGCTGCTGCAGGCGGACCAGAGATTCATGCCAATTGTTTTGTTTATTTGATGACCCATTGTGCAGGCAATAAAAGCTGCTTCACCCACCATCCTGAGAGTGTCCCAATCCCTTCAGTACCGCCAAACACAAATTAATAATTTTTAACAAAGACAGATAAGAAGAACAGGGAACATTCCATCGCGAGTGAAGCGAGCAAGCGGGGCAAAAATTGGCCTCCTCAATTCTGGAAGTCACCAGCCTCCACTGCGTAGCACCTAACCCTAACCCTAGTTTTTCCACATGTACCGTCTTCCCACATGTACCGTAACAGAGAAGCGGAGAGCATTCACATGCAGGGAGGGCTGTCGGCACAATGGTCCGGCGGCATATTGATGCGGCACCTGCTGACCGCCCCTTGTAGTGGAATTGTGTGGTGTCCTATGGCCTTGTGTCGGCCCGTATAATTATGCTGTGGCTCGATATGAGCGTGCTTCGCTGTGTGGCTTTATTGATTGATTGATTGATTGATTGATTATACTTTATTGTCCCCGAGGGGAAATTTGTCTTGGGCATGGTACTTTCATGCTTCAAGTGCAACAGAGACGATACATACAACATACAGTAGACAAAGTAAACAACAGGACAGCAACAAACATTGAGTGACATTGGCAGCAGTTTCCACCTGGACATGGCATCATTTGGTATAAATATATATTGCACATAACCCTTCAAGTGGTGTTTTCGAATATTGCACATGGCCCTTCAAGTGGTGTCTAAGATAAAGTGCAGGTGCTGGTGATCATCTCTCCTAATCATCGTTTCTGCTTGAGCGAATTGATTAGTTTAATGGAGAATGGGACAAATGATAGTTTTAAGAGCTTATAATTACATCTTGGCATGCGAAGCCTTCTACCTAGGGGGAGAACTTCGTATTCTGTGGAGAGCGGATGTTGGGGGTCTGCGATTATCTTGTTAGCCTTGTCCAGGACAGCTTTTTCATATAGTTTATTTAGGATCACATAGTCTCTTTCACCTACAATTTTCATAGCTGTTTTGTGAATGCTGACTAGTCTGTTTTTTTGTTGTACAGTTAAGTTGCCAAACCACACAATTATTCCATATCTGATTACACTTTCAACAATGGACTGATAGAAAATTCTCATGATCTGCTTTCTCACCCCATAAAGTCTGAGTCGCCTCAGGTGATAAAGCCTCTGCTGTAGTTTGTTACATAAGCTGTCTAAGTGTGTATTCCAGCAGAGATGGTTGTCTAATTGAATACCTAAGTACTTATAAGAGGGCACCTGGATGATTGTTTGGTCTTTAACGACCACAGGCTCATGGTCAGTTACCTGCCTTGGGTCTAACACAACCTCCTGAGTTTTGGTGAGGTTTAAGATGAGATGGTTGCTGTCGCACCATTTAGTGAATATGTTAATCTCATCATGGAGCACCGAGGGGTCTGTATCTTTATCAAGGAGACTTAGAATTGCAGTGTCGTCAGCATATTTTATAATATGGTTGCTTGGGTGGTTACTTTTGCAGTCGTTGGTGTATACTGAGAAAAGATATGGGGACAGAACGCAACCTTGGGGGACACCTGTACTGCAGTGTTTAGTCACTGACAGTGTTCCATTGACTTTCACTTGCTGTTCTCTTTCTAACATGAAGGAATGGATCCATTTGATTAAGGTACTATTGACACCCATGTCTTTGAGCTTTCCTAAGAGCACGTGGGGTTGTACCGTATTAAAGGCGGAACTAAAGTCAACAAACATAATTTGGGCATAGGCCTTTTTGTTCTCGAGGTGCTTGGATACAGAATGTGTGATATAGAGAATAGCATCCTCCGTGCTACGGTTCTGTTTATAGGCAAATTGAAAAACATCTAGCAGTGGGTCAATGTGTTTTCTAAGCAGAGACAGTACATATCGTTCAAAACAGGTTTTTTCGGCACAGGGATTATAATTGACTTCCTCCACAGAGCTGGAACCTCGGTATTCAGGGACTTTTCAAATAGCTGACACCATGCTGTTGTTAGTTCTTCTGCACAGTTTTTGAGAAGAGAAGCTGATAGACCGTCTGGACCTGTGGACCTGTTGGTAGACACCCTGCTAAAGAGACGTTGAATGCTGGTAGGATTTACCTCCAACCAGCAGTTGGCGTCAGTCTCTGGCAGGGTCTGCAACACACGGTCACACTCCTGAGAGTTCCGTGTGTCAAACCTCAGGTAGAAGTCATTCAGCTCGTTTGCTGTGGCTCCAATAGAGCGTGCTTTTCTTTTACACTGTTTTGTAATGGTAATTAGGGAAACCAGGCCTACATATTAAAATATGCTGTCCTCCCAGTCTATGTCCGCCTGATCATCGCCCATATAAATAAAGTGGCTTTTATAATACACCTTTCTGGCTGTGTGTTTTGACACATTTTACCATTTTACCAATACCCTAAAATCAGGGGACCCACATATTTTATTACAATATCTTGAAATTCATTTTAATGATTGACATCTCAAATCGGTGATATCTTTAACTTACATTCTGCCTAGTCGAAATGTTATTACAGATATCTTAAATTAGAGTTTAGACTAGGCGAAATGACGTTTCAGATATGTCTGTTGTTGTCAGAAAACGCGGGAGCAGCTTCAAATTACCTACATTACCTCTACACATCAGAGCAACCTGGCGCTATGTCGGAGCAGACTGAGGTTGCATTCTTTGACCGGCTTTTTAACGTTGCAGCCCGTGCACGACACAGCTGTCAGCGAGAAATACAGACAATTTACTGTCTCAAACAAGGCGACTATTTCGCCGTCAAGTACCAAGAAATCGGGGTAAGTTGGCATGGGCTTTGCTAGCATTGACTATCGGCATCATTAGCATGGTTGACTGTTAGCTCGTGATGTTAGTTCCATAGTCCATATAAGTTAATAACGTTATCACTGTGATTAAGGGAATTTGAGGCATCATTTACGCAAGGATGGTTTAAATCAATAGTTCTCAAAGGTTTGATGACCGGGGGCCAACTTTACATCCACACTGAATGAAAAATGTACCTAAGCTTTCTACACCAGGGGGCGCAGTTACCCTTCTTAAAAGTACAGCACTGTGTGATGTAAGCTACTGGTGTAAAACTGTATTGGAACCGGACCATGAATAAAATCTAAAAGGTCTATATACCAATGACTGCGTTTACATGCACACCATATTCCTGTATTAAGTGGGATATGCTCAATATTCCGATTGGGCAAGAGTCATGTAAACATGTACCGAACCCGCTTAAGGCCATATTCCGATTCGGCAATATTCCGATTAAGACCCCTGGCATATGCCTGTTCGAATCGGAATATTGTGACATGTAAACACCTTAAGCGGCATATGACCCTTTTCGGAATATTCAGTTAGTCTGCGCATGCTGGGCATTTCTTCTCTCTTGTGCAATGTCGAGGACAAAGTGGATCAGCAGGAGTGTTGTAGTTAAATTGTCGTTCAAAAGTGCAAGTAGGAGAACACAATAACGGAGAACATTGTTAGTTCATGGTGGAAGTCTGGCTCTTAACACATAGTTTATGTATTTGTGTTTGCAGGAGGATCTGGTGGCCGCAGGGAAAACCCTATTTGGCAGGTGAACCTTTTCCTCCTACCAGGGCCAGATACTGAGGTTCTGCCTGCCACACCTGAACTGGCTGAACTAGCCAAACATGGATTAGGTAAATATGATATTGAATTGGAAGCACATAAGAATTGAGAGTCAATTACTTTCAAACCTTCTATATTATGATACTGATGTTAACATTTAAATTTTTAGGAAAACCTGTGCACCCTCTGCAATGTCCCAGAGTGTCCCACCAGTCTCCACAGCTCCACCCTCTGCCATGTCCCAGGTTCAGGTAAAACATATTAAATGGTTGCATCTAAGCATTTTAGTTATGTCCATTGTGCACTTAGTAGTGATAAGTGGAAAATATTATTTTAGTTAAGTTTAGGCTGTTGGGAAAGAGCAGACAATACTTTACCACCAAGATTAGAGTATCGGTATTACAAATCCTTATTGGCAGGGCAAGAGAGATTATTTTGAAAGACTTTATTAGTGTTGCACTCCCCGGTTCTCCAAGGATTCTGTGCCTTTGCCCCGGTCCCTTGTGTGTTCACTTCCTGCCCCTTTGTATGATTATGTACATCTGTGTCTTCTGTTTATGCCTCATGTTGCCTGTGTTCTGCTAACCCTTCATGGTGTGACCCTCCTGTGATTTGTCTTTGTGTCTGTGTGATTGTTTGCACCTGTCCTCTTGTGATTGACCAACTGTACCTTATTAGTTCATAAGTCTGTCCACCCCTTTATATTCTGCCCCTGCCCTGTCTTCTTTGTCAGTTCATTGTTTGGTGTTGTTTTGCATGTGCCCCTGTTCCTGTTTACCATCTTGGAGAATTGGATAAAGATTACTGAACCGTCGCTATTTATTTTAGGATCTTCAAGAATGGCGAGAACTACGTGCCGAGCAAGACGAGGCATATACTAAAGTCTTGTTGGAGGATCAGGAAATGTTTTTATTGTGTATGTATGTCTTAGAAAAAGTATAGATAATTAGTTTCTTTTAACAGGAGAGGAAGAAACTGTTGGAGGACCAGGAAAAGGTAATACAGTTTTTATTGTGCATGTCTGACAAAAAGCCTAGATAATAATTGTTTTCTTTTAACAGGAGATGAAGAAACTGTTCTATCAGGCCTGTGAGGAGAGACGTCAAAAGGTTTGTGTTTGTAATATATGAGTTTGTTGAACTATAAGCAGAACCATTCTTTAAAATGAGATAAATAGCAAAGAGAAGGGATCCCGCACACTATCAAACTTAAAGGTCTAGCACCGAAACGTTACAATAAATCTTTTGCAAGTTTGACAGTGTGCAGGATCCCTTCTCTTTGCTACTTGGAGCTATATCCCTTTCCTATGCACCTGCCTTTTGAAACAGATATGCAGATGTTCAAAATGAGCTAATTCACATTTCAGGCTATTGAGGCAAGACGTCAGCGAATGGCTGCATATGAAGAACCCTCAGATGGGGTGTTGTTAAAATGTAAATATCCAAACTGAAACGTCAACATCAGGAAATTCAACTTGTCCGAGCCAATTCAGGTGAGGTGTTCAGCTTGACAAAATATCAAGGGTCTTTCAGTGGTTCAGTGGGTTGTAAAACTTGACTGATAAAATAAGTTATGTCTCATGCTTTTAGGTTTTGTTTGACTTTGTTGGACAAGATGAAATGGCCAGTGAATTCTTTGTGGTGCAAGAAGCCATATCATCAAGATCAATTGACAGCAGTTCCTCCGGGTCAATAATAGATCATGGCATAAAAGCATCCTCAACTCTGTTTGTACTTTGGTTTTCAAATCAGGATGTACAGGTAAATGTACATGTATGTGGCATGTTTTATTTCCTCTTTCAAATGAAAACAGAATTAGTGTTTGGTTCATGCAAGCTCATCTATTGTGCATGTTTGTCTTCAAATAAGGAAATGATCTCAGGTCAGCAAAATGATGGAGCTTATGCCCTACATCATGCATCTCCTGGTCAGCCACCGCTGTCTGTGGCCTCCACTCAGCCACCACTGTCTGCACCGTCCATCCAGCCACCACTGTCTGTGGATTTTACCCAGCCACCACTGTCCATCCAGCCACCACTGTCTGTGCCGTCTACCCAGCCACTGCTCACACTGTTTTCAGACCCACCAGAAATCCAGATTCTTGATGATGAACCACCACTCACTCCTTTGTCTGCCCATCATGATTCTTGATGAACAAGAGGAGCTAGTTTCACACAGTCAATCACTTGGAGGACCTGTGGATGAGTATGTTTCCTCATTAAACTTGCCATTATATTATTTCTGTATGACTGTGTAGATTGTTCTTTATCTACCACATAAAGGACTCATACTAACCCAAAGTTAGTATATGCAGTCAGTGTGATGCTTTATGTCCTTACTGTATTTACTCAGATGAGCCATAAATTAAAACGTATAAAATATGGTACATTTGGCATATGAATAAAACACATTAATTTCTTTGGTTGCAGGATTGATCTACAGACTATACTGACAAAACTGGTCAGCAAAGTTGATGGAAGCTTCTGTCGAATAAGCAACCAAATAAATGTATGCAGGGATGATGTTTTACTGTGTAGCCTGCGCGCGTTCAAATGTAGGTCCTTCGACCCTCAAGCAAAATTGGACGTTGTGTTTGTGGATGAGGATGACGAGGGCGAAGGAGCAGTTGATGAAGGCGGCCCGACAAGAGAGTACCTAAGGCTGTTGATGAGGGCCATTCATCAGTCAAACATCTTTGAGGGCCATGAGAAAGACCGGCAGTTGTCTCTTGATACTCAAGGTAAGTAAGCCCACATTCTTATGACTGTCTTCATTTAACTGGCAGAACAGTTTACTCTTGGTTAGGTTTTTACCTTGATTCTTCATTGCTTCTTGTTTTTTTAAATTGACTGAAACACATTGTATGTGTTTTGAAAAGGTGATTACAGCAACAGTTTACCACTTTGTCTTTCATTTTAGCTTTGCAGACCAAACTATACACATGGGTTGGGAAAATGATAGCTGTGTGTGTCGTCCATGGAGGAGTTGGCCCACATTTCTTCTCCGAGAGGCTGTTCCAGCAGATCTGTGGGATACCAACACCCCCCGCCAAGGTAGATGAAGTTGGTGACCATACCTTCAGGGAACAGTTAATCAAAGTAAGCAGGAGCTTAAAGGTGTTATACATTGAATTTACAGTCCATTTTTATCCACTCCTTCCGTCCAATTTTGGCTTCTAGGCTCCCCTGCTCAGTGTTTTAACTGATGAATCAGCCTTGTCTTTTTATGTGCAAATAGTTGCTACAGTAGCAAACTAACGTAACTATTTTTAGATACAGGAAGCAACAACTGTCCAAGAGGCAAACAGTGCTATTGCAGAGGCAGCAGACAGTCTCAGCATTATAGGTAGGGATGGTAATTGACTAAGATTGATACCAATGCCATTAGCGATTATGCTTTATTGGTTTGATTCTTTCCTGATACATTTTCAGTGTGGAAAAAGAGGCCTATACAGGTTTTCAACTGTTTTATTGTCTAGTCTGAACACAAGTGTTTTGAGTAGGAAAAAATGTCTGCCTAATAACATTTGAACATGTTAAAATAAATTACAATGTTCCTTATCTTTTCCTTTTTAGCAGCGTAGACATGACTTCAATGTTTTACAATGAGCAACTGTCAGAAAAACATGCCGGCATTGATAAGCTCTGAGGCATACAATGTTGATTCTCGAGTTAACAATTCCAATTATCTGTAACGATTCCGGTTCTCGATTCCCATCCCTAATTATAGGTACCTTGAGACATGTGTCCAGCCTGGAGGAGAAGGACTCCCTTGTCCAGTCTGCTGCAGACTTCTTTGTGAAAGGAAGGAAGCAGACTGCCCTGGACCAGTAAGCACCCCCCCCCCCCTGTCTTTGGTCAGATAAATGAAACTATCATTAGCCCAGGAAAGGTCACACATTGTAACATGTTTTACAGGTTTGTGGTTGGGTTAAGAACCCTCGGCTTACTGGAGGAGCTGACAAAGAATCCGTCAGTGCTCCATGACATGTTTGTGAATAAGGAGAGGCCACTTCAGGCGAAGGACCTAAACACGCTATTTGAAGTGGACTTCTCTGACCAGGGGAGTAACAGAAGAGCCAGAGAAAACAAAACGATCTGCTTTTGGCGTGACTGGTTAATTGACATAGAAGGTATACTATTTATTGCTTTAGTTATAATGTTAGGTACTTAATCATAAGTAATAATGTTTGTTGTCTTGGGGGGTAGAAACTGAAATGCTGATAATGTCAAGTGACGTGTGTACAATGGGTAAAAAAAGCTTCCTTAAACTTGTTTTTTATTGTGTTGTTTATATTGTGGGCAGATCGGACTTTGCTTAACGGAAAGACCCGCGGAGGTGAGCTCATTATATCTACGAAGGATAGCTGGTGCTTAAACACGAAAACTGTAAGTAGCCACTGTTCCCCAAACCTGGAATACTTGACTGTTAAATGCCGACCCACTTACCTCCCGAGGGAATTCAATGCAGTGTATATTACAAGCGTTTACATTGCACCAAATGCAGATGGTAGCTTAGCATTGGCGCGGCTATATGACGTCATCAGTGGTCAACAGAGCGCGGACCCACAGGCAGTCCACATTATAGTCGGAGATTTTAATCATGCCGACCTGAAGGCAGTACTACCCAAGTTCTATCAGCATGTTAAATGTGCAACAAGAGGAGAAAAAACACTGGATAAGGTATACACCAACATCAAGCGTGCTTACAAGGCTAGACCGCTAGCTCATCTAGGCATGTCTGACCATGTGTCAATCCTCCTGATCCCAGCCTACACTACCATGAGGAAAAGTGCTCCCATCACCACTAAGACTGTCAGAACCTGGCCAGAAGGGTCCGCTCCACTGCAGATCCGCCTAAATGACACCTCATGGCAGGAATATGAGCATGAGGACCTGGATCAGTTCACGTCGTCGGTTCTGAACCACATAGTGAACTGCACCAACTCAGTCACCGTGGACAAACGGGTCCGGGTCTACCCCAACACGAAGCCATGGATGACTGGGAAGGTCCAAAAACTGATCAATGAGAGGGACAATGCCTTCTTCGCAGGGAAGGGCACACTGCTGTACAGCACCACCAGGGCTAACCTAAAGCGCGGCATCCGAGAGGCTGAAGGCGGTGGACCCCAGGAAAGCCTCGGGGCCGGATGGCGTCCTGGGACGGGTGCTGAGGGACTGCGCCGACCAGCTGGCCGGGGTTTTCACCAACATCTTCAACCAGTCCCTGTCCCAGGCCACCATCCCACCCTGCCTGAAAACCTCAACTATCATCCCAGTCCCGAAGAAAAGCACGGTGAGCTGCCTAAACGACTACCGCCCGGTGGCACTCACACCAATCATCATGAAGTGCTTCGAGAAACTAGTCCGGGCCCACATACTCACACGCCTCCCGCCCAACCTGGATCCATACCAGTTCGCCTACAGAGCCCACAGGTCCACAGAGGACGCCATCGCGACGACTCTCCACGCCACTCTATCCCACCTGGAGAGGGGAAACAGCTACGCGAGACTGCTCTTTGTGGACTTCAGCTCTGCCTTCAACACCATCCTTCCAGACAGGCTAGTGACCAAACTACTAGACCTGGGACTATCACACTCTATATGTGCATGGATCAAGGACTTCCTGACCGACCGCCCCCAGAGGGTGCGGGTGGGCTCCCACACCTCCACAGCCCTCAGACTCAGCACTGGGTCCCCCCAGGGCTGCGTGCTAAGCCCCATCCTCTACAACCTCTACACCTACGACTTCACCCCCGTCCACCCCAGCAACTCCATCGTAAAGTTTGCAGACGACACCACCGTGGTGGGCTGCATCTCGGGGGGGCGGCGAGGTGGCGTACAGGGATGAGGTAGAGCAACTGAGCAAGCTGTGCAAGGTTAACAACCTGCTGCTGAACAAGTCAAAGACCCAGGAAATCATCATGGACTTCAGGAGGAAAAAGTCTGAGGTCCAGCCCCTGCTCATCGACGGAGAGAGCGTGGAGAGAGTCTCAGCCCTCCGATTCCTGGGGGTGCACATAGAGGATGACCTGTCCTGGAAGAACAACACAGCAGCCACCATCAAGAAGGCACAACAGCGGCTCTACTTCCTGAGAGTCCTCAGGAAGGAACACATCAAGCAGGAGATAATGGTGGCCTTCTACCGCGGCGCAGTGGAGAGCATCCTCACCTACGGCATCTGCAACTGGTTCTCCAGCTGCACAACCGCGGAGAGAAATGCGCTACAGAGAGTCGTGAGAACAGCCCAGAAGATCACCGGCGCCCCCCTCCCCTCTCTGGAAGAGCTGTACAACACACGCTGTCTCAGGAAGGCCTCCAAGATCTCCAGAGACCCAACCCACCCTGGGTACGAACACTTTGCCCGGCTGCCCTCGAAAAGGCGGTACAGGACCATGGCCGCAAGGACAAACAGACTGAAGCACAGCTTCTACCCCAGGGCCATCCAGGCCCTGAACACAGCAAAGACCTAGGTTCTGGGCCCTGGACAGTCTGGACGGATTGATGGCAGCTGCTGGACTGAAAAAATCAGGTGTAGTGCTGAGGCACAAATATGTACATTTCAAGCCTGCAAACTGCGACACTTTAAATGAATGTGCAATAACACTATGTGCAATATGACAACCCTAGTCGTCTATCTGTACAGTATAGTATAGTGGATAGTGTACATAGCCTTTATTCATGTAAACCAGCTCCTTCCCTTCTTTTTTTTTTTTTTTTTTTTTTTTTTCCTAGCACCAGGGGAGCCACCCCTCCTAAATTTCGTTGTTTGGTACCTGTACTATAGCAATGACAATAAAGGCCATTCATTCATTCATTCAATATAATAATTTATTGTGTTACAGAAGGAGAATGCAGTCCAATCACACTTGAGAAGGTGCTGGAGTTCACCTCTGGAGCTTCAACAGTGCCTCCACTGGGATTTCCATGTTGTCCACAAATCCAGTTCATCCATGAAGACAACAGAGTGTTTCCAGAGGCAAATACCTGCCTCATAATCCTCCGCCTACCCATACACAATGGCTATGACAACTTTGTTAAATATATGGCAGAGGGAATTCTGCAGGCCCCTGGTATTGGTTTTGTGTGAGTGAGTTTTTGAGTGTGTTTGAGTGCTCTTTTTTTTGGGGGGGGGGGTGATGATAATAATAATAACTTTTATATCTATAGCGCTTTTCCTGCAAACGTTGCAGCTCAAAGTGCTTTAATGATAGTAATGATATGGTCTGGCAGAGGTACTTCAGAAATAAGTATTTTTTAAAAATATATATATATATGTTACGGTACATGTGGGAAAACTAGGGTACATGGCAGCATAAAACGTCGACTTGGTACATGCTGGCATGTCTAACCCTAACCCTACCCCTAACCGTAGCACCCTAGCACCTAACCCTAACCTTAGTTTTCCCACATCTACCGTATTCCCACATGTACCGTAACATACTGTATATATATATTAGTATTTTCTTTTCATGAACATAAAATAAGTCTGGCTAGAAATGTGCCTGACATTGTTATAAAAAATAAAAAAACATGTTTTTTGTGTTGTACAGTTAGGTCTGTAAATATTTGGACAGTGACACCATTTCTATAATTTTGGCTCTGTATGCCACCACAGGCTTATGAATGGCTTGCACCCTGTGGTGAACCCTCTGTATTTGTTTGTGTGAAGTCTTCCCTTTATGGTATACTTGGATAATGATATGCCTACCTCCTGGAAACTGTTCTTCACTTGGCTGGATGTTGTGAAGGGGTTTTTCTTTACCATGTAAATGATCCTGTGATCATCCACCACTTGTCTTCCATGGACATCCAGATCTTTTTGTGGTGCCGAGCTCACCAGTGCGTTCTTTTTTTCCCCAGAATGTACCAAACAGTTAATTTGGCCACTACCACCGCTGGACTGGCCATACAATCTTTCTGCCCGCTGGCAGATGGGCCGTGCTAGTTTTGGGCCGGTCGGGCCGCCTGACCCCCCCCCCCCCCCCCCCCCCCCAAAAAATAAAAATAAAAAAATAAACTAGCGCGGCCCAAAATAGCGCGGCATCAACTAGCGCTGAATCAAGCGGCGGCCCCCGTTTATACTAAAACATGGGCTGGCCCAATCACATGCTTAGGCCCTGCTGTCCATCGGCCCCCTCCCCCACTCTGATCCCTCGGCCGACAACCCAAGTGCAGTGTCATGTTCGTAGATAAGATAGTGAAAGGGGGTGCCCAGAAAATTAGGGAGAAAAAAAGTAAGAAGCTAGCAGAGGATGCCTCAAAATGTCAGAAACTGACAGATATGTTCTCTGCATCGACTGTGGGGGCTAGGCCTACTACAGCTGCGGCTGCCACAGCAAAATCTTTACCGCTAACTAACGTTAGCACTGATGTGCCGTTAGCAATTGAGGAGGAGACAGAGGACACAGCTAGAGAGGTAAGCAATGTTGTTACTTGGTTTTACAAAAGCAAAGTTATGTTAGTCGCTTGCATTGGCCAGATTAAGGGAGCAGCAGCAGAGAATGTCTTATGACTTATGCTAACCCGTACAGGCAGCATGATTGCATTGCGCTTCACCAGGACTTGGCTGGAATTCATGCACACACAGTGATCTCTCTCGTGGTGTAACGTTAGTCAAGGACCCCAATTGAAATAAGCCAGTGGCTTTCTTGGGTTTTTATCCTGTTAGTTGACCTTGTATGTAATATGTACTTTCATGTACCTACTTCTGCAAATATTCTAATAAAGTCTTCAATCAATCAATCAATCAGTGCTGCTTGGCTGTGGACTCTATAGCTAACGTTAGATGGGGGTGTTCTGCATTTTGTGACTTTCTATTTTGTTGCTAGCTAGCAAGTTGAGGTATCACTGTCACTGACATAAATGCAATACCAACAATGGGTGTTAACTCTTTGACTGCCAGCCATGTTCAGAGCGGAGAGCTCCACACTGCCAGACTTTTGGGGCATTTTCGCTGAACTTTGAAGACCCACCAAATATTGACTTTTCGGACTACATAAACATTGAACATATCTACCAAAACTTTAGACTCTCTTCTTTCATCAGAAAAAGAAAGTTTGTTTCTAGCCTCTTTGAGTGTTTAGAAATCGGCCGTAGAACATAGGGTGGTTTCAGCAAAAACACCTGATTTTGACCAATAAACAGAGAAGACGAGCTTTTTCTGCAGAACTTTTTTTTTTTTTTTTTTTTGCTGCACTTTTTCTGTATCATCCGACTCTGAACTGTTTGAAGAGTCGCGCGATGGCCGCGCTGCTCCGCGATGATCCGCAATGCTCCGCGCCGCAATGCTCCGCGCCGTGTTTGGCACATACCCTGATCCGTTTCGCCATTACTACAACCCACAGCAAGCCACTTCCTTCTCCAGGCTTTTATCGAACTACTGCCCCCATCTGGGACCGAAATACATTACACCAAAGTCTGAAATTCAATCGCTAGGTGTAGAACATGTCAATAACGCGATCCCCGCGAAAAAAAAAAAAAATTCTATAAGACGCCAATTGGCGTCTTTGGCAGTCAACGTTACTATTCTATAAGACGCCAATTGGCGTCTTTGGCAGTCAATTTAATAATACTTTTTATTTGAAAATAAAAATATTTTTAAAAAAAATCTACACTAGCCTAGTTCAGAACTAATGAATGCTTTTTATTGCATGGAGAAATAAAACTCATGCAGTCTGCAACCCAATAATGTTGTCTTGCAACCTTCCATTTGAAATGACTGGGCTTCTGGTGTAACATAATGCAATCATGCAGCCTGTGTGTACATGTAAATGAGAACTTTGCTGATTTTGACAACCAGTTAGTTTACTTCTCTGTCCATGTCTTGTTGAACCAGGTTGAGCTGCTGCTGTCCTCCCCAGAAAAGCAGAGTGTCAGGGAAAGAGAGGAAAAGGAGAGAGAAAAAGATGAAACAGAGGAAACAGAGTGCCACGTTCAGGACTTCAATTACTTTGCCTGTCCTGAAGTTCCATGCTAGATCACTTTTTAGATTACCACCCTCAGCAGAGAACCAAAAATACAGCGGCACAAAAGTATTTCACATGTGCAGATGGCACCAGTAGGAAGTGGCTCACATATTGCGAAGAACAGCATACATTGTTTTGTTTTGTCTGTATGGCATTTGGCAATAGCACTGACCCCAGAACATTTATTACTGGAATGACAGGATGGAGACATGCGCAACAGAATGTGGAGGAGCATGAAAAGAGTGCTACAACCGAAAGTGTGCTGAAGCCTATTTTCTAAGAAGTAGAAAAGGAGATATCCAGAGCAAGTTTGCTGGCAGTCAGATGTCTGCTCATAGGCAGCAAGTAAGAAAGAAACGCCAGGTTTTGGAGTGTGTTGTGGATGTGGTGAAGGTGATAGGCAAGAGGGGCTTGAGCTACAGGCATGTGGAGAACGAGTGGGACGACAGTACCCTGGATCATGGCAACTTTTTGGAGCTCATCCTTATAATAGGAAAGTGCAATGTTAGCCTCAAAGAGCATCTTGAGGAGTGCATTAAAAAGAGCAAAGAATTGCATGCATCCAGTGGAACAAAAGGTAGAGGGTCCCTCACTTTTTTCCGTTTGTGTTGGTTGATCTGGAGTTCACAGGCAGCGTTTTGACTTGGTGAGTATACACTATATAGACATGCTGCAAATCTGTTTTTTGATTCCCAGAAGATTCTGATCTGAATCAGTTATGTAATCACTTATCAAGTCTTCTCACTCCTTGTCTCTTTATCTCTGTCCCTCCCTCTACTCTGTTCCTCTCACTATCTTTTCGGATATGGCCATTAATTGTCCAGGTGGAGATTGAAAGGGCTGAGCCTTTCGGAACTGGGTGAGTATCCAATCTTTTCAGCTATAGCCATCTTTTACATGTGTTGTAGCCTGTACCATGTCTCACATTTCTCTTGTGTGTGTGTGTGTGTGTGTGTGTGTGTCTTTCTCTCTCTTCCCTATTGCATTGTCTGCAATTTTTTTACAGTGGTGTTATATTGAGTGATATTTGATATTGTTTGTATTTAAAATGTTAATAAATAATTGTACTACTTAACAGTATTAGAATGTTAAGAAATAATTGTAATTATTCCTATGACTGCCGAGCTTTTTGTTATACAACTACTTAACAGTATTGAGTATGGGTATTGTTTGCTCAGCACAGCAGCCATGTCTCATCACCGTGGAGTATGTCAACAGTGAGTGAGTACACTGGTTCACACTTGCATTGGTATACTTGCTGTCCATGTCACTTACTCCGCTCTATAGGGGTTTTTACAAATGGTATATTCAACAGACTGCCAGCATGTTGATCGGCGGTGTCGGACCGATTGTGTTGGGCCGGTCTGAGCCACATGGCAGGGCCTAATTTTTGTCCCAGTCCAGCCCTGGCCACTACTAATGTTCCCGCTATCTCTCTGATGGATTTTTTGTTTGTTTTTGCAGCCTAAGGATGGCCTGTTTAACTTGCATTGAGAGGTCCGTTGACTGCATGTTGTGCGTATACAGCAACAGCTTCCAAATGCTAAACTAGTAGAGTGGTTCACTGGATTGAATTGAATGTCAACTGTGAATAAACTGTTATATTACAATTATACCTACCAACTATGATTTCAGACTTGCTCACTGAGAGGTTTTAACGATTACAATAGACATACCAAATGACACTAAGTTTGTACAGCTCATACGTCCACTGCTGAAATATAGCATTTACTTATTTCAAGTTGTCTTTTGCCAACATGCAACATGCTTACAGGATTACCCCAGTAGTACAACAGTAAAAATGATTTTATTAGATTAAAATGTGTCATTGATACAGATGTATCAAGATCTTTAAGAGAAGTGCACATATGAAGTCAAAAACACTACTTTGTCATAAAATTTAAAACATGTCATATCGCATTAACATTTGAAAAACTGGTATAAAGTTTTAGGTTGCCATAAGATTAGAAATTTCTGCACAGCATGTCAGATACTTTATCTTCAAATCAGAAATGTGATCAATGGCACGACAGATTGACTCCTGTTGCTGTTGACTGAGATTGATTTGAGGTTGCTCTACAATTACAGCTGGGAGATCATCATCATCAGTAGTGGGTAAAGAGTCAATTCCATGCTGCGCCAGAACTGCCTCCAAATTGTGTGGTGTGTAGGGATTTTCCCCGAACACATTGTTGATTGCTGCACTGTCCGTTGCCATATTTGAGAGCATTCCTTCTGTCCAGATTTGAGTTGGTGTTCGGTTGTGTTCCGTACGCAAAGCATGGTTGTTCCAGGCCTCCCTAAAGCGCTCTAGGCTTTGTGAGAGAAAATTATTATATGTAATAAGCTACATTTAAGAATCAAACATCATCTTGGGTTGAATGTCTGCAGCAGACTGTAGAAGATGATTTCCTGTTGTCACACACAACAGAACCAGTTTCTCTACTTGAAGCTTGACATGGGCTAAGACAATAGACACATTTACATGATTACAAAGACCTGATTGCCCTACCATCTAGAGCAGTTTCTGACCTTTGTGTTGCCCCAGACCCAGTACTCTAAGACCAGACTGAACCAGTTGTGGCCATTGTGTTCCGCTTTCACCTTTTGTCTGTTGGGAGAAAGTGGGGGCCGTTTCCCCCCTAGCCTTCATCATAATCATCTTCATCAAATGTACAGGTCCACACCCATTGCTCATGATTGGTCTAAACCTCACCTGAGGGCGGACCCCTTACCTGAAGGTACCTGTTTGTATAAATACTCAGATGAAATGAATGACTTTTACTTTTTGAGGAACTTTCACTGTTAAGACCTGTCTGACGTGCTTGTAAATTTCCTCCTTCTGCAGAAGATTATTAAATATCTTTTCTTATACATCTTGAAACGAAACAGGCTGCCATTATTGAATAATTTACTCTAACAAGTTGGCGACGAGGAAACAAGGGGAGCGGCTGCGGAGGTATCCTGTTCTGTCCGTTCTCAGCCATTTCAGCTGACGAGCTGTTTTTGAGACGGACCTCTCCCGTTTCACCTAGCAAGTGACGCGGTCAGGAGATCCCCTCTATTTTTTGGGATTGGCTGGGAGCGGATGATCAGGGCCTTAGCACGCTGTCTACGTACTACACGAACAAGGGTAAGCCTGTCGATTTTCATTTGTATACGGAACGGTATTTAATCGGAGAAAGATACCCATTTGGAGAGGTCTTTGTTTCCGGGTGCACTTTGTGATGCATGACTTGTGGCGTTTTTAGACGATTTACATGTTATCGTGGCTATAATTGCACCTGGCAAAATCATAAGACTACAAGGCTTGTGGCGTTTTTAGACGATTTACATGTTATCGTGGCTATAATTGCACCTGGCAAAATCATAAGACTACTCTTTTTGTGTATATGATATATATATATACGTGTATCTTTCGACGTTGCTGTTATCTGGTTACAGTAAAAGTATTAACCAGAGGGAGTGGCTGCTGACCTGATTGCAGACAGGGACTAATCAGGGGGAGTTGCTGTTCACCTGGTTACAGAGAGGGCCTAACCAGGGAGTCTAACCGATCGTGAACAGTGGTTAACTAGTGCCATTTGATTGTGCAGTAAATTGGTTAACTAAGGTCCAAGTCCAACATATTGGTTAACACAGGTCTAAAAATAATCCTAGGTTGATCTAGGATTGGGTTTTTATTACACAGAGGTTAGTTCTGTGTAAAAGTGGGGAGGTGGTACTTATCCATAAAATTCATTGAGCCAACCAGGTGTTCTGAATTTTCCATGTATGAATATAGAGTTTCATTGAGCTAATCAAAGTTCTGAACTCCAGTTTTAATTAGTTAATCAGTGTTAATACTTCAGTTTTTCTGTTGACTCAGTGCATATGTAAAAGACCTACCAGCCACCCCTCCCCTGAAGCCCAGAGTCTAATCTCCACAGACCAAGTTTGTTTGTGGATTGTATTGTAATTGTTTTGAATGTTCTTATTTGTGATAAGACATTACAGCTGTTTTCATTCCTTGTGTGTTTTTTTAAAGCTATTTTAACTAATAGTGCTTTGTATCTATATTGTTCCTTTGAATATATCTTGATTTTGAGTTTAAAATGGGTATAAAATCAAGTCGTTCAGAGAGAGTGACACCACTTCTTGGTCCTGCTAAGATAATGGCAGACAAATGGGGTTTATCTGCTGTTAAACATATTGGGTTGTGGTCTAAGTATTCATCTTTTCCTGCTACATGTGGGATACTGAGCGTTAGCATGTTAAATGGGATTAGAATAGAATTGGAGACTTTTGAGAAAACATCTGTAGGAAAGAAAGCAAAGAATGAGATAAATTGGGATTGTTTTAGAAAGTGGGAACGCATGGCAGAGGACAAACACAAGAACTCAGAAGAGGGTTTACTTTTGAAATTGCTACAGAAAGTAAAAGAGCAGGAAGATAAAGTATTACCTCCAACCAATAGCATGGATTTAGATCCTCTGCCCCTGTACCCTGACCCTCAAAATCTCTCAACACAGCTAGGATCCCCACTCCGTCCAGCTCCCCCGAAATATACACCCCCTTTACCTGTGATCCCTTTACCTGTTGAGCAGCCTGCACGGCCTAACACTAGACAGGAAGCTAGGCAAAGAGAGCAGAATAGTGCAGAAAAGTTTTCTATGCCAATGATCCGATGTGCAAATCCTAGAGGTCCCACAGGAGAAGATGATCCTACCTGGGAAGCTCATATTGAAGTTTATCGGCCGTGGCGTTCAGATGAGGTGAGAGACATGTGCAAGACGCTTACCGACCCCTCTCTCGATTCTGAGACATTTGCTAATGAGATGGTAGACTTAGTGGGCATGTACAGACCTTCTGCAGCTGAGATAGGTACCATTATACGGGCTAAGTTAGGGATGAAATGGTTGACAGTACGGGGACATTTCGACACTAACTTGATGGTGGACAACCGAGATTATGACCCACAGTTCCAACAATTACTAAAGCGCATCAAAGACAAGTGGCCAAAGATAATTGATTGGAGCAAAGTCCAGATGTGTACTCAGAAAGGAGAGGAACTGTTCGAGGACTATTATGTCCGTTTAGAGAAATGTTTTATATTACACAGTGGTGTAGCTCGGGATGATAATAACTACTCCACACTACTGAAACCTGCACTGGTAAATGGACTAAGACCGACTTTGAGTGAGCAAGTGAGACTGACCTGCATTGGGTGGGAGACGGGGACCCTAGAAAATTTGATAGCTCACTGTAAACATGCAGAAAGATTACACCTTACTATAGCGGGGGAGGCTCATAAAGTGTCTACACAGGATCAGGTGCGTCTACAAGCTGCACAAATTAGATTTTATGAAGGACAAGAGAAACGTTCTAGAGAACAGCATGGCCAGCCACAAACAAATTTCAGACAGTGGGGTGATAAGGGTTTTGCTTGTTATAATTGTGGGGGCAACCACTCCTACAGATTCTGCCCGACACCACAACAGCAATTTTAGGAAACAATCTATAATCGTTGTTTCTCCATGTACAGCTCCGGGATTTTGTATATCTTGATGGTTTAAGAATGTTTTTTGTTTCCCGACACTTCTAGGAAAATTGTTGAGTTGTTTGGATTATTTTTGTTGTGATGAGACCCTAGCGGTTTTTAAGTTTCTGTTTTCTATTTTAAAAACATTTTTTTGCATTAGGCAAGGTTTTATATTTTCGAACCCAAGTCATGGGGAGCTGCTTTCTTGCGCAGAAAGACCCTGAGAGTTATTTCTATTCTCAAGAAGGTGGGTTTATGTGTGAGAACTGATCACTCTCCACTTTGAGTTTTTTGCATAAACCTGTCCAAAATTATATAGATCTGTTTGGTATTCATGCATTGTTCAGACCATGATGTATTGAAAAAAGAACCATGTGACCTGTCGTATCAGAGGCTCATAAAATACTATTTTTGATTGCTAACTCCCACTAACTCATTAACAATTAACCCTGGTTTTTCTTGTTTTCGAATGATTTTTCAGTAAGTATATTTTGACATCATAAAACATGACACATTTGTTTATGATTTTCAAATCACACGAAAATGTTCTACCGTTTCCTATTTTGATATTAAGATGTTGGTTTGATTAGACATAAAATTCTGTTGCAGTTTTTTTTTTTTTGTTTTTTGTTAACTGTCTCCTCAGACAGACCAGTGGTGGCCCTGTATTATTGCAGATACACTTGATTTTTGCCACGGCAAGAATGTGATATATATTTCAGAGTGGAAGCCGTTTTACCAGAATCCAGAGACGGCGTGCTACGCAATATCCAGCCAGATGATTGAGGGATGAACCAGGGCCACCAGAGAGGGAAACGACGACCAGGGTTACCAGACCCACCAGAGAACACCGAGGAGATGACGCCCAGGGTGCCAGGCCCGACAGAGGAGGAACCAGAGCCACCAGGGTGCCACCCAGCTAGCGGGGAATGTTCCCCTAACATTGGCTAACATTCCCTACAAGTTCTGCTAATGTTTTAAAGAAAACGTTTTCATCTAATGTTCAAAGAGCATTTTAAGGATGTTTACCATTTCAAATAATGTTCCTATAACGTTAAATGTTAACAAAGTAAGAACGTTTTAGGTGCAACATTCTGAGGATGTTTTGGGGACATTGTTTAGGTAACAGATTATAGAATGTTCTTTTATAAAATGTTCCCACAATGTTACACGATAACAAAGGAAGGACATTTTCAAAGCAACATTCGATAATGTTTTCAGGATGTTATTGATGCCTCAGATCACAAAACGTTTTTTCTAGAATGTTCCTGTAATGTGATATGTAAACAAAGGAAGAACGTTTTACCTGCAACATTCCAAGGATGTTTTGGGGACATTGTTTAGGTAACAGATTATAGAATGTTCTTTTATAAAATGTTCCCACAATGTTACACGATAACAAAGGAAGAACATTCCCAGCTAGCAATTTTTTGTTCTAAAAATGTTCAAAGAATGTTACCTAGAATGTTCTCGTAATGTTTTCAGCTGGAAGTTTTCTTTAAGTTCCCAGATCGTCTAGGATAACGTTCTCTAAAAACATTTTTTAAATGTTGTGTGATAACCTTCTTAAAATGTTAAGTGACAACATTGCTAGAACATTATGCCCTAATGTTCTTGAAAACGTTTTCAGCGGGAAGTTTTCTTTTAGTTCCCAGAATGTTCTAGGATAACGTGCTCTAAAAACCATTCTAAAAACGTTTGCTTATAACTAGTGTTGTTCCGATACCGATACTAGTATCGGCATGGCCACCGATACGCACAAAAATGCTGGTATCGGTATCGGCGAGTACTAACAAATAATAACACCCGATACCAAACTCTTGTTCAAACGCAGCACGTTGCGTTTTTCTCAGCTTGTCTGCTATAGTAGCCTGACACAGCCTTCCTAACACAGACATGCCCAGACATGCCCAGGCATGCTCCTCTGCTGGAACGCTATTGGCCCAGAGCAGCTGCTCTCAACCCATGGCGTGGCAGCTTTTCACTATCGCGGAAAAACAAACACGCATGCTGTAGAGGTGTAGTGAGGAGAACATGTCGGCGGTTTGGAGATATTTCAAGGTGGATAGTCCGGTGTGTACAACGGCTAAATGCACAATTAAACAACAATAAAATTAGACAATAAAAAAAAGTTCTATAGCATTCACTCTCTGTTGGTATGTTTTCCTGTTTTACAAAGGTTTTGAGCAGTGCCAGACTAAGTGTTAGCAATAATTTTACATCGAGGTGAGTATGCGGCTCAAAAAACATGTTTTTTTGTTTTGTTTTTTCAAACGCCGTGGTATCGGATCGGTACTCGGTATCGGCAAGTACTGCACGGTCAGGTATCGGTATCGTTATCGGGATCAACAAATGGTATCGGAACAACACTACTTATAACCTTCTTAACATTTTTACTGAAAACCCTGTTAAAACATTATGCCCAAACATTCTTAAAATGTTTTTGGGATGTTATTAAAAATTCAAGTTTCAGACTTGCACCAATAACCGAGGAGGCTGAGGACGTGGCAGACCAATCAAACGAATCTGATTAGATTTCAGACCAATCAAACGAATCTGATTAGATTTCACGCCTGACTGAGATGTTCAGTGGTCGGGCACAGGTAGACGGTTTTAGTTGAAGACAGCACAAGGGAACGGGACACTGTGGATTAAACGGTAAGGTTACAATAACTGTTTTTAATTGATTAACGTTACTTTGTATGGATACTATTACTTTCTTGACCACAAACTAACCGTTAATGCGAATAACGTGGAGCGTGTGTGTTGTCAGAAATTGCTAGGAAGCTGGGCGCAAAATTAACTTTTATCCACCGTCCAAATCGACAAATTGGTGAACGTTCAGATTTTACCAGCCACTCAATAGATTAACGTCATTGTTGTTGGTTTTTTGGCTGGTGAGTGAAGCAAATCTACCAGCCCAAAAGTTTGGGACAGGTTTGGGAGCTAGCTAGCTAGCTAGCAAGCTATAGCAATCTAGCTAGCACAATTACTAGCATTCTACATGTCTATTTTACATGGATATTACTTGGTTATTTACAGTAATTACTGCATAATTAACGGCCTGTAATTTAAAGGGCTACCAAAAAGACTTCTGATGAATCAGAAACTATTCTGATTTTAAATACTATTTTTGTTATAATGCAGGTGGATAATACAGGTGGACCATCCATGACTGAGGACAGTGATACAGGTGGACCATCTGTGACTGAGGACAGAGTTCAGAGTAAGGATGTGTCCAGGGATGATGTTTAAGAATGTGTCCAGGTGCAGCAGCAGCACTTGAGGGGAGCAGAAGCCCCACACTGTTCGAGGACTAAATCAAGCAATCAACACTTTGGGAATGCCTGTCTGTCATGAGGATATGTACTGTCAGAGATATGTACTGTTGCAGTGATGATAGGTTCTGACTTCCATGTTTTCAGTATGTACAGTATATGATGTTTTTCTTTTTTTTTCTTCAAATATGTTCTCAAATGAAGCTGTGGCTGCCTCTCCCTGTCTCACCTCTGTTGTTAATGTTAATAAATAATGATACATTATGTTGAAAGACTTGAATATTGATGTTATCAAACTTTTACATGTGTTAATACGTTTAGCTAAAAACATTTTAAGAATGTTTGGGCATAATGTTTTAACAGGGTTTTCAGTAAACATTTTAAGAAGGTTATAAGCAAACGTTTTTAGAATGGTTTTTAGAGCACGTTTGTTACGAGGGGGGTCAGCGAGGATGCCTCCCCGATGCCTCTGCTGGTTGAAGAGCAGCATCACTCCAGCCCTGGACTAATTACGTGATTATTGTCACCTGTGAGTGTTTGTATGTGTATTTAGGTGTGTCCCATTTCCCTGTTCCCTTGTCAGTTGTTCGTACTTGTTAGCGTCTTGTGAACCCTCGTCTTTCCCTTAAGAATATTGTGCATGTCCTGTCCTTTCGGTCCTGGAGGAGCAACACACGCTACTTCCAGGTATTATTGACTATATGTGTGTTTTGATTTGTTTGTGTTTAAGTGAAGTTTGCTTTTAGTAAACGGAGCCTTGTTTGCTCATCTTTTGTTTTCGCTACTCGCAAGTGTTTTGTTTTTGTTATTAGTTATCGACTCGCTACGCAGAGCCTTGCTTGCTCTCCTTTATTTTTCTGTGGTTCTGTATCACGGTCCTATGCTATGGATATTCAGTGTATTCATCTCAGTAAAGAGAACTTTATTTTATTCATGTCTCGACCTCAATTCCTCTGAGTCGCAACGCACCGCACATGGGTCCAACACCACTCTACATTTAGAACATTATTCTAAAACGTAACACACGTTATCCTAAAACATTCTGGGAACAAACAAAAAACTTAAGCTGAAAATGTTTTGAGAACATAAGGTGTAATGTTCTAGCAATATCGTCAACTCACATTTTAAGAAGGTTATTACTGAACATTATCCTAAAACATTCTGGGAACTTCCCACTGAAAACGTTTTCAAGAACATTAGGGCATAATGTTCTAGCAATGTTGTCACTTAACATTTTAAGAAGGTTATCACGCAACATTTTAAAAATGTTTTTAGAGAACGTTATCCTAGAACATTCTGGGAACTTCCCACTGAAAACGTTTTCAAGAACATTAGGGCATAATGTTCTAGCAATGATGTCACTTAACATTTTAAGAAGGTTATCACAACATTTAAAAAATGTTTTTAGAGAATGTTATCCTAGAACATTCTGAGAACTTAAAGAAAACTTCCCGCTGAAAACATTATGAGAACGTTCTAGGTAACATTCTTTGAACATTTTTAGAACCCAAAATTGCTAGCTGGGCAGGCCCGACAGAGAAGGACGCAGCCACCAGGGTGCCAGGCCCGACAAAGAACCACCAAACGACCATCGACGACAGTGTTCCAGTTTCAACAGCCCGTTTCAAGGAGGAAAGACACATAGTATCATGAGAGATTTTGCTTCGAGGATGAATTACTCTGATTGTTGGATCTGTCAACAGATACCTGTGAGTCCAGCCAGGGTCCAAAGTGTGGACACCTGTACTAGTGAAGATGCTGGTGAATGCCTGCATCATGTTTTCGATGGTGCTAAAGACCACTCCCCAGACCATGTCCAACATGGAAGGAGACAGACGACTGCCTGAACCTCAATGACACTGACAGACAACGACCGATTAGGAAGAGATTGAAGATGCAAGAATCAAGAAGGCGTCGGTCGTTTGGATTTATTTTTATTTATTTTTTTGTCTTGTGTATGATGTACTGTGCTTAATTTTAAGCTTGGTTGTTAATTTTAGGATTTTTGGGTTGTGATGAATTTTTATTATTATTTCTCCAAAAATGTTTTGAACCATATTTTTCTAATTGTTCTTGTTTTAAGAGTTTACATCTTAAAAAAGTGTGGAATGTGAGAGAAAATTATTATATGTAATAAGCTACATTTAAGAATCAAACATCATCTTGGGTTGAATGTCTGCAGCAGACTGTAGAAGATGATTTCCTGTTGTCACACACAACAGAACCAGTTTCTCTACTTGAAGCTTGACATGGGCTAAGACAATAGACACATTTACATGATTACAAAGACCTGATTGCCCTACCATCTAGAGCAGTTTCTGACCTTTGTGTTGCCCCAGACCCAGTACTCTAAGACCAGACTGAACCAGTTGTGGCCATTGTGTTCCGCTTTCACCTTTTGTCTGTTGGGAGAAAGTGGGGGCCGTTTCCCCCCTAGCCTTCATCATAATCATCTTCATCAAATGTACAGGTCCACACCCATTGCTCATGATTGGTCTAAACCTCACCTGAGGGCGGACCCCTTACCTGAAGGTACCTGTTTGTATAAATACTCAGATGAAATGAATGACTTTTACTTTTTGAGGAACTTTCACTGTTAAGACCTGTCTGACGTGCTTGTAAATTTCCTCCTTCTGCAGAAGATTATTAAATATCTTTTCTTATACATCTTGAAACGAAACAGGCTGCCATTATTGAATAATTTACTCTAACAGCTTTTTTGAATCTCAGGAAGAAAAACGATGTGAAGTAAAAGTTTGTGGATGTCATCACTGGGATCCAGAAGCTGTGAATCCTCAAGGGAGTAGAACATGCTGTAAAAGGATTGCAACACATGCAAAAACACATCCCTCCAAAGACGTTCAATTCTCTGTTTATGGACTGATTCCCCTGTAATGAAACTCCGCCGCTCAATGCCCTGCACAAGATTCATGAATAAGGCCACCTGTATATTCTCACCACCATAATCTGATCTGACTCTAGAGGGTAGTCCATAAAGGGATGTGGCTTTAAGAAACTGAGACAACACTCACACATCACTATGAAACTTCCCCAGCTAATCACTTACATTAAGACAATTATTTTTTGTATTACAAGTTTTCTGAAATGGTATGTTTAAATATGCAAATGAGGCGTTACCTAATTAAATATGCGGTGATTTGCATTACATTCAATAACTTAAATCTGAACATTGGATAAAGCCAGGTTAAAATTTATTGTTTCATCTTGTTGACATATTAGAGTCAAAGGCTTGGATGCCCGTTAGTTGCCACCAGGGTAAGTAAGTAAGTAAGTAAAGCTTTATTTATATAGCGCCTTTCTACATGAAATGCAACTCAAAGCGCTTTACAATAGGGTATCAACTATTATGAATGTATAACAAGAGACGTAATTATACGACAATTTATATGCTCAATTTATTATACCACAATACACAATGTGCTCCAGAAAGTCAGAAAACAACACTTTGATATAACTTGAGTGTCTCAGAGGCCTGTTCTGAGAGTGGACTGTTTAAGTGTGTTTATAGCATTTGTTCTCAAGTTATATCAAAGTGTTGTTTTCTGACTTTCTGGAGCACATTGTGTATTGTGGTTGGAAGTGCCTATACCGTAACTCTAAATGACAATCAGAGTAAAATGAATTATGTGTGTGCAGCGTTTTGCTCAAAAGTAATCAACGTTTTGTTTTCAGACTCTCTTTTGACAATCTCTCAGAAAGCTGTTTTCAGTCATTAACAAAGCTGTTCTGAAAGTGTCTCAGAGGCCTGTTCTGAGAGTGGACTGTTAAAGTGTGTGTTTTGCATTTGTTCTCAAGTTATATCAAAGTGTTTGTTTTCTGCCTTTCTGGAGCACATTGTGACTTGTTGTTGAATGCGCCTATACCGTATCTCTAAATGACAATCAGAGCAACTTGAATTACGTGTGTGCAGCGTTTTGCTCAAAAGTTATCAACGTTTCATTTTCAGAGTCATTCTTGACAATCTCTCAGAGAGCTGTTTTCAGTCATTAACAGAGCTGTTCTGAAAGTATGGAGGACCAAGTCTGTCAAAATTAACAATAAATATATAGATACAATAATGAATGTATGAACAAATAAATGAATGAATACACACAGTATAACGAAATACATTTCTATATGTATTTATTCTTTTACGCATTCATTCTTTGTTTTCCACTTTCATTCTTCGTTTTCCACATTTATTCTTTCTTTTCCACATTCATTCTTTCTTTTCCACATTCTTTTCCACATTCATTCTTTCTTTTCCACATTCATTCTTTCATTCTTTCTCCGATTATCAGATCTGTATGCAAATATAGGGGCGTGTTGTCCTCGCCCCACGCATTTTCATTGGTTGATGCCCCACGCATTTTCATTGGTTGATGCCCCACGCATTTTCATTGGTTGATACCGCGCGTGACGTGGTAAAAGCTACACAATTGAAAAGTCTTGTCAGTTCCCACCACAGAAGGGAAGAGCTCAGCATGGCTGTCACCTTGCCTGAGAATCAGAATCAGAGAGTCTTGCTGGCCAGAGAATTGGTCGCCATAGCTGACCTGGCCGACACTGCTCCTCTTGATTATATACTTTCCCGCGTGGAGGCTGTTGTTGATCGTTTGGCGGAGTTTGCTGCATCGACTGATGAAGAAGTTAACCCTGACATCTTCCGCATGTTGAATGAAGTCGTCCATTACATGAATGTTGCTCTGCATTCAGCTAACACCACGACAGTGGGTGGGTAGGCCCTCGCATGTACTGCCCGTGGAGACACTTGAGGGTTATTTTTCACCGGGGTTGTCTGTACGCGACATTGCCAGGCTTTTTGGAGTCAGTGACCGTACAATTCACCGACGAATGGCAGCTCGAGGCATACGGATACAAAGTAAGTTATTTACCACTAACGTCTAGCCTAATGTTGATGGATTACTCACCTTTAACCGTAGCCAGGTAAGAATTTTCTAGGTTGTTTGAAGTCATATTGTGTAATAGGCTACCTGTATTAGTATATGATTGAAAGATCAATGAAAGTATCCCAGGTCTATTCAAATAGGGAGATTCTCCTGTATTTGGTCATAAATCCACCTGACTTGTCCTATATTGACTACTTGGCCTATAGGCTACTTCCCCATCAACCATGCTAATGGGTCATTGACGGATAAGACTTTTTAATGGGCCAATTTTAAAATACTAACAATAACAATATATTTGGCCATTATTCAAACATTTGGAATGTAGTGTACACATGCATTTATGCAAAAACCCCAAATTAAGAGATTTTAGTGTTTTTAAAGTTGAATTAATAGGACACGCCCTTAAAAAAAAGTCATTTGGGGCGACCGTAATTGATCTAAAAATGCATATATTTCCTTAACATTACTAATATTTTAACAAGTATCAGTAATTAAATAAACTGTTTAAGAAAGACAGGCTTGTGTGCCCTTTCATTTTTTGTAAACCATGACTTCACAAGTTTATTCTATAATGGCAGTGTCTCCCTCGTAATGCAGTTACAATACCCATTTTTGTTCTAAAACCCATAAAACTGATTTAAAATGTGTACAGATAATATCCACTTAAGCATAGTATACAATTGATTAATATTTGAGCCAAAACTGATGGATATTCTATTTTGAATTTAGTACAGTAATTGCCAATAGTTGGTTACCCCACATGACAGATGGTCGCCCCAAATGATGAGAAAACCGCAGGTAGTTAAAAGTCTATTTAAAATGTACACAATACAGTTCAGACTAAAGAAAACGGAACAAAGTTTTTATTACAATCTTTTCAAGTGGTCAAGTCAAAAATATTCTTAAATTCATTCAAATATCACAAAACTAAAAAAATGTAAAACGTAAAACGCGTAGGTTACAAGTTTCGTCAGGAACATTCAAATATCACAAATGTTAAAAACATTAAACATTTAAAAAGTTAGTGCAATGCACATTATATGCTTCAGGAACTTCTTCAAGAACAAATATTTCACAAATGTACATTTTCACATCCTTGTCATCTCATCTTTGGTTTTGTCAATCTATGAGAGAGAGAAGGAGGGTTAAGTAGCATCACTTTTGTGGACCCTGGTAGTCACATTGCACAGGGATCAACAATTTCAGTCAATAAAAAGTAAACAGTTGTATATGGAATAAAAACTAAACACCAACACAGTTCTATAGAGTCAATAAACAATAAACACCAACATAGTTGCATGGATGAAATCAACACTAAACACCTACAACACAGTTGTATCAGTTCCCTGTATATGACCTACAACACAGGCTGGTTGGAGCAGTGGATCATTTGTTACATTAAAACGATGTTTAGGAACATCAGCATGTAACAAACTAGGCTATTTCCATTTCATTGTTACTGTAATTTCATTGTCTTTGCTATTGTCATTTCATTCTCATTTGTCACTTCCATTTTCTTTTTGTTCCTTTATTTCCCCATTTTATTGCCATTTCATTTTCCTTACTCATTGCATTGTGACCAATGACCATCTAATCATTGTGACCAGACTCATGGTAAACTGCAGGCATTTCTTTAACACCAGGGGCCTCATTTATAGAATCTGGATAAAATGTGATCTTACCCTTGGCGTACGTAGAAAACCATGTCAAAATAGTGAATCATAAAATGTCAACGTGAGTCAATTTGACAGTGGAAACGATCGTAGCTCTACGTCAGGTCTTGACTTGACGTACGCACATTACCTACTAGTTATGTAAAGTTATTACAGGCATGTGAGCCGCACTCGAACACGTTAATGCCTACTTAACTGTAATTCATGCGAAGTGAAAGTGGCTCGTAATAAAATTAACAATGTTGTTATCAGCCGAGAAAATTAGTTTAATTCAAGATTTAAAGGGAACTGATGTTTATGATTGTATTTCAGTCTTCCTTTATATGCCATTAGGCTATTGTATGGTGTAATCATTCTAAATTGAGGCGTGATAAAGGCAGTCGGGTATATCCCAGCCCTCCTTCAGCCGCATCCTGCCTGATGTGATCGGGGGAATTCGGGGGCGAGCGTTTGCGACCGCGCATCTATTTCTGATAAGACAGTCGATCTCCTCCTCAGTAAAGTTTCTCTTCTTTTGTTTGTCTACCATCATGTGAACTCGTCAAAGGTGCTGCTCAACACCTCAATCAAGCCTATTTATAGCACTTGGCTTAATTCAGCTGCTATAATTGAGCCGCTATCACAGGGCGTAAATACAAAGCTCATTCACCTGCGTTCAATTTCAAGTATATTTGTTATTTATAGACGGAAGTACGTACGACAGACGTACGCAATTTTAAACAAGCACAGCCCGTTTTATAAATAATGCTTACGTCCATTTAGAAAAATGTGCTTACGTGCAAGTTAAAGATGACGTTCAAGTAAATTTTTATAAATGAGCCCCCAGGCATTTCTGAACTTTACGCAGTCTTGGCAAGTCAGCTTCGAGACGCGAGAAGCATTCTGGTGGCCTAACTTACATACAAACTTAAGTTCAAGATATTACAGAAAAGGTCATTCCTAATCCTACTAACATGACAGTTCCAAATACACCAGAGAAAGATATAGCCTACTGCATGTTACCTATAGTTTTTTATCTTTCCTTTTTCCTGGCAAGATAGTCGGCTCTTGCTGCAGGGTCTGCGTTGACCCGCTGCCTGTATCGAGCAGTCTTCTGTTTGCTTGTTTGTGGTGCCATCTAGAAAATAGGTTAAACTAGTTAAACATAACTAATACATCTACAATTACCTAAATGGAATGTCATGCTATACAATTTTTTACATTTCTTTCATAAGATTGCACAATAATCAAAAAGAAACGTTAATTCCTAAATAGGAATGGAAAATGACTGAAATGTAGACAAATATGTGTTAAAGTATACAAAGAGTTATGCTAAAACAAAGAACTGTATGTATATAAATTAGGGATGCTCCGATCTGGATTTTTGGGGCCGATACCGATCACCGATTTGTTTCCTCAAGATCAACCGATACCGATACCGATTTTTTTTAAAATACATAACTGACTGGATAGCCTAAGTATTTTTTGCTTTTTAGACAAAAGTTTTGATCCATTAGGCACCAAGCAAACGCAGACCCATTTTTATGGCATAGTAAAGGTCTGGCCTATCACCCAGTTAGGGCCTGAAGCCCAAGTCAGTCGATATGGCTGTATAAAAGACATCATAAACGTGGCCTTCATGGTTTACATACTGTTACGTCCTCCTATGTTTTCTGTTCAGTTATCTGTCTTCCCCAGGAAAAAAAAAAAAAAAGAAAAAAAAAAAAAAATCGGTTTTTGCGATCGGCCATTTTTGCCGATCACCGATCGAGTCATTTGGAGTGAAATCGGCCGATTTAAATCGGTGGCCGATAAATCGGAGCATCCCTAATATAAATCATTAATAAAATATAAATATACAGAAACTACAAATACAGGACGTATATCTATCATGTAAGACACTCAGCAGTGGTCACCCCACATGATACTAGGTCATCCCAGATGATGTTTTCAAGTTCAGTCAAATATTACAGGCTAACAGTTAGCTACAGAAACCAAACTAGCTACTTCTTACCACATGTCACTATCAAATTTATCATCAAAATATAGATTTGCAGATAAAACGTATTATTCACAGTTTTGTGGGGGTCGTCCCACATGATATCCAAAAGTGGCAAGTACATGACAGCAGTTAAAAAATTGATTTATTTGCAAATATGAGAGAGACTTACTAACATGCCAGTTGTTTCTCTGGGTCCTTCACATGTGACTGGCGGATGCAACATCTGTCCTTGAGGTGGTTTCAAAATAAAAGTCCCACAATTGTGTTTTCTTGATGGTCGCCAGAGATGATATTTCATAAAATTAACATATTCGGACAACATTCGTTTGTATTTTATGATGGAAATATAAGTGCAAATGCTTAATAATTTTGTCAATTAATGTAAAACATGTTTGAAATTATGCCAAATAGAGCAAGGGATATATTTAAATCGATTTAAAGTGATTTTAAACCGGTTGTCTAAATAGAAGTCAAGGCTGGACGGTCGCCCCACATGATGTTTTGACACTTCAGATAGCAGAAAAATTACCAATAACTAAAATGTTTGGAGAAGTTAGAGTGGTTATGTATATGGGGAAGGTATTAGACATACATGTTATCTTTTTATGTATTTTTATGTTTTTTTTAAGGTAAAAAATTCAGTTGGACAGAAAAAGTAGGCGTCACGTCATTGACCCTAATACACTAGGCTACAGTATAATGACAATAAAGCTTTGAACTTTGTATAAGCAATCGTTATTTGCTTTGGGTTCTTATTTTGTTTTTTCCTGCTTCTATAAAGGACAGCGTGTCCAAGAAACCATGCGCCGTGTCAATCCAGAGGGAGTTGCGAGCCGCACTCTCCAGCTGCGTACAGTAAGGCGCAGAAGGTATACTGTTCCGGCCCCCAATAGTTTATGGCACATCGATGGCAACCATAAACTTATACGGTAAGGCTATGGTTTTGAAAGATACACTGCATATGATACAGTAGCCTACCAAAATTATGCAATGCTGTTTTCCATGTGTGTAAGGGGATGGTATAATTGTTCTTTTTGTATACACAATTTGCAATTTCTTACATTACAGGTGGCGAATCGTAGTTCACGGTGGCATTGATGGCTTTAGCCGTCTGGTGACATTCCTGAATCCTGCCACCAACAACCGTGCCTCCACAGTATTGACAAGCTTCCTTGAAGCAGTTCATATCTATGGAGTGCCGTCCCGTGTCAGGTCTGACAAGGGAGGGGAGAATGTCATGGTTGCGTACTTCATGGTGTCCACCAGAGGCACAGGCCGGAATTCGCACCTCACAGGCCGAAGCACACACAACCAGACGTATATCATGCTTCTCCAAATCAACGTCCAAAATATACATGTCCCAAACATTTCTCAAAAACTCTTTTTTTAAGTATGTTTTTTGTTTTGTGTAATATGTGTGTTTCCCCCCTCCCACCTTTTCCATACCCTATCTAGAATCAAGAGATTGTGGAGGGATGTGTTTGGGGGAGTGTTGGACCTCTTCTACACCATGTTCAACAATATGGAGAGGGAGGGTTTGCTGGATCCTGATGATGAGGTCCACATGTATGCCCTCCATTGGACCTTCATGCCACACATCCGAAGGCATGCATTTGTTAATTCTTATTCTGGCACGGGTACTTCAACACTGGTTATGCTCTTGGATGCTGGTTTAACATAGGCTACTTACGATTTCTGATGACTGGCAGTTCTCCTGACCTTCAATGCCCAATGCACTGATTGTAAGTCGCATTGTATAAAAGCGTCTACTAATGTAATCTAAATGTAATGAAGGCATCTACAGTCCTTCCGGGATGGCTGGAACCACCATCGCTTGCGTACAGAGGGCAATCGGTCACCACTGCAGCTGTGGACTCTCAACCCCCGGGAAGGAGATGAGGACCCAACCCAGGTTTGTACTCAGAGGAAGCACAATTCCAACCTCATGTAATTGCACAACACACTTTCAGTCCCAACATTGGAAAATGTACAATTTATATTTATTGTTCTTAATATCAAATAATCATCTCAGTAATCCAATCAGATTTCATTTGCAACTATAACATTAGGTAGACCTGGAGTATGGTATTGATTGGGAAGGTCCACACGGGCACCACCGAGAAGGAGTCCACATCCCAGACATCCAGCTTCCACGACCACTGACTGATGCAGAGATTCAGAGTTTGCCTGATCCCCAAGGTCCTTTGGTCAATGCGTTGCATGTATTTAATGACACAAAAGAGACACTAACTAGCATAATCTAAGGAAGAATATGTACAGTAGTGTGAGTCTTTATCATTGAAATTGAGTTGTGTCGGGAGGGACATGTGTGGGAGGAGGGGGAGGTAGGGGACTGCTGGGGTAAAGGGAGATTGGGAGAGGGGGGGGGGGGAGGTTTCTACTGGATTTTTGTTATTCTATTTCTCTTTTGTTCATTTACATGTTACCACTCCCTTGTACCATTCCCTGAAGAAAAATCAATAAAAAATTGATCACAAAAAAAGAAATTGAGTTGTGTGTGTATTGAAATATAGCTGAAAACTGCAGATCTGTTTGGTGTGTCATTTTATTACAGTTTTTTACGGTCGCTAAGTCACAGTGTGCAATACTGAAGTCACAGAGTCACAACTCTTCATCCAGTCAGCAAAGCAGAAGCCCATGTGAACAAAACTGTGACTCTTACTCTGTGATTTGTGCATTGCTTTCATACAAAATGCATTCAATGACCACGTTCTCCAAAATCCATAACACTTCTCTCATTCAAACTCCCCCACCTGCAAAACACTATGTATTTGCAACACATTTTTTCATTGTTAACATACTGTGTTCAAAACGGTGAAGAACATGTTCAAAACAAAATGATTTGGTGCATTTTTGCAGTAATCATATTCCTATCATATGACAGAAAGCTCGCAATAAACAGTTTTTTTGCACAGTGTTTGAGTGACTGTTATTTTGCACTCTATTGATACACTTCAGTTCCAGCACCTCAGCAAAGTCTGATAAGGGATGAGCGGTGGTATTTTCACTATTTGCAGTAATCATATTGACATGTCTAGAAAATATTAGCAGAATATATACAATGAAATGAAATAGACTAGATGCATTGCCAGGGAAGACATTAGATGTGACCAGATGCAGACCAGAGGGTGGACCAAAACCCTCAGGAGCACCGCTGGACTGGCCATACAATCTTTCTGCCCGCTGGCAGATGGGCCGCGCTAGTTTTGGGCCGGTCGGGCCGCCTGACCCCCCCCCCCCCAAAAAAAAAAAAAAAAAAACTAGCTCGGCCCAAAATAGCGCGCCATCAACTAACGCTGAATCAAGCGGCGGCCCCCGTTTATACTAACACATGGGCTGGCCCAATCACATGCTTAGGCCCTGCTGTCCATCGGCCCCCTCCCCCACTCTGATCCCTCGGCCGACAACCCATGAATTCCTGGGTCTTTGACTTGTTTAGCAGCAGGTTGTTAACCTTGCACAGCTTGCTCAATTGCTCTACCTCATGTTCGTAGATAAGATAGTGAAAGGGGGTGCCCAGAAAATTAGGGAGAAAAAAAGTAAGAAGCTAGCAGAGGATGCCTCAAAATGTCAGAAACTGACAGATATGTTCTCTGCATCGACTGTGGGGGCTAGGCCTACTACAGCTGCGGCTGCCACAGCAACATCTTTACCGCTAACTAACGTTAGCACTGATGTGCCGTTAGCAATTGAGGAGGAGACAGAGGACACAGCTAGAGAGGTAAGCAATGTTGTTACTTGGTTTTACAAAAGCAAAGTTATGTTAGTCGCTTGCATTGGCCAGATTAAGGGAGCAGCAGCAGAGAATGTCTTATGACTTATGCTAACCCGTACAGGCAGCATGATTGCATTGCGCTTCACCAGGACTTGGCTGGAATTCATGCACACACAATGATCTCTCTCGTGGTGTAACGTTAGTGCTGCTTGGCTGTGGACTCTATAGCTAACGTTAGATGGGGGTGTTCTGCATTTTGTTGCTAGCTAGCAAGTTGAGGTATCACTGTCACTGACATAAATGCAATACCAACAATGGGTGTTAATAATACTTTTTATTTGGAAAAAAAAGATATAAAAAAAAAATCTACACTAGCCTAGTTCAGAACTAATGAATGCTTTTTATTGCATGGAGAAATAAAACTCATGCAGTCTGCAACCCAATAATGTTGTCTTGCAACCTTCCATTTGAAATGACTGGGCTTCTGGTGTAACATAATGCAATCATGCAGCCTGTGTGTACATGTAAATGAGAACTTTGCTGATTTTGACAACCAGTTAGTTTACTTCTCTGTCCATGTCTTGTTGAACCAGGTTGAGCTGCTGCTGCCCTCCCCAGAAAAGCGAGTGTCAGGGAAAGAGAGGAAAAGGAGAGAGAAAAAGATGAAACAGAGGAAACAGAGTGCCACGTTCAGGACTTCAATTACTTTGCCTGTCCTGAGCCTTCCATGCTAGATCACTTTTTAGATTAGGTCGATAGATTTTTAGATTATTAGTCTTTCAGACTGCCAGCATGTTGATCGGCGGTGTCGGACCGATTGTGTTGGGCCGGTCTGAGCCACATGGCAGGGCCTAATTTTTGTCCCAGTCCAGCCCTGCTCAGGAGTGAGACATTTTTGGTGTGATTGCTATTGTATTGTAGCCCTGGAATTTCTGTTTTTCTTTTTTGTTCTTCCACTTTATTTTCCACAAGTAAATGTAGTGTACTTTGAAGTAAATGTACCGTAACTTACTTTCTGCAAAGATACTGAAAAAAATAAATACACTTAAGGATAGAAGCAAATTGCGGCATTTCTGATTCATTCTTGTTGCCTAATACTTGACAGTTTTACAGTCAACTATTCTGTCTATGATTACTATAAATCAAACCATTCTTATAATGAAATATTCATTCTTGTGAAAATCATTCAGACTATGTAATGCTCCCTGTTGTTAATGTTTTGTAAGTCAGAATGTTATGAATGACTGTATGCTTTCTGAGTGAACATTGTTGCCAGTGTATGGTTGAACGAGCTTCTTTTGAGACATGAATGAAGTGATTGGCCAACATGCGTGTTAGTAATGCAGACTGTATGAAGAGTTGTGACTCTGTGACTTCAGTATTGAACACTGTGACTTAGCGACCGTAAAAAAACTGTAACTAGGAACAGCAGCAGTGTAGGCCATTGTCGTGGATTTAATTGATTCTTAATAGATTGAGTAAAACGTATAAAGCACAAAGAGCTTAAATCAATTATCTCCAAAGAGGCCTTTTATTAAGTCACATGCAGCCTGGTGAAGCCACCCAACCCTAAATCACCCTGAGGCGGGGGTGGGCCAGGACCAGGGGGGAGTCTGGGCCAGGGTCAGGGGTCACAGGAGGCCAGCCCAGGCCGGGAGGGGGAGGCGGCGGCGGGAGATCATGAAGGCCACGCTGTGCCCAGGCTGCTCCGTGCCCGAGCCGCTCAGCATGGCGGCCATCCTGCTGTCGCACGCGCCCTCCAGGGCCTCTGCCACACCCACTGCTGCAGCAGGAAGCAGGACGTCCTATCCTAGAGCAATAGGTGGCAGATTTTGGCAGAATAAAGTAATTAATTGCAAGTGCCCTAGAGAGTGCTGTGGTCTAATGCGCTTGGTGCTTGTTCTGTATACACATCCATGTAAGGGCATCAGTATCGAATGATGAAAAATAGCCATACTTGTTTCGATGAAGGTCCTCAGGAATCCCAGCATCCTCTCCTGGCCCTCCTCATCGCCATCTTCAATGTCCGAATCTGCCTCCGGCCATTCAATTTTCTCCAGAATCATCTAATATAAATGCACCGGTTAAAATTTGCTCCCCCTTTATGCTTTTTCAATTACAAAAGCCGTTTCAATACACAATCTTTAAAAAAATAATCGAGACACATTTAATGCAAAGCTACATGTGATAAGTTCGCACTTTGGCGACCCCACTGGTCATGATAAAAATGATCATGTGTTTTAAGAACCATATCTCCTACAATTCCCTCCTCTCTTGCTGTGACACTGCTTTGTGGATTCCGAGGGGGGAGTGTTGATGTCGTTGCATGCATAAAAAGTCACTTCTGGCAATATTTCCCACGGTATCTAGCCTAGACACTTATGTCTAAAATCTGAAATTCACAGGGTCTCATGTCACAAAAAATATTTTGGGGATCTTGCTAAGGCCAATCCATACTCTCGTAACAAAAACAAGTGAATATTTAGCAATAAAAATGCTGTCACATGTAGCTTTAATGTTTTCATTTGCATTACCTGTGGCGTGATCCTGGTTTCTGCGGCTCTTGGCCATAAGACTGGCACAGTGTCTGGCCTGGAACTTAATAGCTCCCAGACACCGGTGTCTTTTAGCCCCCTCCTCAGGTGTTTGACCTGCTTGGTCGTCCTTCCCAGCACCTGTAAAACAAATAAACCCCCCAAAAAACGTGTCATGGTTATATTAAGGCAACAGTGAATTCAATGACAACCAGTGGTTTCGTTTAAATTCAAAGACTTAAGAAAGACAAACTTGCATGCACCAATAGTTTCTCCGCCAGCCACATCCTGTTTGCTGATGTAGGCCCTGGGAAATCCCATGCCTGGCATAGGGAGAGGACCTTCTCTTTGTTGTCCTCGGTGAGGTCATGACCATTGTTCAGCTGACAAGAAATGTAATTGTGAAATGTAACAAATGTAAAAAGCAATTACTTAACACATTGTAAATAGAGAGCAATATAACATCATGAAATACTGCACAATACTAGCAATTAAAAAGCTATTTCTAACCAGTTCCAGCGCCTCCCGAACATCCATGTCCACACAATCCAATGGGGACACAATTGTCATGTCCTGCGCCCCCCCCACACAGGACATGTGCAATGGCTGGGCTCAGGCCGGTCAAGCATGGTCCACCATGCAGGAAACTGTGCCCCATCATGCGGCCCGCGACAATGAAGAAGTCGCTGTCGAGGAGGGTCTGGTCAGTAGACGGAACCAGATGGTCCGTCTCCCCGTCGAAAAGTAAGGTTTTCCCTTATTAGAATAAAAAGGTAAAACATTTATTTTAGACATATGGAAAATATTAACATGACCACCAGGCTAGGAAAATATAGCCTATGCATAAAAAAAAATAAAAATCACGTACGAGTAACAAGACTTAATGACCTTTCTCTTCATCAAGGTGGAAGCCATATTGGGGTGGCGAGGACACATCTGGCCACACCCTCACCGACGGCGGCGTCCCCTTGTAAAAATGAAATAATCAGTCATTTTTAAATAACAAGTTTAGCTTAACAAGTTATTGAAAACCATTAGTGTAATGGTACTGTACAGATCTATAGATTATCCTGATTGGCCCATGGGTAACTGGTTTTTTGCTTCCCCAAATGTCCTCTCCAATCTCTCTATCCCCCTTTCCTGTCATTGTCTCTACTATCTCTCTACAATAAAGCATAAAATGCCCCAAAAATATATTTAAAAACAAGAGAAATTATTAAGATCATTACCAATCAGTTTGCAGGTGAGAGGACTCGCCCAGTTCACCTTCGGCCTTTTGTAGAACGAAACGATCGCTCGTGTTCGTTCCTCCAGAGAATCTCTCAAACTGAGAGTGAAGTTGAGCGGCGACTGAGTATTCATATCTGCGAGGGCCGACGCGCAGAAGAGCTTGGCAGCCTTTGCAGAGTCTGCTTCCATTATCCACGCTTTAACAGAAAGAAACTCAAATTACACTACACACAAGATTGCATTCACTACAGTACACAGTTCTAAATTGATATAACTTAGTCAGACATGTAGCCTGTCAATAGCCTGAATGTGATTGTAGGATTCAACCCCATCCATGGTGTACACACACTTAAACATAGTGTAGAACCTTTGTTTTTCTTATTCACAGCTTGTGCTTACCAGCAATGGAGTCCAACGACTCAGATGGATCAAGGTCTGTTATCGATATAGAAAAGATAATCAATTAAGTCCACAGTCCACAGTTGTCACCAGTATTTTATTGCATTTTATTAAGGATCCCCATTAGCTGATTTTCCTAGCAACCAGCTTTAACACTGTACATGTGCTTACCATCCATGATGTGATCCTCTGACTGTAGGGTGCCAGAGGAACCTGCTGCCACGGCAGAACCTGCTGCAGCAGACGGGAGAGAGGCTGCAGAGGACCCAGCTGCAGCAGACGGGAGAGAGGCTGCAGAGGACCCAGCTGCAGCAGACGGGAGAGAGGCTGCAGAGGACCCAGCTGCAGCAGACAGGAGAGAGGCTGCAGAGGACCCAGCTGCAGCAGACGGGAGAGAGGCTGCAGAGGACCCAGCTGCAGCAGACGGGAGAGAGGCTGCAGAGGACCCAGCTGCAGCAGACGGGAGAGAGGCTGTGTCATGCCAAAACCTGCCGCTGCCAAAAGCTGCCGGGCCATCAGCGGCCTAACGCGTCACGACCAGCTGGCACGCGTCACGACCAGCTGGCGACTGTGACGCGTCAGTCTAGTGTTTTTGAAACCTCCGTTTTGGCCACCATTAGCGAAAAGCTGTAATTTGGCTCTACAAGTGTTAATATGTCATTTTATGAAGTTTTAATATGTTTTCAGGCGAGAAAGTAACCATATATATTCACAAAATGTATCCGGTTTATCAAAATAACCCGTTTATATAAAGAAAGAAACGGAGGTCTGATCAGCAGATCATTTCTCATAAAGTTGCAAACGCAACTTGAGCCCTGGACTAAGCATCCTAATATGTCATTTTATGAAGTTTTAATATGTTTTCAGGCGAGAAAGTAACCATATATATTCACAAAATGTATCCGGTTTATCAAAATAACCCGTTTATATATGATCTGACGGTTTTTTCCCCACTTCTGAGAGCAGACGACACATTTGGGTTGTGTCAGCAGATTAACGTGGGTATGTTAAACTGCGAAGACAATGTCATCTTCTTGTGTTGTGTATTCTTATTGGTTATGAATCAAAGAACAGTTAGTTTAAGACAATTTAATCAGACAGATATATACATTACATGCGTTCCCCATGGACTTCGGCTGGAAAGAGAACGCTCTCTCTCTCTCTCTCCCCGTTCCGTTCCAGAGGGGAGGGGCCAGCGTGTATGCGTGTCTTTGCCCAACCCCCAAAGGTCCCTGTTGGTCATCTGGTTGCCATAGAACCCTCATTGTTAGAGGGCATGTCCTTGCATGCCCTGGTATGTGTGTGTGTTTAAAATATACTACATATTCATACATAGATCATACATACTACAGAAATATACGACACATCCCCCCTCGGACCACCCAGAGGGTGTTCCGAAACTAAACTACCACAAAACAAAAACAAAAACACAAAACCCCACAAAACATCCCCCAAAATTTTTTTTTTAAATAAAATTAAAAATTAAAAAATAAACAACAACAGACAGAAAAACTACACCAACACACAACACAAGAAGCACAATAACACAGACCAACCCAGGACCAGTATTAGGAACCAAAGATATCATAAACAAAAAATAGAAAACAACCAATAATAAAAAGAATTTTGAAAATAACAATCACAATTAAACTAAACACAGTTCATCATGCACAAATCAATACAGAAACTTCCAACGACCGATGTTTTCTTTGTCCTTGAAGCGTCAGGGTCAGAGGTTACTAGCACTTGTACCCAGTTGGAGAACAGCCTTTACCGCTGTCTCAGATTGATAACACTTTCATAGTCAGGAGCTTTCCATTTTCGTTGCGCTAGGAACAGAACCTCTCTCCTAGCTTTGTATAACCACCACATCACTTCTCAACTGACCTCAATCACACGATATAGAAACAAACAAACAATACACAAATAATGACATTCAGTTATCATAACACATAATTCTCCAACAGTAAGCATAGGACAAAGGGAATGCATTAATGCATAGATCTTCACCTCAGGTGAGGACTAGTCTTCTGAAAAGTTCATTAACGTGGACTGAGTGACTGATTTTCCAAAAACAGTCAATGAGGCCCTGCCTCCTAAGAAAGTCAAAAATCATGTCTGCTATAATAGGTGCTCCTATCTTAGCAAAATAAGTTTCCCATGCCCCTAAGACCGTTTCCAGCCATGCTATCATCTGCTGTCCATTCCCGTCGTTCCCTTTGATCTGCTGCTTCACTACCCTATTCATAGTCTTTAATCTTTTCCTAACTGGTCGTCGTCCGTCAGTGTCATTGAGGTTCAGGCAGCCGCCTGGTCCCCTCCCACGCTGATTAAGGTCTGGGGAGTCGCCCTCAGCATCATCTGAAGCATGGTGCAGGCACTCGCCAGCATCCCCAGTAGCACAGGTGTCCAGGCTTTGGACACCCCCAGGCTGGACCTCCAGACTGTCAACACTCTCTGCTTCGTTGATTTCTGGTTCATTGGCATCTGGACAGCTTTCCACTGTCCCCTCGGTTTCAGGCACTGCCGGTAATGTCACTGGCTGTAACACTGGCATTGCCACTGGCTCTGGCAACACCACAGCATCTCCTCGTAGCTCCTCCTTCTCAGGTTCTCTGGGGACCTCGGCACCTGTTGGCACAACATCCTGCCTACTCTGTACATCCACCCCCCTGTCCACCACCTGTGGCCCTATTGGGGTAGGGATATGCCCAGACACCACTGGTGTACCCACTCTGATGTTGTTTCTCCAACAGACCCCACATTGACCTAAAGCATGGTCAATCTGTTCCATCAAATATGGACTCCAAAACCCATATTCCTTGGTGATCTTGCGTCTTACCTCCCCCCTAGCCACATGTGCTAATCCATGAGCTTCCCGTATTAACATGCCTATTAAATCTGAGGGTGCTACAACCAACCCCTCATGATTCCTCCATAGACCTGTGTCATCCTGACTTGCCCCCCTTGCTAGCCAAACGTTCTTGTCTAACGTAGTTACTCTACTCTGTAACATCAATAAATCCTCAAGTGCGACCATGCCCTGTAATTGCTTTTCATGTGTGACCAGAAGACCTTTACCTGCCTTGTCTGCTCCTGTAATGGCTTTGGCTGCATCTTCTGCAGCCCTGTTACCTTGTGTGACATGTGATGAGTCAGACCTGTGTGTGGCACACTTCACTATGGCTAATTCCTTTGGCTTCATCATGGCTTGTAACAGCTTCATGATCTGTGCGTGATGCTGTATAGGCGTACCATCAGTTCTCTTAAAACCCCGCCCCCTCCATACAGCTCCATTAAAATGACAAACATTATGTGCATAGGCAGAGTCGGTGTACACTGTCACTCTCCGTCCGGTTCCCAAGTTGCATGCTTCTGTGAGGGCAATCAATTCAGCCAACTGAGCCGAGCAAGGCTGAGGAACTGCCTCAGCCTGTTCTACAATAAACTTTGAATTCTGTGCTTTAACTAAGGAATACCCAGCGCACAAAGTTTCTCCTACCCCGTAACAAGACCCATCAACCCAATATTCTATATCAGCTCCCTTTAAAGGCAAAGCTTGTAGGTCTGTTCTATGCTTAATCACTCTGGCTGTCGATGGAATCTGAGCACCGGATGGCACCGTCACCTGACAGCCGTCAGGTGTGCATTTTACTGTACAGTTCAATTGGCATAGAGCATCTCTCCCTAGCAGCCCTGTTGGCGTGTGTTCTGACACAAGTGTTGACAGAGTTGCTCTCTGTCCCTTGTACTCTAAGTCTACAAGCTCAGTTGTAGGAATCAGCTGTTTGATTCCCTCAAATCCGATTGTCTTCACATATTCTCTAGACATAGGGAGGTGCGTGGCGCCTTCAGGCTTCTGTGTCACCACCAGCTGGCACCTCCCACTCGGATCTTCCGGGCACCCCTATAGGCCAGCTGCTGGGCCTCCGTAAGGGTTCATCACTCCTGGAGCAGGTGTAGTAGGAGGCCAATATCCTCCTCCTTGGCTCCCCCCTGCGCCCCCCTGGGGCCTGTTGCAGCAGGTGCAGGCTAGATGTCCATTCTGGTCGCATTGGCATGGTTCTAGCATCTCCTTCCCTGCTGCTGTCCATCCCCCTGGTGGTGGTCCTTGGCCAGGCTGTGTGTACATCTGGTATGGAACCGCTTGCACCCCTGGTGGCCCTTGTGGGTATGGATACCCCCCTTGTGGCCCCTGTGGGTAGGACTGGTAAGTAGCAGGATACCCCCCTTGTGGCCCCTGTGAGTAGGACTGGTAAGTAGCAGTCTGCACTCCAGGTGGCTGTTGCTGTGGGGCTAAAGCCTGCACTCCCTCTATGTTCCTCTCGCTTTCAGTCAATTGCAAATGAGTCAATATTCTGAGGGATTCTTCGTCTCGTGCCTTCTGTATCTGAATGTTCTTTCGATATAACTCAACTTGATGAGCTACGTGGTCTATATAAACAGCTTTGTTCACGTGTCGTAGCCCCACCACTTCTGCTAGCTTATCCTTAACTGGGGTAGGAAGCCCTTCTTGTATTTTTTCCCTGATTATGGATTTTTCTAAGGGGTTATCTTCAGCGTCTTTCCCTGTCACACTTCTCCATTGAGAGTGCACACGGGCAACATAACCCCTGGGATTCTCATCCCCCCCCAGTGGCTTCACAATGATATTGTCTGGGTGAATGTGAGTAGGGTAGGTCTCTCTGATTGCTTTCCACAGCCTGCCTCTGTTTGCTGCGAAGAGCTCTGGATCATAAACTGATGTATTGATATATCTATGAAGTCCTGCCTTCATCAATATTTCCTGCATTGTATCCAATCCTGCAATAAAAGCTAAGAGTCTTTTCAGGTCTCCCATCGCGGCCTGCGTTCCTGTCAGTATCACGTCGACCTCTCGCGTCCACGAATGTCCTCCCTCTTGAAGAACTGGGAGTTTCTCGATCACTTCAGACAAATCTGTATGATGCCACGGATGATATTCCATCTTGTTACCCCGAATCAGCACTGGACAGTTCTTTAATGTATTTGATGACATTCGGTGACAATCTCCCTCTTTCTCCGGGCGTCTTCTCCCACCTTTCCTTTCGGCTGTGGCTATCATCTTCCTGACCTGCGCGTTGTAGCCTCCATCTGCATTGTCGTCATCACTTGAGTCTTCACTGCCATCTTCGCTGTCATCTTCCTCGTCACTCCTGTCGTCCCCTTTTCCCCTTGGCTCCTTCTTCTTCTTCTGGGAATGATCCTCCAGTGCCTTAGCATATGGAGGGGGACTGGAGGCAGGACACAGGTCTGGGGATGAAATGTTCAATTTCTGTTCCAGTGTTCTGGCCAATTCTTTTTTCTTTTCCGGTTCCATCTGAGCTATTTTCTGTCCCTCTACCTTAAATAGATCTAAAATAGCTAACTCTAACTTGCGTTTCTCTGATCTAATCTTTCCTCTTTGATGTGCTTTGTGCCCATTGATAAGTATTTCCAATGTTGCAATTAATTGTAAATTAATGCTGCCCTCTTTCGGCCACGGCTGTTCAATGTATGCCCAACGGCTATTCCATTTCGTTGACATTTTGCTAATTTCCCTAACAAGAGGATTCATTTTTTCCACTATAGCCATAGGGGATAACGTAGCCAACATTCCACGATGTTCACTAATATCTTTTAACAGCTTCGTAGAATTTGACCCCATTCTACTTGCTCAATATGCTGACAATATTCTATATTAGATAAGGTGTACGCTTCTTACAACCCACCTTATTTTGCCTTATTTGCTAAACAAATGCTAGTCCAATATAACTGTATTAACCGCCCACACAAAACCACTACAACCCAGAACAACAGATTTGCCTCTTGTGTATGTCAGTGCAGTATTAACTTAAATCTAATCACTTTGTAAGTACTTTATACTTAAATGTGTTTCCTAATTGTTTATGAATATGTGTCACTTGATTACTCATTCAATACTAATTACAGTTCTGGTCAACACAATTATTAAATCACAAAGGCTGGTCACACCTAAGTATTCACCGATCCACAAAAACCCTTTTACTGCTCAACTATCAAATATGTACTATTCTGCTATTCCTTAATCAAACACTGTGGAAATGACCTAACTAAAATAAAATATGTAAATTACAAATATTAATTATAACCTGTAAAGAAATCGACTTGTTATTTGGAAAAGAATGAATGATTAATTATTAATTACAATCTGTAAAGAAATCGACTTGTTAAGTGAAAGGAATGAATGATTAGTTAGAATTATTCATTGACACTTCATTGATGTAAACCTGTAAAGTCAATTAGCTATTATCGACACAAAGAAATGGTTATTATTAGATTATCACAAAACAATTGATCAAAGTTCTGTGAAACAGAAAATGAAATGATCTGAATAATTAATTCAATCAATTAGTAATTAATTAAATTAATTAAAGTAATATCTAACAATCATCTACAAACATCATCAATGAAGGAGGGTTGTATTTCATCAATTTACAGAGAGCCAATGTTTTAAAAATGTCTTGTCGTATTTTGGCCAGCAGATGGAGCTGTGCTCCGGCTAACGCGCATCGATTGCGCATGCGCCAACTCTTCCATGTAAAATGGAGGCTATGAATGTTTTAACCGTAACTCTAAACTATTTAAAATACCCCGAGATCAATTCACTATATCTCTATCTTTATCAATACTAGTCTATGTGTATGGTTTTATCGTTATCTTTAAGAGATGAGTACTGAAATCTATCAAACTCAGGTTCCCTTCTAAAGGAATGTTCCACTGTGTGTCTGCGCTTTTTGCAAAGCAGGAAGAGGGAAGGGCTTTATTGTTCTTGAAAGCCCACGGCCGTATTGGGGCCTGCTTAAAACAATCTCTTTAACACAACTTGTTTTCATAAACGATTACTTTTCACGACACAGCAATATCAAGATTATCTTTCAATCCAGTTAAACTATTATTTATCTCATTCAAATATTCTACGTTCACGTTTCCCTCATAAAGATGGCCTCTGTGTGTGTCCTTTCTCAAGGACAAAGAAAAATGGCGTCTAAGAATAGATTCTCTGACAGGACACTGCAAATGGCCGCTTACACAATGGCGTCGTTTCAAACAGACCCTTAACACAATTCTACACACACACTCACGATATTCCGTAATACCGCTATTAGTTACACAACTAATATCTTAACATAAAAAAGCGAATTACCAAATTCAGCCCTATATCACCAATATACCAATCTAATCGTATATTTACAAAAACGGACTTCAAAATCCGGCTCTCACCAACCCCAGTTTAAAGACTATGAAAGATGTGTTTCTATTCCAACAAGATTACCGTTACACAGATTCTTTTGACTATAACTTATCTGAGATTTACAGTCTATTTTAAACACACCAATCGACTAGAGAGCGATCTCTGCAGAAACCTACCTTCTTCGTTAGATTGAAGTTTGCAAAATACTGTAAATTAAGCTATATTATCTCCTGGCTAGCTCGCCATCACTGTTGTGTATTCTTATTGGTTATGAATCAAAGAACAGTTAGTTTAAGACAATTTAATCAGACAGATATATACATTACATGCGTTCCCCATGGACTTCGGCTGGAAAGAGAACGCTCTCTCTCTCTCTCTCCCCGTTCCGTTCCAGAGGGGAGGGGCCAGCGTGTATGCGTGTCTTTGCCCAACCCCCAAAGGTCCCTGTTGGTCATCTGGTTGCCATAGAACCCTCATTGTTAGAGGGCATGTCCTTGCATGCCCTGGTATGTGTGTGTGTTTAAAATATACTACATATTCATACATAGATCATACATACTACAGAAATATACGACACTTGCACTTGAATAGCATTAAGGTTGATGCAGGCTCACTAGTCAGCTATATAATATATAACATTTTATATGAAAACACCTGCTAATTTCACACGTAACTCGCTCCGCTAACGTAGTACGGAGTTGGCTAGTTAAACCACATCAGAGCACAGAGCACCTCGGGTTGAGAGAGCCCTAGACCCCGACTATCAAATAAAAGCAGAACGGAATAAACGTTATTAAATACAACGTTATAAAATGCAAGTGTGCATAGCGCACACACACACACACACACACACACACACACACACACACACACACACACACACACACACAGAGAGGAAATCTCTGTTTAAACTGACGGCTGATTTCCGAGAGGACGCCCACGGACAGAAGGTGAACTTGGGAGTCGGAGGTGAGAGGCTTTGCTATCCTAGCGGGGAGCTAGCTCGCGGTGTTCGGGTGACAGCCAGGGCGCGTTCGTAAATACGCTCTGGAAATCTGATCAGCACTCACGGAATGCCTCTTGTCCAATCAAATGACTTGGTCCCTTTATGACGTTGAACCCAGTGTGCGCTCCGGGGCTCTCAGAGCGAATTTACGAACGCAGCTCAGTTCAATACTCGCGACACACACGGACTGGTCCAGTTTCACTAACCACTGTGTAGAGTAGTAGACGCATCATTTCTACTAACACAGTAATATGACTACATGATCACACTAGTCTAGTCGTGTTTAAGCCCACGTTTCACTTTCACGTTTCACTTTCACTTTCACTTTCACTTTCACTTTCACGTTTCACTTTCGTTTGCACGTTTCACGTTTTTTTCTCCATTTTCTGGAAGATGCTCTGATCATCTGAATCTGTCACATGATAATGTACAATTTACAATTTTGAATTAATTATCTGTCTCTCTCTCCCTCTCTCTCCATCATGAGATGGCATTATTGTTATAGTTTGTTGAAGTGGCTGTTTTCCAGATATGCTGCTATCTCTACATTGTTCTACAGTAAGTAAAAATGTACTAATAATGATGCAATTATTACTACTACTACTACTACTAAATGATCATGTCTTAGTCTCACCCTTTTCTCTGTCTCTGTTTCTCTCTCTCTCTCAAAGGTCGGCGTTGCCGTTTGTTTGAAAAACTTCACTGGACTTCACAGTCTTTCTTTTCCATTTAGCAGTGAGTTCACAGTCTATGCTGTATTTATTACTAGTACTTAAATATTTGAATTTATTATATATTATGTAATATAATAAAACATTTGAAATTATTCTTTGACTTCTGGTGCTTTTTCTTTGATAACATTTTACTTCTACTATACTTGAGTCAAGTATGGAGATTGTGTACCCCATGGCCACCACCGCCAGTCAAGAGTGAGTGAGTAAACTGGTCTACTTGCACTGGTACCATTGCTTACTGCATGTAGTCGTCTTTGTAGTGGTTTGGGGGAATACTACAGTTTGTCATATGACTGTACAGCACAGTATATAAGACGAGTATATAAGGCAAGTATGTTTGTGCTGGTGGGTGTGGTCCGACCGATTGGGGTGGGCCTGTCTGGGCCAAAAATGCCAGGGCCTAATTTTTGTCCCAGTCCAGCCCTGCACCAACGACTGTAAAAGTAACCACCCAAGCAACCATATTATAAAATATGCTGACGACACTGCAATTCTAAGTCTCCTTGCTAAAGATACAGACCCCTCGGTGCTCCATGATGAGATTAACATATTCATTAAATGGTGCGACAGCAACCATCTCATCTTAAACCTCACCAAAACTCAGGAGGTTGTGTTAGACCCAAGGCAGGTAACTGACCATGAGCCTGTGGTCGTCAAAGACCAAATAATCATCCAGGTGCCCTCATATAAGTACTTAGGTATTCAATTAGACAACCATCTCTGCTGGAATACACACATAGACAGCTTATGTAACAAACTACAGCAGAGGCGTTATCACCTGAGGCGACTCAGACTTTATGGGGTGAGAAAGCAGATCATGAGATTTTTTTTTTAAATATCAGTCCATTGTTGAAAGTGTAATCAGATATGGAATAATTGTGTGGTTTGGCAACTTAACTGTACAACAAAAAAACGGACTAGTCAGCATTCACAAAACAGCCATGAAAATTGTAGGTGAAAGAGACTATGTGATCCTAAATAAACTATATGAAAAAGCTGTCCTGGACAAGGCTAATAAGATCATCGCAGACCCCCAACATCCGCTCTCCACAGAATACGAAGTTCTCCCCCTAGGTAGAAGGTTTCGCATGCCAAGATGTAATAATAAGCTCTTAAAACTATCATTTGTCCCATTCTCCATTAAACTAATCAATTCGCTCAAGCAGAAACGATGATTAGGACATGACCACCAGCACCTTAGACACCACTTGAAGGGCCATGTGCAATATTCGAAAACACCACTTGAAGGTCTATGTGCAATATATACATATATATACCAAATGATGCCATGTCCAGGTGGAAACTGCTGCCAATGTCACTCAATGTTTGCTGCTGTCCTGTTGTTTACTTTGACTGCTGTATGTTGTATGTATCGTCTCTGTAGCACTTGAAGCGGGGACATTAAAGTATAATCAATCAATCAATCAATATGTTGCTCCCCTTCGCGTGAGTCGCGCGTAGCTCGGGCTGTGGTTGTGATAGAGACATGAGCCAGATGTACTGTATGCGCCTGGGTCTCCTGAGAGACCCTGAGTTGTTCAGAGCTTCCTACGCTGAGCTATGGTAACTCTCCCGCACCTACCGCATATTACCTCCGGAAAACCGCAAAAACTAGGCATTCACCGGTAGGGGGTAGGTGCGGGAAAGTTACCATAGCTCAGCGTAGGAATCTCTGATCGACTCGGGGTTGGTCTCTACGTGTCTAGGAGACTCAGGCGCATAAAAAACATGAAAGGGCTCATGTCTATATCACAACCACAGCACAGCTACGCGCGAATCATGCGAAAGGGAGCAAGATATGCCAAGGGACCTAACCCTAACCACTAACCACTAATAAGCTGCCAAACCAAAAGGTCTATCATATCAAAACATAATCTAGGGATGTATAGGAATTAAAAAATCACATCTAGAATTTGCCCACCCAGATGGTAATGAAATGTTCAGGGCCCTATTCCATGAAGCTCGATAAAGTTCTAAGCCTCGATAAAGTTCTTAGCCTCGAAAATGTTAGCTTGCGTTTGGTGCCATCAATGTGGCTCAAATAATTCGCTGCTTGGTTGAGCTCCTTCTGAGTCAGATATAATTAGCCTGGTCGCGAGCAGGCTAAAACACAGGCTATGGTAAGACGCGCGTCAAAAAAGCCTCACAGGCGGAAACTAAACCCCGAACGACAGTTCCTCCCTAGGAAATATTAGTTCCCACTTCACACGAGATAGATAGATAGATTGGTTGACTGTGTGATAGATAGATAATTTGATAATTTGAAAGTGTGATCGATAACTTGATATTTTGATTGTGTGATAGATAACTTGATATTTTGAAAGTGTGATAGATAGATAGATCGATGGATACATAAATTAAAAAGTGTAAAAAATAAAATAAAATGAATAGGTATGTCTATCAACTTGCATTGCTGGCATCACAGTGGTCTGGCTGGTGTAGTGGTTAAGGCAGTCGGTTGGGGTTCTAAAGGTTGCGAGTTCGAGACTTGACTAAGTTTTTTTTTTTTTTACATTTAACCGAAGATTTCATGCAAAGGCTTCCAACACCATTGTAATCGTGTCAGTTCTTGTAAATTAGCCTGCACCATAATTTTATAGCCTACATACTTTTTTAGATGAGATTTTAGATTAGATTCAGACAACGAAATGCAGTAAAAAGTGCGTCTGAAGAGGGATTTGAACCACCGATATAAAATGACGAATAAATCCTGTGGCAGCGGTCGATACCACTAGTAGGCCATTGTGGCGATATGACGGTTTGTAGCCTGCTGCGGATATCACCACAGTAGTAATATTCATTTATTAAAATATGAACATATAACAATAACTGGGGCTAGTATGACCTACGCATTTAATCGGTCAGCAATTTCTTGCCAAACCATTTCCCTCGCCTTGTTAATTGCGGCAGTATTGCACTATTTTACATCTTATTTTTCCGTCTTCATAAAAATCAATAATTCGGAATGCTGCGCAAATGTAGTACCCCTGCAGAGTGGAGTATCTTCATTTCGACAGATCGACACTTCAGGGCTTTTTATGTCTGCGTGCACGCGCCCATATCGAAGATTTGTAAGCCTGTCTTCTGTGAACACTGATGACACAAGGCTGATCCTCGTTCGAGGAATCACCTGAGGCTTGAATTCCAATCTCGAGTTGCCTGAGCGCCGCATTTATTTATATCGCCGCTATACTGATCCACCTTTAGTGGAATGGGGCCCTGGTACTCTTGGCTGAGGGCTTTACCTCGTCACGCGCAGTATCAACCAATGAAAATGCGTAGAGTGCGTCCAAGATACGCCCCTATATTTGCATGCACATCTGACAATGACAAAGACAAACTATTCTATGTGAATAGATAGGTGAAAACAACATTGTCTTTCGCTTTATCAGTAATGTATGCAAACATAGGGGCGTATCTTGCATGTTGTCCACGCCCCTGCGCATTTTCATTGGTTGATACTGCGCGTGACGTGATGAAGCTCTCAGCCAAGAGCAGACACTCTAATTTCCAATCATAGCATTTTTAAATTTTTTTTTAAAGGGTTAGGGCATATGAATCATAGTGGAGGTATGATATATCGCATATATATGGCATATATATATATATATATTCTTTGGTGGAATGGCATTTTTTAAAGCCATTTTTAGTCACCACAAGTCTGTTCAAACCCAGGCAGCGAGACCAGCAGGAAAACACAACTAGATCTTCTATAATTCTAACTGGATAGTACTTCGTTTCCAGTCATAGTCAGCTAGATTGCTTACTTAGCTAGCTTACTTTTACTTATCAAATGTACATTTTGTGATATAAACGCAGTGGAGACACTCTCAGCTGTCTTGCATCATAGCCCAGAGCGTATGTCTAATTGAGTCAACTGGTATTGTGGTTATCACCAAGTTCTCCCATACAGTGCTGATGGACTAGTATAGACCATTGCCGACATGTGTGAAAGGGGACAACACGGGAATAGCTTGGGATGTCGACATAGTTTGGGATTCCATGGAAATTATAGGTAGAAACAGGCTGTGTGAGAACGGGGCTATCCGCTTGTTAAGTCTGACGTCAAAAGTGACATTTAACTATTTCCGGGTCTAAACCAGAAATTCTCCGCACCAGAGTACCTCTGAACTACAGCGGTAGAATGACAGTTTAATCGTTTTTTAGACTCGGATCTATTCATTCAACAAGGGACACAGCACTTTCCCGTTTTCTCCATATTGTCAGGGTATTTGAGCCTCGGAAAAGCGCTATATAAATATAATTTATTATTATTATTATTTCTCCATTTCGAAGACAGCTAGCGCCTCAGCCAACGTTGGGACCCGGAAACACGTCACGAACAAGCGGATAGACGACTAACGACTCTCTCCCCGTCTGTGATGATAACTGCGTCGCTGCTTTCACACGTCACGCGTGGTATCAACCAATGAAAATGCGTAGGGGCGTGGACAACATGCAAGATACGCCCCCAGATATTTGCATACAGATCTGATAAAGTGGAAAAGAAAGAATACATGTGGAAAAGAAAGAATGAAAGAATGAATGTGGAAAAGAAAGAATGAATGTGGAAAAGAAAGAATGAATGTGGAAAAGAAAGAATACATGTGGAAAAGAATAAATAAATATAGAAATGTATTTCGTTATACTGTGTGTATTCATTCATTTATTTGTTCATACATTCATTTATGTATCTATATATTTATTGTTAATTTTGACAGACTTGGTCCTCCATAAGAAAGTGTCTCAGAGGCCTGTTCTGAGAGTGGACTGTTTTTTTGCGTTTGTTCTCAAGTTATATCAAAGTGTTGTTTTCTGCCTTTCTGGAGCACATTGTGACTTGTTGTTGAATGCACCTACACTGTAACTCTAAATGACAATCAGAGCAACTTGAATTACGTGTGTGCAGCCTTTTGCTCAAAAGTTATCAACGTTTCATTTTCAGAGTCTCTTTTGACATTCTCTTAGCGAGCTGTTTTCAGTCATTAACAGAGCTGTTCTGAAAGTGTCTCAGAGGCCTGTTCTGAGAGTGGACTGTTTTAGTGTGTATAGCATTTGTTCTCAAGTTATATCAAAGTGTTGTTTTCGGACTTTCTGGAGCACATTGTGACTTGTGGTTGGAAGTGCCTATACCGTAACTCTAAATAAAAATCAGAGTAAATTGAATTATGTGTGTGCAGCGTTTTGCTCAAAAGTTATCAACATTTTGTTTTCAGACTCTCTTTTGACAATCTCTCAGAGAGCTGTTTTCAGAGTTTTCAGAGAGTTGTTTGAGTCTGTCAGAAACCTATTGTGAGAGTTGACTGTTTTAACGTTTAAAAACTCAATGCAGTGTTAATGAGCATAGGAATTCAACTCAATCAGAGTTGATTTGTTATCACAGAACTGTAAATGATCAACACTACTGGTAATGATATTATGACTTTTTTTTTGTTTTGTTAATTTAACTCAAAAAATGTAACACTAGGTCAAGAGTCAGTTTAAATCCAATTTGGAGTAGGACCAAATACACTCAGGAATAGTGTTAAATTTAACTCTTTACTGTGTAGCGCAACTTAGTATCAATATGGTACAGAAGCCATATTCGGGTTCAGGGTTTTAAGCATTTCACATACGTTTTATTGAACTATTTCAGCATGTACATGCTTGCTTCTTCAGAATCAGAATCAGAATCAGAATCAGAATCAGAAGACTTTTATTGCCATGACATGTAAACATGTTAGGAATTTGGTTTGGTACCATGGAGCACGGTTTACAGCAGGACAGGTGCAAGACAGGACAAGACAGTGCAAACCAACATCAAAGTGCAAGAGTCATAATTAATATAAATATAAAGTGCAGAGATCAAGTGTTCAAGTGTTCGAGTGTTCATATCCAGACAGTGCAAAGCTCTCTGGGTGGGGGTGGAGGGAGGGTAGATAGATAGGGGTCAGGTCAGGGGGGGGGCAGTGGCATTTAGGAGCCGGATGGCTTTGGGGAAAAAGCTGTTTGTATGTCGGACCTTCACAGTATTTATGGACCGCACCCTCCTGCCTGAGGGGAGCGGGGCGAAGAGACCGTGTCCTGGGTGTGCGGGGTCAGCCATGATCTTCCTGGCCCTCCCCAAAGCCCTACTTTTAAACAGGGCCTCAAGGGGGGGCAAAGGGCAGCCAATCACCCTCTCCGCCGAGCGTATCACCCGCTGCAGCTTGGCCTTGTCCTTGGCCGCTGCAGCGGGGAACCAGATGATGATGGCGGAGGTGACGATGGACTCAATGATGGCCGTGTAGAAGTTCACCAGCGTGGTCTTAGGAAGGTGGAATTTCCTGAGCTGCCTCAGGAAAAACAGTCTCTTCTGGGCCTTTTTTGTGAGGGCGTCGATGTGGGGCCCCCACTTCAAGTCCCGAGAGACTGTCACCCCAAGGAAGCGGCATGACTCCACTGTGGTGACTGGAGTGCCTCCCAGTATGATTGGAGAGGGAGGGGGTGGGTTCCCCCTGAAGTCCACTATCAGCTCCACTGTCTTAAGAGCATTTAGCTCTAGGTTGTTCCGGGTGCACCAGGAGACCACCAAGTCAATCTCGCTCCTGTAAGCAGATTCATCCCCCCTGGAGATGAGCCCTACCAGGGTGGTATCGTCCGCGAACTTGAGGAGCTTGACCGACTGGTGGCTGGAGGTACAGCAGTTGGTGTAGAGGGAAAACAGGAGGGGAGACAGGACGCAGCCCTGCATGGTCCTCAGCTCAGAGATGGACTTCCCGAGCTTCACCCGCTGGGTCCTGTTGGACAGAAAGTTCGTGATCCACCTGCAGGTGTAGTCAGGCACCTGCAGTGCAGAGAGCCCACACTCCAGTATGGGTGGCAAGATGGTGTTGAATGCCGAACTGAAGTCAATGAACAGGATTCTGGCGTAGGTCCCGGCCGTGTCCAGATGTTCTAGGACATGGTGTAGGGCCATGTTGACCGCGTCCTCCACAGACCTGTTGGCTCTATACGCGAACTGCAGGGGGTCTAGGAGAGGGGCTGTGATGGACTTTAGGTGGGCAAGGACGAGGCGTTCAAAGACCTTCATGACTACAGAGGTCAGGGCAACGGGTCTCTTGCATCGGATGTAGTAACCTACCTGCAAATTTGTGACGGGACATGAAACGTATGAAAGAGAGACGCTCATGGTTAACAACGAATACGATAAATTAATCAAATCTATCAAATTATTCATATGATCGAATTGCATTGAGAAAGCTTGTTAGTTTGGTGAGGGGCATTAACAAATTGATCCACTCAGTCAATATTTCAGAGTAAAAAAATTATTAAAAAAATAAAAAATAAATCCTGGGGAAGGATTCCCCCTGAAGTCCTATGCATATGACCTTGGTGTAAAAACAAGAACGCTGGTTACACACAAACATACACACACACACAATTTATTTAAACTTTTATTTGATCCAACACACATAGATCCGAGACACGAATATCTCTTTGTTGAATAAAATCATTAAATTAGCAACAAAAAAGAAATCTTTCCAAAGTGGAACATGTTTAGCAAATACGATTTTTTATGTTTCTTATAGAGTGCAAGCATAGGTCTGAATTGTAAATACTGAAATACTTTAAAATTGTAGATAATCTGCAGGAGGAAATTCACATTTTGAGAATAAAATGTATATTTGTTCTTATTGAAGGCAAGGCAAGGCAAGTGTATTTGTATAGCTTTCATACAACACGGGCAATTCAATGTGCTTGACATACATTAATAAAAAATACAGCAAGAGGAGCATAGTAAGAAAATAAAAACGACAATGAATAAAAGCAAATATAAGACGTAAATAGCTAAAACATTTAATAAGATAATAGTTAATGGATAAAAGACATATAGAAGTGTTTGTGTTTAATCATAACTGCTGCAAAACATTAAAAACAGGTTTGATTTCTTTAGGGAGTTTGTTCCAGGAGCATGCAGCAGCATGACTGAAAGGTGCTGCACTGTGTTTTGTTTTCACTCTTGGAATGATTAGCTGATTAGTCTCAGCTGACTTTAGGGGCCTTGCGGGAATATAGGGTGGGAGGAGATCTGATATGTATTTTGATCTAAGATCATTTTGTGATTTTATGCTATTAGGAGTACTTTGAATTCAACTCTCTGAGAGACTGGTAGCCAGTGTAGGGATCTCAGGATTGGTGTAATGTGTTCAAACTTTGACCTAGTTTTCGTTATGACACTGGCAGCGGTGTTTTGGATGAGCTGCAGCTTACGAACAGCCCCTTTAGATAGGCCTGTGTGGAGAGCATGGCGCGTTCTGGCCTGCAGGTGGAGACAGACTGTGGTGGAGTGGGGATGGTGGAGCTGATTGACGCAGGTGTCTTCAAGCAGACTCATCATCCCAAATGGTCTTTTTAACCTGTGTGTGTGTTTGTTCCCTGGAGGCAGTGACGGGCGAGCGAGGCGTGAGCAGACTGTGGGGCTGAAAGAGCCAGAGCAGAAACGCTGCAACGGCGAGAAGAGTTGAACGACTTGAAATCGCTGCAAATTATTATTTTATTACAATTATTATAATAATTATAACTATTATTTGTCCTGTGTCGGGACAGTTAAATAAACGGGCAGTCCCCTGACCCAAACCTCCATGTCGACCTCCCTCTGTGCCTGAATCTGCTACATCTGGCGCTCAACGTGAGGCACAGTAGTGGAGAGTCGGCAGTCCAAAAGGGGGGATGGAGTCACCGATAGGCCAGGTGGTGGCGCACCTGGCCCAAATGCAGCAGCAACAGCAGCAAATGTTCCTGGAGATGGCGCCGGGCCAGACCGAGGACCGGGCCATGTTCCGGGAGCTCCTCCAGAGACAAGAGGCGGAGCGTGGGGCAGGCGACCGGCCCCGGATCCGTCCTCAAAAGATGGGGGAGCAGGACGACCCGGAGACCTTCCTCGCCACATTTGAGGGGGTGGCGAGGGCGGCTGGGTGGCCGGACGACATCTGGGCTCCCCAGCTGCTGCCCCAGGTGATGGAGCTGCTGGTCCTCCAGCGATTCATTGAGGGCCTGCCGGCGAGAAGCTCCGCTTGTGTCGCATACCACCGGCCCACCGACATCGCCGCCACCATTGCCCTCGCAGAAAACCACCTTCCCCGGGCACCGGCTCCGGGTCAGGGATGGAGCCGCGGTGGGAGCAGCCGACGCCTGCCCCGAGGACAGGGTGGGCCACCAGGGGAGGAGGGACACATACGGGCGGCCAGCCTTCACCCCGCAGACGGCCCCGCGAACGGTAGAGGAGGGGTGCTGGTGGTGCGGGCAGCCTGGCCAGATCCGCTAGGATTGCCCCGTGATGGAGGTGGGGCAGGTTGTCCGCGTCGTCGGCCGTCCGACCCCTCACCCTAGTCCAGGACAGGTGTTTTGCATCCTGGTAAGGGTACAGCGCGAGACGCACCAGGCGCTGCTGGATTCTGGTTGCCTACAAACCATGATCCATCAACGCCTGGTTCGACCCGGGGCATTGTTAGAGGCATCGAGGGTTTTGGTGAAGTGTGTGCATGGGGATATTCACGAGTATCTAGTAGTCTCTATCAAAATTCGATACAGGGGGGAAAAGCATAGTGTTCGGGCGGCGGTTAGTCCCCGATGCAATCTCATTGCATTTACTAGTCGAGTGAAATTCCTGAGAAATGGGTGTTGGGGGATTTGTTAGTCTGTCAACAGTTTTGAAAAGGATGCAGGCGTTATTGATATTATTGTTTATGATCTTAGATCTTGGCGCTTCTTATTCTTACTAAGTTATAATTTAGAAAATTCTCTTTATAGATATCATAGTGCACTTGAAGGTTTGTTTTTCTCCATCTGCGTTCTGCTTTGTGACATTCTCTTTTGTGGGTCTTTACGGATGGGGCAGTTCTCCAGGGAGCTTTTTGTTTACCATCGATGTGTTTGGACCTTAAGGGTGCAATACCATCAATGATTTTTGTGATTTTTAAGTTGAAATTGTTTTGGGGGGGGCTAGGAAAAAGGCCTTGATGAACAGTGCGTTAGTGTTTTCATTTATATGTCGTTTAGAAATAGTTTCAGTCATAGTTTGAATAACAGGGAAAATATATACAAAAATGGTCAGATAGGGCAATGTCAGTTACAATAATATTTGAAATATCTAGGCCTTTGGTGACAGAGTATGACCTCGATTGTGAGTCAGGAGTTTCACATGTTGTTGAAGTTCAATAACATCTAAAAGGACAGAGAGTTATTTGGCTCTGGTGTCCTCTACATTATTTACATGAATATTGAAATCCCCAGCAATGAGTAAACCATTAAATTCAGTAGTAATGATGGAGAGAGGCTGAAAAAGATTGTAGAGTATTGGGGTGGTCTGTATAAAATTATGAAGAGGATTCGAGGGGGGCAATTAAAAACAACTGAAAGATATTCAAATTATAGAAATTGAGTGGTGTTCTGTTTGGTCTCTGTGTGGGCTGGGTGTGGCAGGGTACAGAAATTAAATAACTGATACTAACTGATGAACGCATGAGGGCGCCATCCCCACGGCCATATAGCAGGCCATCGTACTTGACTGAATTAAAACAATGACAAGTGTTGACACGCACTCCTCAATATGTAAATGATTTGTACATCCCACACAGTTGCTTTTCTCGCTAGCCAGCTAGATAGATATCTCACTGAAGTTAGTCTTGTCCACTTTTAGTTTGGTGGTGGGCAGCAGGAATCATAGCAGTCAGTGTTGGAGCAAGGGGGACGCATTTGCGGACGTACAAGTCTTGTTGTCAACAGCCGTTGCTAAGGGCTAAGTGTCAAATATATTTTTTATTCTTTCATACAGCTGCTGAAACAATTCGGAGAGCCATGTGTGTGTAATAGATTCATCAATTGGATAGGAAATAATAATTCTCATGTGCTTCTGGTTTCAACCACTTTCAAGCCAAGCCTTGTGCGCTGTGCGACGCATGCACACTCACAAGGTTTCGGCAAGATGTCACACTGATGCTGTGTTCGGAATGATCTGACGATCTGACGATTCCTGGGATTGAATGAATGAATGAATGGTCTTTATTGTCATTGATATAGTACAGGTACCAAACAACGAAATTTTGGGGGGGGGGGGCTCCCCTGGTGCTAGGAAAGAAAAAAAAACTTTAAAAAAACAAGAAGGGAAAGGAGCTGGTTTACATAAATAAAGGCTATGTACACTATCCACTATACTATACTGTACAAATAAAACACTGTGCTGTACTCTATGCTATGCTATACCTATTCTAACCTATTGCTGTACTCTATGCTATGCTATACCTATTCTAACATTTCCTATTCTCTGCAACCTTATGTACCCTAGGGTTGTCATATTGCACATAGTGTTATTGCACATTCATTTAAAGTGTCGCAGTTTGCAGGCTTGAAATGTACACATTTGTGCCTCAGCACTACACCTGATTTTCAATCCAGCAGCTGCCATCAATCCGTCCAGACTGTCCAGGGCCCAGAACCTAGGTCTTTGCTATGTTCAGGGCCTGGATGGCCCTGGGGTAGAAGCTGAGCTTCAGTCTGTTTGTCCTTGCGAACATGGTCCTGTACCGCCTGTTCGAGGGCAGCCGAGCAAAGTGTTCGTACCCAGGGTGGGATGGGTCTCTGGAGATCTTGGAGGCCTTCCTGAGGCAGCGTGTGTTGTACAGCTCTTCCAGAGAGGGGAGGGGGGACGCCGGTGATCTTCTGGGCCGTTCTCACGACTCTCTGTAGCGCATTCCTCTCTGCGGCTGTGCAGCTGGAGAACCAGTTGCAGATGCAGTAGGGGAGGATGCTCTCCACTGCGCAGCGGTAGAAGGCCACCAGCATCTCCTGTCCGATGTGGTCTTTCCTGAGGACTCTCAGGAATAAGAGCCGCTGTTGTGCCTTCTTGATGATGGCTGCTGTGTTGTTCTTCCAGGACAGGTCATCCTGTATGTGCACCCCCAGGAATCGGAGGGTTGAGACTCTCTCCACGCTCCCTCTGTCGATGAGCAGGGGCTGGACCTCAGATTTTTTCCTCCTGAAGTCCACGATGATTTCCTGGGTCTTTGACTGGTTTAGCAGCAGGTTGTTAACCTTGCACAGCTTGCTCAGCTGCTCTACCTCATCCCTGTACGCCGCCTCGTCCCCCCCCCGAGATGCAGCCCACCACGGTGGTGTCGTCTGCAAACTTTACGATGGAGTTGCTGGGGTGGACGGGGGTGAAGTCGTAGGTGTAGAGGTTGTAGAGGATGGGGCTTAGCACGCAGCCCTGGGGGGACCCAGTGCTGAGTCTGAGGGCTGTGGAGGTGTGGGAGCCCACCCGCACCCTCTGGGGGCGGTCGGACAGGAAGTCCTTGATCCATGCACATATAGAGTGTGATAGTCCCAGGTCTAGTAGTTTGGTCACTAGCCTGTCTGGAAGGATGGTGTTGAAGGCAGAGCTGAAGTCCACAAAGAGCAGTCTCGCGTAGCTGTTTCCCCTCTCCAGGTGGGATAGAGTGGAGTGGAGAGTCGTCGCGATGGCGTCCTCTGTGGATCTGTGGGCTCTGTAGGCGAACTGGTATGGATCCAGGTTGGGCGGGAGGCGTGTGACTATGTGGGCCCGGACTAGTTTCTCGAAGCACTTCATGATGATTGGTGTGAGTGCCACCGGGCGGTAGTCGTTTAGGCAGCTCACCGTGCTTTTCTTCGGGACTGGGATGATAGTTGAGGTTTTCAGGCAGGGTGGGATGGTGGCCTGGGACAGGGACTGGTTGAAGATGTTGGTGAAAACCCCGGCCAGCTGGTCGGCGCAGTCCCTCAGCACCCGTCCCAGGACGCCATCTGGCCCTGAGGCTTTCCTGGGGTCCACCACCTTCAGCACGCGTCTCACTTCATGCTCTGTGAGGGTGAGGCTGCTGAGAGCTGGAGAGAGTGGTGTTTGTGTTGTGGTTACCTCCGTTCGCCCCTCGTCGAACCGGGCGTAGAAGGAGTTCAGCTTTTCCGCCAGCAGGGGGTCGTCCTCTGCGGCTGTGAGCCTGTTGGCTCTGAAGTTTGTCATGTGCTGAACCCCCTGCCACACCCGCCTGGAGTCGTTGCTCAGGAAGCATTCCTCAATCTTCTCTCTGTGGTCTGCCTTGGCCTCCCGGATGCCGCGCTTTAGGTTAGCCCTGGTGGTGCTGTACAGCAGTGTGCCCTTCCCTGCTAAGGCGTTGTCCCTCTCATTGATCAGTTTTTGGACCTTCCCAGTCATCCATGGCTTCGTGTTGGGGTAGACCCGGACCCATTTGTCCACGGTGACTGAGTTGGTGCAGTTCACTATGTGGTTCAGAACCGACGACGTGAACTGTTCCAGGTCCTCATGCTCATATTCCTGCCATGAGGTGTCATTCAGGCAGATCTGCAGTGGAGCGGACCCTGCTGGCCACGTTCTGACAGTCTTAGTGGTGATGGGAGCACTTTTCCTCATGGGAGTGTAGGCTGGGATCAGGAGGATTGACACATGGTCAGACATGCCTAGATGAGCTAGCCTTGTAAGCAAGCTTGATGTTGGTGTATACCTTATCCAGTGTTTTTTCTCCACTTGTTGCACATTTAACATGCTGATAGAACTTCGGTAGTACTACCTTCAGGTCAGCATGATTAAAGTCTCCGGCGATTATATGGACTGCCTGTGGGTCCGCGCTCTGTTCACCACTGATGACGTCATGTAGCCGCGCCAATGCTAAGCTACCATCCGCGTTGGGCGCAATGTAAACAGATATGTACACTGCGTTGAATTCCCTCGGGAGGTATGTGGGTCGGCATTTAACAGTCAAGTATTCCAGGTCTGGGGAGCAGTGGCTACTTACAGTTTTTGTGTTTAAGCACCAGCTATCCTTCGTAGATATAATGAGGCCGCCTCCTCGCGTCTTCTCACTAATAGTCCAGTCAATCTGTGGTTTAACCCAGGGGAAATTGCAATAGTAATCATTCAAGTTTTTTTTGTGATCCCTAGGGACAACCAAATAACATATTAAAAGTCTTAGTCTTAATATTTATTGGATCACGGTAAATTCAGGGGTCGAAAATGTGGGTTTTTGTGCCAGGCGCAACACAGCCAGTTAATAGGATAAAAAAATTAACTAATAGATATCACCATGAAACTTCACCAGTTAATCACTTACATTAAGACTAACATTTTTTGTGTTACAAGTTTTCTGAAATATTATGTTTAAATATGCAAATTAGGCATTATCTAATGAAATATGTGCTAATTTGCATAACATTCAAAATCAGAAATCTGAACATTGGATAAAGCCAGGTTAAAAATTCTTGTTTCATCTTGTTGTCATATTAGAGTCAAGGTCCTCTATAACATTTTGCCATGTTTTTAGGAGTAACTGTTACATAAATCAGGCTATGAATGATATATTAACAAACCCCTCTATAGCAGACCTCGGAATGTAGATAGGAATACAACTGGAAAGTTTGGTGTATGTAAGTGCTACTGAAGTGGAGATTTCTGGCTCAGAGTATGAGAAAAAACTATTTTTGAGAAAACGGCCATTACCCCCTTGGGGGTACCCTTAACCCAAAATTATATAGTTTTATTTTATTTTATTTTATTTTATAGTTTTATTTTATTTTATTCAAACAAAGTCAATCAAATTAGTTTATAACACATTTATTATCATTGACATTTCTGAACATACAGAAATTTTAATGTTTTTCCATGAAAACCATGTTGCATATCATATACAGATTAAACCCTTAAATGACCCTTTATTGTCATTGATATAGTACAGGTACCAAACAACGAAATTTTGGGGGGGGGGGGCTCCCCTGGTGCTAGGAAAGAAAAAAAAACTTTAAAAAAACAAGAAGGGAAAGGAGCTGGTTTACATAAATAAAGGCTATGTACACTATCCACTATACTATACTGTACAAATAAAACACTGTGCTGTACTCTATGCTATGCTATACCTATTCTAACCTATTGCTGTACTCTATGCTATGCTATACCTATTCTAACATTTCCTATTCTCTGCAACCTTATGTACCCTAGGGTTGTCATATTGCACATAGTGTTATTGCACATTCATTTAAAGTGTCGCAGTTTGCAGGCTTGAAATGTACACATTTGTGCCTCAGCACTACACCTGATTTTCAATCCAGCAGCTGCCATCAATCCGTCCAGACTGTCCAGGGCCCAGAACCTAGGTCTTTGCTATGTTCAGGGCCTGGATGGCCCTGGGGTAGAAGCTGAGCTTCAGTCTGTTTGTCCTTGCGAACATGGTCCTGTACCGCCTGTTCGAGGGCAGCCGAGCAAAGTGTTCGTACCCAGGGTGGGATGGGTCTCTGGAGATCTTGGAGGCCTTCCTGAGGCAGCGTGTGTTGTACAGCTCTTCCAGAGAGGGGAGGGGGGACGCCGGTGATCTTCTGGGCCGTTCTCACGACTCTCTGTAGCGCATTCCTCTCTGCGGCTGTGCAGCTGGAGAACCAGTTGCAGATGCAGTAGGGGAGGATGCTCTCCACTGCGCAGCGGTAGAAGGCCACCAGCATCTCCTGTCCGATGTGGTCTTTCCTGAGGACTCTCAGGAATAAGAGCCGCTGTTGTGCCTTCTTGATGATGGCTGCTGTGTTGTTCTTCCAGGACAGGTCATCCTGTATGTGCACCCCCAGGAATCGGAGGGTTGAGACTCTCTCCACGCTCCCTCTGTCGATGAGCAGGGGCTGGACCTCAGATTTTTTCCTCCTGAAGTCCACGATGATTTCCTGGGTCTTTGACTGGTTTAGCAGCAGGTTGTTAACCTTGCACAGCTTGCTCAGCTGCTCTACCTCATCCCTGTACGCCGCCTCGTCCCCCCCCCGAGATGCAGCCCACCACGGTGGTGTCGTCTGCAAACTTTACGATGGAGTTGCTGGGGTGGACGGGGGTGAAGTCGTAGGTGTAGAGGTTGTAGAGGATGGGGCTTAGCACGCAGCCCTGGGGGGACCCAGTGCTGAGTCTGAGGGCTGTGGAGGTGTGGGAGCCCACCCGCACCCTCTGGGGGCGGTCGGACAGGAAGTCCTTGATCCATGCACATATAGAGTGTGATAGTCCCAGGTCTAGTAGTTTGGTCACTAGCCTGTCTGGAAGGATGGTGTTGAAGGCAGAGCTGAAGTCCACAAAGAGCAGTCTCGCGTAGCTGTTTCCCCTCTCCAGGTGGGATAGAGTGGAGTGGAGAGTCGTCGCGATGGCGTCCTCTGTGGATCTGTGGGCTCTGTAGGCGAACTGGTATGGATCCAGGTTGGGCGGGAGGCGTGTGACTATGTGGGCCCGGACTAGTTTCTCGAAGCACTTCATGATGATTGGTGTGAGTGCCACCGGGCGGTAGTCGTTTAGGCAGCTCACCGTGCTTTTCTTCGGGACTGGGATGATAGTTGAGGTTTTCAGGCAGGGTGGGATGGTGGCCTGGGACAGGGACTGGTTGAAGATGTTGGTGAAAACCCCGGCCAGCTGGTCGGCGCAGTCCCTCAGCACCCGTCCCAGGACGCCATCTGGCCCTGAGGCTTTCCTGGGGTCCACCACCTTCAGCACGCGTCTCACTTCATGCTCTGTGAGGGTGAGGCTGCTGAGAGCTGGAGAGAGTGGTGTTTGTGTTGTGGTTACCTCCGTTCGCCCCTCGTCGAACCGGGCGTAGAAGGAGTTCAGCTTTTCCGCCAGCAGGGGGTCGTCCTCTGCGGCTGTGAGCCTGTTGGCTCTGAAGTTTGTCATGTGCTGAACCCCCTGCCACACCCGCCTGGAGTCGTTGCTCAGGAAGCATTCCTCAATCTTCTCTCTGTGGTCTGCCTTGGCCTCCCGGATGCCGCGCTTTAGGTTAGCCCTGGTGGTGCTGTACAGCAGTGTGCCCTTCCCTGCTAAGGCGTTGTCCCTCTCATTGATCAGTTTTTGGACCTTCCCAGTCATCCATGGCTTCGTGTTGGGGTAGACCCGGACCCATTTGTCCACGGTGACTGAGTTGGTGCAGTTCACTATGTGGTTCAGAACCGACGACGTGAACTGTTCCAGGTCCTCATGCTCATATTCCTGCCATGAGGTGTCATTCAGGCAGATCTGCAGTGGAGCGGACCCTGCTGGCCACGTTCTGACAGTCTTAGTGGTGATGGGAGCACTTTTCCTCATGGGAGTGTAGGCTGGGATCAGGAGGATTGACACATGGTCAGACATGCCTAGATGAGCTAGCCTTGTAAGCAAGCTTGATGTTGGTGTATACCTTATCCAGTGTTTTTTCTCCACTTGTTGCACATTTAACATGCTGATAGAACTTCGGTAGTACTACCTTCAGGTCAGCATGATTAAAGTCTCCGGCGATTATATGGACTGCCTGTGGGTCCGCGCTCTGTTCACCACTGATGACGTCATGTAGCCGCGCCAATGCTAAGCTACCATCCGCGTTGGGCGCAATGTAAACAGATATGTACACTGCGTTGAATTCCCTCGGGAGGTATGTGGGTCGGCATTTAACAGTCAAGTATTCCAGGTCTGGGGAGCAGTGGCTACTTACAGTTTTTGTGTTTAAGCACCAGCTATCCTTCGTAGATATAATGAGGCCGCCTCCTCGCGTCTTCTCACTAATAGTCCAGTCAATCTGTGGTTTAACCCAGGGGAAATTGCAATAGTAATCATTCAAGTTTTTTTTGTGATCCCTAGGGACAACCAAATAACATATTAAAAGTCTTAGTCTTAATATTTATTGGATCACGGTAAATTCAGGGGTCGAAAATGTGGGTTTTTGTGCCAGGCGCAACACAGCCAGTTAATAGGATAAAAAAATTAACTAATAGATATCACCATGAAACTTCACCAGTTAATCACTTACATTAAGACTAACATTTTTTGTGTTACAAGTTTTCTGAAATATTATGTTTAAATATGCAAATTAGGCATTATCTAATGAAATATGTGCTAATTTGCATAACATTCAAAATCAGAAATCTGAACATTGGATAAAGCCAGGTTAAAAATTCTTGTTTCATCTTGTTGTCATATTAGAGTCAAGGTCCTCTATAACATTTTGCCATGTTTTTAGGAGTAACTGTTACATAAATCAGGCTATGAATGATATATTAACAAACCCCTCTATAGCAGACCTCGGAATGTAGATAGGAATACAACTGGAAAGTTTGGTGTATGTAAGTGCTACTGAAGTGGAGATTTCTGGCTCAGAGTATGAGAAAAAACTATTTTTGAGAAAACGGCCATTACCCCCTTGGGGGTACCCTTAACCCAAAATTATATAGTTTTATTTTATTTTATTTTATTTTATAGTTTTATTTTATTTTATTCAAACAAAGTCAATCAAATTAGTTTATAACACATTTATTATCATTGACATTTCTGAACATACAGAAATTTTAATGTTTTTCCATGAAAACCATGTTGCATATCATATACAGATTAAACCCTTAAATGACCCTTTATTGTCATTGATATAGTACAGGTACCAAACAACGAAATTTTGGGGGGGGGGGGCTCCCCTGGTGCTAGGAAAGAAAAAAAAACTTTAAAAAAACAAGAAGGGAAAGGAGCTGGTTTACATAAATAAAGGCTATGTACACTATCCACTATACTATACTGTACAAATAAAACACTGTGCTGTACTCTATGCTATGCTATACCTATTCTAACCTATTGCTGTACTCTATGCTATGCTATACCTATTCTAACATTTCCTATTCTCTGCAACCTTATGTACCCTAGGGTTGTCATATTGCACATAGTGTTATTGCACATTCATTTAAAGTGTCGCAGTTTGCAGGCTTGAAATGTACACATTTGTGCCTCAGCACTACACCTGATTTTCAATCCAGCAGCTGCCATCAATCCGTCCAGACTGTCCAGGGCCCAGAACCTAGGTCTTTGCTATGTTCAGGGCCTGGATGGCCCTGGGGTAGAAGCTGAGCTTCAGTCTGTTTGTCCTTGCGAACATGGTCCTGTACCGCCTGTTCGAGGGCAGCCGAGCAAAGTGTTCGTACCCAGGGTGGGATGGGTCTCTGGAGATCTTGGAGGCCTTCCTGAGGCAGCGTGTGTTGTACAGCTCTTCCAGAGAGGGGAGGGGGGACGCCGGTGATCTTCTGGGCCGTTCTCACGACTCTCTGTAGCGCATTCCTCTCTGCGGCTGTGCAGCTGGAGAACCAGTTGCAGATGCAGTAGGGGAGGATGCTCTCCACTGCGCAGCGGTAGAAGGCCACCAGCATCTCCTGTCCGATGTGGTCTTTCCTGAGGACTCTCAGGAATAAGAGCCGCTGTTGTGCCTTCTTGATGATGGCTGCTGTGTTGTTCTTCCAGGACAGGTCATCCTGTATGTGCACCCCCAGGAATCGGAGGGTTGAGACTCTCTCCACGCTCCCTCTGTCGATGAGCAGGGGCTGGACCTCAGATTTTTTCCTCCTGAAGTCCACGATGATTTCCTGGGTCTTTGACTGGTTTAGCAGCAGGTTGTTAACCTTGCACAGCTTGCTCAGCTGCTCTACCTCATCCCTGTACGCCGCCTCGTCCCCCCCCCGAGATGCAGCCCACCACGGTGGTGTCGTCTGCAAACTTTACGATGGAGTTGCTGGGGTGGACGGGGGTGAAGTCGTAGGTGTAGAGGTTGTAGAGGATGGGGCTTAGCACGCAGCCCTGGGGGGACCCAGTGCTGAGTCTGAGGGCTGTGGAGGTGTGGGAGCCCACCCGCACCCTCTGGGGGCGGTCGGACAGGAAGTCCTTGATCCATGCACATATAGAGTGTGATAGTCCCAGGTCTAGTAGTTTGGTCACTAGCCTGTCTGGAAGGATGGTGTTGAAGGCAGAGCTGAAGTCCACAAAGAGCAGTCTCGCGTAGCTGTTTCCCCTCTCCAGGTGGGATAGAGTGGAGTGGAGAGTCGTCGCGATGGCGTCCTCTGTGGATCTGTGGGCTCTGTAGGCGAACTGGTATGGATCCAGGTTGGGCGGGAGGCGTGTGACTATGTGGGCCCGGACTAGTTTCTCGAAGCACTTCATGATGATTGGTGTGAGTGCCACCGGGCGGTAGTCGTTTAGGCAGCTCACCGTGCTTTTCTTCGGGACTGGGATGATAGTTGAGGTTTTCAGGCAGGGTGGGATGGTGGCCTGGGACAGGGACTGGTTGAAGATGTTGGTGAAAACCCCGGCCAGCTGGTCGGCGCAGTCCCTCAGCACCCGTCCCAGGACGCCATCTGGCCCTGAGGCTTTCCTGGGGTCCACCACCTTCAGCACGCGTCTCACTTCATGCTCTGTGAGGGTGAGGCTGCTGAGAGCTGGAGAGAGTGGTGTTTGTGTTGTGGTTACCTCCGTTCGCCCCTCGTCGAACCGGGCGTAGAAGGAGTTCAGCTTTTCCGCCAGCAGGGGGTCGTCCTCTGCGGCTGTGAGCCTGTTGGCTCTGAAGTTTGTCATGTGCTGAACCCCCTGCCACACCCGCCTGGAGTCGTTGCTCAGGAAGCATTCCTCAATCTTCTCTCTGTGGTCTGCCTTGGCCTCCCGGATGCCGCGCTTTAGGTTAGCCCTGGTGGTGCTGTACAGCAGTGTGCCCTTCCCTGCTAAGGCGTTGTCCCTCTCATTGATCAGTTTTTGGACCTTCCCAGTCATCCATGGCTTCGTGTTGGGGTAGACCCGGACCCATTTGTCCACGGTGACTGAGTTGGTGCAGTTCACTATGTGGTTCAGAACCGACGACGTGAACTGTTCCAGGTCCTCATGCTCATATTCCTGCCATGAGGTGTCATTCAGGCAGATCTGCAGTGGAGCGGACCCTGCTGGCCACGTTCTGACAGTCTTAGTGGTGATGGGAGCACTTTTCCTCATGGGAGTGTAGGCTGGGATCAGGAGGATTGACACATGGTCAGACATGCCTAGATGAGCTAGCCTTGTAAGCAAGCTTGATGTTGGTGTATACCTTATCCAGTGTTTTTTCTCCACTTGTTGCACATTTAACATGCTGATAGAACTTCGGTAGTACTACCTTCAGGTCAGCATGATTAAAGTCTCCGGCGATTATATGGACTGCCTGTGGGTCCGCGCTCTGTTCACCACTGATGACGTCATGTAGCCGCGCCAATGCTAAGCTACCATCCGCGTTGGGCGCAATGTAAACAGATATGTACACTGCGTTGAATTCCCTCGGGAGGTATGTGGGTCGGCATTTAACAGTCAAGTATTCCAGGTCTGGGGAGCAGTGGCTACTTACAGTTTTTGTGTTTAAGCACCAGCTATCCTTCGTAGATATAATGAGGCCGCCTCCTCGCGTCTTCTCACTAATAGTCCAGTCAATCTGTGGTTTAACCCAGGGGAAATTGCAATAGTAATCATTCAAGTTTTTTTTGTGATCCCTAGGGACAACCAAATAACATATTAAAAGTCTTAGTCTTAATATTTATTGGATCACGGTAAATTCAGGGGTCGAAAATGTGGGTTTTTGTGCCAGGCGCAACACAGCCAGTTAATAGGATAAAAAAATTAACTAATAGATATCACCATGAAACTTCACCAGTTAATCACTTACATTAAGACTAACATTTTTTGTGTTACAAGTTTTCTGAAATATTATGTTTAAATATGCAAATTAGGCATTATCTAATGAAATATGTGCTAATTTGCATAACATTCAAAATCAGAAATCTGAACATTGGATAAAGCCAGGTTAAAAATTCTTGTTTCATCTTGTTGTCATATTAGAGTCAAGGTCCTCTATAACATTTTGCCATGTTTTTAGGAGTAACTGTTACATAAATCAGGCTATGAATGATATATTAACAAACCCCTCTATAGCAGACCTCGGAATGTAGATAGGAATACAACTGGAAAGTTTGGTGTATGTAAGTGCTACTGAAGTGGAGATTTCTGGCTCAGAGTATGAGAAAAAACTATTTTTGAGAAAACGGCCATTACCCCCTTGGGGGTACCCTTAACCCAAAATTATATAGTTTTATTTTATTTTATTTTATTTTATAGTTTTATTTTATTTTATTCAAACAAAGTCAATCAAATTAGTTTATAACACATTTATTATCATTGACATTTCTGAACATACAGAAATTTTAATGTTTTTCCATGAAAACCATGTTGCATATCATATACAGATTAAACCCTTAAATGAGAAATAAACCATATAAACCTATAAACCTATTAAAAACTGTTTTTAGACCAAGCTTGAAATATGCCTTTACTGTAGGCCTACATGTAACCTTCACTCCATGTCCTCATCCAAATGTTGTGCCGACATATTCGCGCATACACCTCTGCATTCTGAACAGGCTACAGAGCAATCAAGTCCTTGACAACGGCATTTGCAGCGCATAGTGCCACAACCTGACTTGCAATTACAGCGCACAAGCTCCAACAAGTATTGAGGAGCAGGGTCCTGGTCGGAATGGATGGGAATGAGGCATGAGTCTTGGATCCTCCAGCCCCATTCCTCTGGTGGTAGCAAGTTTCCCATCCATTCCTGAACCTGATGGTACACTCTGAAGCTGTGAAGCATGGCAGACGACCATGTTGGTGGCAAGTTGCAAGGGTGGATAGCCGTTTTGCTGTCAGTCACTTTAGTATAGAAACTTTTCAGCCTGAGGTCATTGAGAGAATCCATTTCGGCACCTTTGTAGATTAATATTAGTATATTGGTATATTAGTGCATTGCCCTTTCCCCTGCAGCAGCAATTTCTTCCTTGGTAGCAGATTGTTTTTGAAAAATGCTGGCCTGTACTCTGAATGAGTCGTTTTCGCTAACCAGACACAGAGATACCCCTTTCCCAACCCCAAAGAGTCTGGATGTTGTATCACAGCCAAGCATGGCATGCGCGAATAAGATGTTGTTGCAAACAACCTGTAACTTGATGATCAATATGGACAACTTCTTCTTTGTTCAGTTTGACTGTGGATTTGGAATCCATGGTGACTGCATGTGCTTTCCTCTTGAAGGTATATTCTGTCACCTTTTTCCCTACCATGTCTTTTAAGACCCTTCTACCAACTTCTTTTGAATGGTCCACATTCACCGCATTATGGGCTGTCACACCAGTGATTAGGTGCTGAAGGTGTTCATACCCGGCAAACAGATTTTGTGACTCCAACCATTGTAAAAGTATTTTGATAGTGTCAGCGTTGTCTCGTGCTTGTCTTGATGCAGAAAGGTCCTTGTGCTGTTCACTAGTTTCATAGTTTACCCCTGTCACTTCTTTCATTGCATTGTTGATTTCAGATGTTGCAGGGTTGGAAAGAACCCAGACCAAACGTTGTGTTTCAGACATACTCCTTCCCTGTGTCAGTCCTCCGGTTGTTTTCATACTTCGCATGCGGGCTTGTTCTATTACAAGGTCGGGGGATAGTCCGGCCCAGTATTCATTTGATCTACGAACAACTTGCAGACCATCTTCCTGAAATCGTTTGTAAACTTGGGGATGTGTGTCTTCTAGTTGGTGCATTTTCTGGAGGTATATGGTCAATGATTTTACATACAAGTTATGTCCGGAGGCAGCCTTGAATGGCATCATGTCTGTCAGGGTATCAAGGTGCTGATCCCAATTTCCAGTTCTCTCCGATCCAATGAATGCACAGACTAGGTCGATCATCTCCATGTACTGTAGCCACAATGCTGCTGCCGGTCATTTACCATGGTTGTCTTCTCTGCCCCCAAACGCTGAGCTATGATCTGGAGTAGTGCACTTGCATTTGTCCCGGTTGCGGTGGCAGCCATAACACTGTCATACAGATCTGAGGCTTCTGCTAGTTCCTCTGGTACTTTGGCATGGTCTGTGGATTCTCCATCTGGCTGATCAGAAACTGTGTCCTCGCTGTCATCAGCAACGGTACCATCTTGAGTCAACTCTGACACATCCTCTGAGTCCACAGCATAGTTTGCTTGTCATACAGATCTGAGGCTTCTGCTAGTTCCTCTGGTACTTTGGCATGGTCTGTGGATTCTCCATCTGGCTGATCAGAAACTGTGTCCTCGCTGTCATCAGCAACGGTACCATCTTGAGTCAACTCTGACACATCCTCTGAGTCAACAGCATAGTTTGCTTTGTTTGGGACAGGCAGTTTGACATTAAAAGTTTTCGCTGCCAGTAGGGTGTTCAGTGCTCCATCAACCAGGAAATGACCTCGTATGGCCCTGGCAACTGCTTTTCCTTCGAGCATTTTGGGCACCGTATTTGGTGTGTACACTAGGCCCCCAGACTTCTGTACATATGGAACAATGTTAATGCGTCCGACATCTGTTAGGTCCTTTGCTGTCAACTTGATACGTGGAATGATGGAAGCTTGTTCAATTCTGCGGGTGCTGCATACAATAATTCCCATGCCATAGAACGTTCCATGGCCATCAATTGTTCAGATATTATGGTCAGCATTATCAGCAACATATTGCATGAAGTGCCCAGGTGTGAATCCATGTACCTCAAGTTTCTCAGCTACTGCAGCACTTCAGCCAAACCCAAGTTGATACAGACTGTCAACTAGACATTTTGATTTTGAGAAATGTCTAACATATGTGTTTGAACTACTTACCAATGACAGACTGGGAGTGGTGTTTTCATTGTGTATTTTTATTGAAATTACATCAATGATGCATCAAGTTGTGTTTACAGTGATATATTGTGGGGGACCAATAATATCTTTCACAGGATGGGGGTGGGGCGTGACACATGATAAGGAACATTTGTGACGCAAGCCAGTCTAGGGAGAAACTAGTCACAGAAAATTAAAGTGAAACTTATTGTGTCAACAATATTTGGTTTTCTTTTTTTTCTTCTCATAACACTCAACTTTAAGTTTTAAAGTACCCACTCAATATAGGCCTAATAAAGTTTAACGATCACTAAATACTACCAGGCTACTGGTAAGGGAGACTTGACTTGTCAACATAAGGCCAATGCACACGGCGGCAATTTTGTCGCACCGCCGAATTCAATTCCATTGTTTTGAATGAGACAATGCACACGGCGTGCGATGCGATTTTGTCGCACGATAACATTCGATTCTCCATTCACACCCACACACTTCGGTGGTGTGAATTGAGAATCAAATGTTGTCGTGCGACAAAATCGCACGCCGTGTGCATTGGCCTATACTCTCTTTTTTGTTCGTGTTCAAAAGCAAGGACTGTGTGATCATCTAATTATGTGTAGTTATGTGTTTTTAGCATGTTGATGTTCTCTCAGCATGTTGTGATGTTATAAAAATGCAGTTAGATGTTCGTAGCTATGTGCCATTCTTAGCCGCTAGCTGTTAGCAGCGTTTGTTGTGACTTTTCTCCCATTCTGTGTTTGAGGTGTACCAACATTCAAATACTTGTGTCGTCTTCAATTTCTGTCCAATTTCAATGTATGACACATCATTTGAAAGCTTACAATCTGTAGTTTCAGAATATGTAAAAAACTGAGAGTTTATGTAGGCAACTGATTGATGAAAACATTGTCTGGCGTCACATTTGGCAAATAAGTGGGTGTTGGGGTAGTTGTACCCCTAATACAGGTATAAGACTTAAGAATATCCTCTGAAAAAGTGTTTTATTGGAAAGATTGACCCCCAAAACATAGGAAAAGACACCAAAAATGTTGGATAGGTATACATAGGCCCTCCAATATTAACACCATTTTACCCAGATGGCTTCACTCTAAAACATTGTTTAACCTCTTTTGACCTTGAAAAAAGTATGATCCAATACATTAATCAAGTAAGACTTTTAATATATTGTGAGACAGTCCACCATGGGTGGCTTTCCCTGTTGTTGTTGTTGTTGTGTTTATGTTACCGTTATTGTTGATTGGTTACTGTATGTCACATGATCACCCAGAGAGAGAGATAGCTCGTTACCTTGGTTACGTAAACAGTCAGAAAAGGGAACAACGCTCATCGGTATGGACAGCAAAGCTGCTGTTCTGTGCCAGAGCTAGTTTTCCCGTCATCTATTAACCTGCCATCTGGGACACAATTAGTTGTATCTTGTATTGTGTATTGTGTTTTGAAGAAGTTCACTAAAGAACCAGAAACGGAGAATCCCTTGTCGTGTGAGTCATTATACCCACGCACATCAGACGGACAAAACACGACAACTGGTATCAGAAGTAGCGATCATCCGTGAGTACATCCACCTGACAGAGGAAAAGCTAACAGAAGCTAACGGAAGATAATAAAGTTATAAGAGCCAAAGCTAACGGGAGCTAATAGGGGCTAACAGGAGACAGCTAGCTAGCCAGCTGACTGGATTCAGGAGTTACTACAACAACTGGTTGAGTACTGCCACCTGGTGGTGTTTGGGCAGACTGTACTCCCGTTAGACTCAACTAAATTAAGTGGACAATTCCATTAATAAACAACTCAACAAAATCAAAGAGACAATTATATAAATAAACAACTAAATAATACAAAGAGACAACTACATGAATGAGAACAAGACAAGTGGAACAGACAATCCACCGAAAATAAAAGGACAATTACATGAACAGAAAACTCAATAAAATGACAGAGGAACAAGGAGCTACAGTAGGACCTACTGAGCCTGATAGAGCCCCAACATGGCTACAAGCTTTGTTGGATAGCCAAAATCAGCAGACAAAACACCTGCAAATGATGCTAGCCCCCGTACTAACACACATAACAGGAGGAAATCCCGTTACACAGCAAGCCTCACCACCACTTGCTGCTTCCAGTCGAAATGGGGATAAGATCTTACAGCGCCCCACATTGGACAGGCATGCTTCTGAGCCTGAAGCTATACCTTCAGCCTCTTGGGATATACCAGTAAGACCAAAAACTCGTGTTGGTGCCCCCTTTGCAGCTGAGTTGGATGTCATCAATCAGCGCACTCGCAACTTTGGTCCCACCAGGAGGGGCGGCAATGCTGAACCTGACAGTAGATGGAGAGACACTAGAGACTCTGAGAATGAAACCCAACGCTCATTTCCCTATGGTGAGCAGAGACTGAATAGTTCTGGTCACAACAGTCAGCACACTCTGCAAGAAGTGCGTAGACCTAAACTTGCCACATTTGAAGGAAATGATGACTGGGACTCTTTCTTGTTGCCATTTGAGCGCCAGGCCAGGAAGTATGGATGGAGTACTACAGAAAGAGTGGACAGGCTGCATGAATGCTTAAGAGGAGCTGCAATACGATATGTCTGCTCACTGCCAGAACGTACACGGGAGGATTATGCTCTCTTAGTGGAGGAGCTTACTCAGCGCTTTGGGAAAAGAGACCCCCCTACCACAGTAAGGAGAAAGTTGGGAGAACTTCGGCAAGGTAGAGAGGCGTCAGCTGAATTTGCAGAAGAGGTGAGACGCCTCGTCACACTTGCATATCCAGGAGTGGATCTCCAGCTGCAAGATCAACTTGCAACTGATGCCTTTCTTAAAGGTCTAAAAAATCAAAAAGTGGCCTATGAAGTTATGAACCGAGATCCATGCTCCCTTGCAGAGGCTCAAAAGTGTGTAGAGGCTCATGAACACAACTTCAAAGCTACGGTGGGACGTGAAACAGAAATAAAGAACAGAACACGACGCATTTCTTGGGCTGATGATGGAGACATCTGTGAGGACTTTACTCCTACCTCTCGTAGGGTACAGACCCCTCAGTATGTAACTGCTGAACAGTTTGCTACACTAACGGACCAAGTCAAGACCCTCGTACATACAGTAGGGAATCTACAGCTGCAGTTTGAACATCATAAAACTAGAGCAACAACACAACGTCCCCTGTCACTAGAGAGGACACAGAACCATTATCAGGTGCAGCCCGGCCGGATGCGCTCCCAGTCACCAAGCCCAATCCGGGGAGCAGCTGGCCCATGTTATAAATGTGGAGAACAAGGACACTTCAGGAGGGACTGCAGTAGATCGCCGAGCCCAACAGCTGCACGTAACCGCGGTGACAAAGGCCCAGACCAACGGGGGCAGTCAGAAGGGAGACTACATGCAGATCACAAACCACAAGGGCTACAGATTGGCTGCACCAAAAACAAGGGTGAGAGTCTACAGATTCCGGTGACAGTAAACGGCATTCCAACACAGGCTGTGGTGGACACGGGAGCCCAGACAACAGTAATCTCAGAGGAGCTGTATAGGAGTTTCTCTGGAGGTGATCCGACAAGCCTACGTAAGACCTACCTTCTAAATGCGGGAGTTGGAGATGGCATGGAAGCAAAACGTGGACTGAACGTCACCTTTAAAATTGCAGCCAAAACAATCGACTGGGACGTACACGTAGCCCCCATACGTGACTCTGTCCTCATAGGATTGGATCTGATGAAGACTCATGATGTTGTCATCCACACCCGTGGTAAGGTGTTCATCGGTAACGAACTTGTGCCCTCCAAAATAGTACGAGGGGATGGATCAGACTATCATGTTGCCAGAGTGACCCTAGGAGAGACCACCACCATACCACCTACATCTGAATGTGTGGTCTGGGTCGAGGTGGAAGAACCAAGGCCAGGTGTTCCAGCTGTACTAGAGCCTTTGAACATCACAGAAAATGTAGTCTCCGGGAGTGTTGTTACCACTATGGAGAAGCGGGTGCCAGTCCGGCTATGCAACTTCTCGACCAGCAAAGCGGCCCTGCCAAGAGGAGCATGCCTTGGACTCTTAGTTGAAGCTTATCCTGAGGAGCCATCATGTTCACCTGAGCAAAGTGTAGAGCCCATCATAGAGGGAGAGTCAGAGAGTGTGCCATCACTGGTGTTTGGAAGAGTAGCAGCAATCTCTGAGATACATGAACATCTCCAAAGCCTGGTTGGTGCTACTAGTGAGGCACTCAGTGAGGAGCAACAAGAACAATTTATCCAACTGCTAGTGACCTACCAATCCCTCTTTGCCAAAAGTGATTCCGACCTGGGTTACATGTCTGCTGTCACACACAAGATTGACACAGGATCGGCTAAGCCTGTGCGCCAGCGAGTGAGAAGGGCACCTCTTGGATTTCAAAGTGAAGAGCAAACACATCTTCAAGACATGCTTAAAGCCGGTGTCGTTACACCATCATCATCGGAGTGGGCCTCTCCGGTCGTCTTAGTACGCAAGAAGGATGGAGGAGTACGGTGGTGCATAGATTACCGCGGCTTGAACAGTCTGATGGTAAAGGACGCATATCCTTTGCCCAAGATTGAAGAGTGTCTTGATGTTCTTGGGGAAGCTACAATGTTCTCAACACTTGACCTTCAGTCTGGCTATTGGCAGATAGCAGTGGATGACCAAGACCGCGGGAAGACAGCATTCATCACCAAATGGGGCCTCTATGAATACACCCGCATGCCATTTGGGCTCTGCAATGCCCCAAGCACCTTTCAGAGGGCAATGGAGCTCGTCCTCAGGGGACTCCAATGGGAAACATTGCTGATCTACCTTGACGACGTCATTGTCATTGGCAGGGGAGTGGATGAAAGCCTGGACCGGCTCGCACAGGTCTTCAAGTGTCTCCACAGCTATGGGTTGAAGCTGAAGCCTTCTAAATGTCACTTGCTTCAAGAGGAAGTTCTCTTCCTGGGCCACATTGTGAGTGGAGATGGGATCTGTCCAAACCCAGCTCTGGTCAAGGATGTACAGCGCTGGGAGCCACCCAACAACCTGAAGGAGCTGCAAGCTTTTCTTGGACTGTGTAACTACTACCGCAAGTTTGTTCCAGCTTTTGCAGAACTGGCAAGCCCTCTCCACAGCCTTTCAAAGAAGGGGGCTACATTCCTGTGGACAAATGAGCACCAAGATGCTTTTACAAAGCTGAAAGAAAAACTGACAACTACACCAGTGCTGGGATACCCCACTGTTGGAGGCAAGTACATTCTAGACACTGATGCCTCGAACCACAGTATTGGAGCTGTTCTGTCACAACTCCAGTGGGGAGAAGAGCGAGTCCTAACATACGCCAGCAGCCATCTTACACCAGCTCAGCAGAGGTACTGTGTTACCAGACGTGAGTTACTTGCTGTCGTCCGCTACACTCGTCAGTTCCGCCACTACCTACTGGGCAAGAAGTTTCTGCTACGAACAGATCATGGCAGTCTCACCTGGCTGTTTCGGTTCAAAAACCCTGAAGGTCAGTTGGCTCGCTGGCTGGAAGAGTTGAGCCAATATGACTTTGACATAGAGCATCGAGCGGGCCGGCAACACTGCAATGATGATGCCATGTCAAGGCAAACCAGAGAACATTCAGACAAATGTGACTGTTACCAAGCTGGAAAGAACTTGTCTGATCTACCATGTCAAGGATGTAAGTACTGCCGAAGACTTCATGAGCAGTGGACAAGATTTGAAGACGATGTTGATGATGTTGTGCCGCTGGCAGTTAGGAGTATTGAGTCTGGTGAGACCAGTGGTGATAACACTCAGTCGATGGAAACAGATCCACCACATACAACCATGCTGGAGACTCCAGTAGTTAACTGGCTGCAGTCAGTCAGATTGGAAGAGCTTGCCAAACTTCAGAAAGCTGATCCTGTCCTCTCCACCCTCCACACATGGAAAGAATCAGGAACACTCCCTACTAAAGATCAGGTGATGCTTGAGAACCCTGCAGTGAGGAAGTTCTGGCTCTGCTGGCCTCAGGTCATGCTGCAGCAAGGAGTTCTCTACTACTCCTGGGAGAGAGTAGGAGCCCAACAACCAACCGTGTTGCTATTAGTTCCAGCTTCCATGCAAAGAGAGGTCCTGCAGGCTTGCCATAATCCTCCTCAATCTGGTCATCTTGGGGAAGCAAAAACACTGGAGCGCTTACGCCAGAGCTATCACTGGTATGGAATGGGTGAAGAAGTCCATCTGTTTGTGAAGAGATGCCAGCACTGCAATGCATGCAAAACTACGGGACCAGTGAAACGAGCCAAGTTGCAAAGCTACCAAGCTGGAGCACCTTTGGACCGTCTCCACGTAGACATCCTCGGGCCATTCCCTGTATCCAGCTCTGGAAACAAGTACATTCTCGTCATAATTGACCAGTTTACTCGATGGGTCGAAGCCTTTGCTGTTCCTGACCAAGGGGCGGAAACAACAGCAAGGAGGCTTGTGTATGACTTTATCGCCCGATTTGGAGCCCCCCTCGAGTTGCACACTGACCAAGGTCGCAATTTTGAGAGTTCCCTGTTCCAGAATGTATGCAAGCTCCTACAGATCACAAAGACAAGGACCACCCCCTACCACCCTGCCTCTAACGGACAGGTGGAAAGGTTCAACAGAACTTTACTCCAGATGATCCGGTGCTACGTGGACCAGAACCAAAAGAACTGGGATGAGCATCTGTCACTACTCACCTCAGCCTACCGCAGCTCACGCCATGCAATCACAGGGTTCACACCTAACAGGCTCATGTTTGGCCGAGAAGTTCATCAACCACAGGATATCCAGTCTGGGGCTGCAGAACTCAAATCTGACCGAATGGAGGTAGCAGATTTCCTTCATAACCTGGGAGAAGGACTTAAGGAGGCACAAAGCACAGCGAGGGAGCACCTCCGCACTGCACAAGAACGTCAGAAGAAGATGTATGATGTCCGAGCACGAGAACATTCTTACAGCGTTGGAGATTTGGTGTATGTAAAGGATGACTCGAAAAAGAAGGGATTAAGCCCCAAGCTTCAAGCACCTTGGAAGGGCCCCTTGATTGTGGCTGGATGCCGTGGTCCTGTCCTCTACGATATTCAAGGGTTGAAGCGCAGAAAGATAATGCACCATGATCGGCTTAAACCATACAATAGTGAGGTGGTCCCTGCTGGGATAAAACGTCAAAGGAGTCAAGTGCTGCAGCAGTGCCAAGACCCAGCTACACAGCTACCTGAAGAGGATGTCCCGTTGGTACCAGAGCTGCCACTACAGAAAGACAATGATAAAGATCCAGCAGGGGAAGGAGCTTCTCGAGAGTCATGTGATCAAGAGGAGAAACCTAATCTCAAAGCTCCAAGGTGTCAGCAGGAAAAAAGACAAGAGGACACTCCAAAAAATACTGTTAAAACATCTAAGGGACGCATGGTTAATAAGCCAGAGAGATTCAGGAACTAGTTATTGAAAGAGAGACTGTTTAGTTTATCGGCAGATTGGTTACTTCATCCAAGAAGTTTTGCATTATAAAGAAAAAAAAAAAGAAAAATGTTTTACTGTAAAAACTGTTTACAAGTAGTTAAGTGTTTTAATTGTTTCACTGCTGTTTAGCTATAGGGCCTACGAGTTTGCAAAGAATGTGATGTAAGTAATCAAATAATTTAGACATGTTCATTGAGTCAACTGTTCTATTCCTAGACATGTTAATGTTAAGTCACCTGTACTGAAGGGACTCAGTACTCTTGGAGGGGGATAGTGTGAGACAGTCCACCATGGGTGGCTTTCCCTGTTGTTGTTGTTGTGTTTATGTTACCGTTATTGTTGATTGGTTACTGTATGTCACATGATCACCCAGAGAGAGAGAGATAGCTCGTTACCTTGGTTACGTAAACAGTCAGAAAAGGGAACAACGCTCATCGGTATGGACAGCAAAGCTGCTGTTCTGTGCCAGAGCTAGTTTTCCCGTCATCTATTAACCTGCCATCTGGGACACAATTAGTTGTATCTTGTATTGTGTATTGTGTTTTGAAGAAGTTCACTAAAGAACCAGAAACGGAGAATCCCTTGTCGTGTGAGTCATTATACCCACGCACATCAGACGGACAAAACACGACAATATGATGCAGGAGGGTATTAGGAACAATAAAAACTATGAAACATTACTATTGCAATTTCTCCTGGGTTGGGCCTTTTTTTTAGTTAGATTGCAGAGTCCGGTCCGCCTGGTGTAGAGTCCTTCCTTCCAGGCCTACCGCGGAGTCCAAGATAGTGTCATTTAGCCAGGTCTCCGTGAGAATAATCACACAGCTATCTCCCACGATGTTATTAGTAGATTGACAATTTACAGCCTAAACTTTCTATAACCTCAAAATCAAGTAGCCCATTCGGCGGTAACTCGCCCCATCTGGCAACCCTGGACCCAACCCTGGACGCGAAATGCATTTTGGGGATCCAGTACGCCAAAAGTGTACAGTCGTAACATTATTAAATTATCCCGGAAATATTGCTCGCATACTAAATTTCTCGCATACTCAAATCTCGCATACTGTACAGTGTGAACGCACTGCATACTCGAAATCTACGTCATATCTAGTATGAGTAGTATGCTAGTTTGCTATTCCGAACACAGCCACAGTCTAACTATTTGATTGTAATTAAAAGGGGGAATCAGTGTAGCTGTCTCTTCTGGAGGGGCACTGTATATTGTTCACCAAAACAACAACGTCATCATTATCCTTGGACAAAATGACATGTGATGGGATAGTGTCACGTAATAGAAGTATGTGGATATTCTTGAGTATTATAATAATAATAATAATAATAATAATAATGCAGAGTTGCTGATATGCGACTTAAATAAATAAATAATAATAATTTTAAAATGTTTTTCAATTAACCGGAAGTACATCGTCCACGTTGTGTTTGTGTCTCGCATGCAGAGATGTCGGACAGCATTGCTTCGAAGAAGCCTAAAGTTGACCCTTCTCAGGTATTTAACGGAAAACGTTTAACTTTCCGAGTCCATTGTCATTCCATGAATGACAGTTTGTGGTTGGTATGTTGAAATTGAATCAGTTCTTAACAAAACACGCTTTTCTTTCATTCTTTTCACAGGGCGAGGATAAGGTCGACTGGAAGAAGCGGAAAGCGGAGCGTGAGTATCAGCTCCAACATGGTGTGATCGTCTTGTTTGTCGTTATGGCTGTTGTTTATATATCTCGCTGTTGCTGATCGGTAATACTGGTAGTAGTAGCCATGTGCACAGCTCTCAACCCCCCCCAACAAGCTTCTCCTCGCATTACGACCTGTCATTGATTTGTTTCTGATTGACACAGGTAAAGAGCATAAGAAGCGAATCAAAGAAGCCAAACTCATTCAACAACTTGATAAGCAAAAGCAGGACGAAGAGGAGGAGAGGGAGGCGACACTGCAACAGAGTCAGAGGAGGGACAGAGGTAACTTCACTGCACGCGGATGGATGCACTAGTGTCTTCTCCCGGTGGTCTTAATGCATTATGGTTAAGTAATGGATGGTTTTCTGTTTCTAGGAAGGCCGTACACAGTGAGCGTTGCCATACCTGGATCTGTCTTGGACAACGCTCAGTCAACTGAACTTCGCACATATCTTGCTGGACAGATAGCCAGAGCCTGTGCTGTGTTTTGTGTTGATGAGATTGTTGTATTTGACGAATATGGGGAGGATACAAAGTAAGACTAATGTAAAGTAATACGTTTCTGTGCATTTTATGTTCCTGTTGGTGTTGGTAGAAACTAGTTTGTTACTGTTCCAGGCTTAGACATTTGCCATAAAACATCCTTGTTGTTGTGTTTGTCTCCTAGGAGTGTGGAGGGAGAATTCAATGGTGTTGGGAAAAAGGGTCAAGCTTGCATTCAGCTGGCTAGAATCCTCCAATATTTGGAGTGTCCACAGTAAGTAGTGCTGACCTAGAAGAGGAGACGACCATGTGAAATGTATGTACACAAATGATGTGCGGTTGTGATAATCTTCCTTATATCTGTTCACAAGGTATCTGCGCAAATGGTTTTTCCCTAAGCATCAAGATCTTCAATACGCAGGTGAGGACCCCTGCAGCCATTCCCATTTCTGCTATTATGCATTTTTATAAATGAACCAAGGTTTCAGTATTCCGCTTGGCCTTTTCACTCCCAACACATGTTGATATTGTCCAGGCTTGCTTAACCCTTTGGACGGCCCTCACCATATGAGGATAGATGAAGAGTCAGAGTATCGAGAGGGAGTCGTTCTTGACCGGCCCAGCAAACCAGGAAAAGGCTCTTATGTCAATTGTGGAATGAGGAAGGTGAGCATGTGCTTTTGGATATCACATATGTGCTCAAATAGCAATCACCAAAAGCCTTGGGTCACACTAATATCTGTTTTCGCCTATAGGAGGTGCAGATAGATAAGCAGCTTCAGTCTGGACTTCGAGTCACTGTCCACCTTAACAAGAACCAGAAAAAAGGTATGTCCACTGTTCCACCAATCCTTCTTTTCATGAGATTAATTTCCACTTCTGTGCTATTTCTAGGCAAGATAGTGCATAGCAGTGGCAACTATTTCAAACAGAGAGGCTCAACAAGCAATCACTTCCTGTAATGCCGACATCAGAGGCTAAGACAGTTTGATTTCAGAGTTCGAAAATAATTCTTCCAAACCAGTAATTTCCAGGAAGTAATCGCTTCTTGAGCGTCCCTGGGACTAGCACGCACTAGCTCTCAGAAAATACAGAGTGGTAGTGGACAACATTTGGCTATGAATGTATTAGTCTGTGAAGCTCAGGCTATTGACCATAAAACCATGGAAGCACTCTCCGTAATTTGACGGTTTGTTTGTGTGTCCACAGAGAGTAGGTTTAACAAAGGGTTGGTGGTGGCCCCTCACGTGCCGAGGACTGCTGGAGGACATTACTGGGGCTACAGTGTCCGCTTGGCATCTGGTCTCAGTAAGCACATGACAAACCTACACATCTGGAGCCATTTTTACAAGACCAGTCTTTTATAGTTACATTTTCTGTGTTGATTGCAGGCAGTGTGTTCACCGAAAGTCCATACAAAGAGGGCTATGACGTGACTGTTGGCACATCGGAAAAAGGCAGCGACATTGATCAAACATCTCTTCCTCCCTTCAAGTAAGTTCAGTGCATGCTATAAAGGGAAAGAAGGCCTTCACATAAGTAGCATTGTAGAAGCACTCCCCTGTTGACACATTGTACATATCATCACTCAAGCCTTCCATCGTCTATATCTGTTCCATTACCTGGGGGGTATTCCATCAATGTCGCTAAAGGAAAATCCATGCTTATTTTGAGCTTCTCGTGAGCTTTTCCTTTAGCGACGTTGATGGAATACCCCCCTGGTCTGTCTCCTCTCTCGCTTGCTCTCAGGCACTTGCTGGTAGTGTTTGGAGGTTTGCAGGGATTAGAATCCAGTGTGGACGCTGATCAGAACCTGGAGGTGACCGACCCTAGTGTCCTGTTTGACCTGTACCTCAATACCTGCCCTAACCAGGGTAGCAGGACTATACGCACAGAGGTGAGAGGGGGGGCACAGTCAGATTAATAGAATAATAGTAATATGATATATATAATATAATATGTGACAGGGTCTGGTGAAAAAGGTAGCCTAACAAGTCTTCCGACTTTAAGTCGTGCAATTGAACAAAACCATTGTTTAAAAAAAAAGTTTTATAACGAAAGAGTTGGAAGAGCCCACTCAGTATAACAAAACAGTGTTGGATTCACTGTACCGTCTGCCGTCCTGCTTTGTACTTGGGTGAGTCATAGTGATCCATGTTCTATCAGCGTGTTGTGATGTGCTAAACATGCAGTTAGATGTTACATAGCTATGTTCTTTGGTGTTAGCTGCTAGCTAGCTAGCAATCACAATGGAGCACTGACTGTTTTGAATCAGAGCGATTTTCTTCGCTCTTTAGTTTGATGTGTACCAACATTCAAATAAGCATACCGGTAATCTATTTTCAGATTTCAATGCATGAGACATCATTTGAAAGCTTACAATCTTTCAAAACTGAAAAATGACCGTGCCGACCAAAACACCAGACCCCATCACATAAGCTATTTAGCTGTGTTTTAGTTTTTATCCAAAGTGACCTACATTGCAGTGTGTGTGTGCATACATTTTTCAATATGTATGGTCCCAGCGGGAATCAAACCCACAACCTAAGCGTTGTTGCCACAGAGGACTAGATTAGAGCAGAGAAAACAGTGTGGACATTACATTTCAGATTATCATTTATCTGTCTTCTGTCCCTTTCGGGTGTCTTTCACAGGAGGCTATCTTGATCTCCATGTCGGGACTGAGACAGAAAATCACTGACGCCTTTTCAGATGTAACCAATGTCTCATAAGGACGTGTTCAGCAGACAACACCTTACAGAGAGAAACAAAAGGACTACGTCACACCTTTGGGAAACAATGTGGAGCTGGTCCAGAAGCTGAGGATTCATATTTACAGTTGAAGTCGGACGTTAAAATACACCGTAGCCAAATACATGTAAACTCAGTTATTCATAATTCCAGACATTTAATCCTAGTAAACATTCCCTATCTTAGGTCAGGTAGGATCACTACTTTATTTTAAGAATGTGAAATAATAGTAGAGAGAATTATTTATTTCAGCTTTTATTTCTTTTATCACATTCCCAGTGGGACGTTTACATATACTTAGTTAGTATATGGTAGCATTGCCTTTATTTATTTTTACTTCGGTCAAATGTGTCGGGCACAAACTTCCCACAATAAGTTGGTGGAATTTTGGGCCATTCCTCTGACGGAACTGGTGTAACTGGGTCAGGTTTGTAAGGCCTCCTTGCTCACACATGCTTTTTCAGTTCTGTCCACAAATGTTCTATAGGATTGAGGTCAGGGCTTTGTGAAGGCCACTCCAATACCTTGAATTTATTGTCCTTAATCCATTTTGCCACAACTTTTGTAAGTATGCTTTGCGGTCATTGTCCATTGGGAAGACTCATATACAGGAAGCTAAAAATGTTTTTATCCTCCAAACATAATGATGGTCATTATGGCCAAACAGTTACATTTTTGTTTCATTACCATAGTCTGGCTTTTTTATGGCAGTTTTGGAGCAGTGGCTTCTTCCTTGCTGAGCCTTTCAGGTTACGTCGATATCGGACTCGTTTTACTGTGGCTATAGATACTTTTGTACCGGCATCTTCACAAGCTTTTCGCACCAAAGTATGCTCATCTCTAGGAGACAGAATGTGTCTCCTTCCTGAGCGGTATGCCGACTCAGTGACGGTGTGGTGCCATGATGTTTATACTTGGGTACTATTGATTGTACAGATGAACGTGGTACTTTCAGGCGTTTGGAAATTGCTCCCAAGGATGAACCAGACTTGTGGAGGGCCTCAACTTTTTTCCTGAGGTCTTGGCTGATTTCTTTTGACTTTCCCATTAAATACAGGTACACCTCCAATTGAATATAATTTTCTGGAAAAAGTTTAAAGGCACAGTTAACTTAGTGTATGTACATTTTCGACCCACTGGAATTGTGATATAGTGAATTAACTATCTGATAAGTGAAATAATCTGTCTGTAAACAATTGTTGGAAAAATTACCTGTCTCATGCACAAAGTAGTCCTAACCAACTTGCCAAAACTATTGTTTATTAACATTAAATATGTGGATCGGTTAAAAAATAAGTTTGAGTATATGTAAACTTCCAACTTTAACTGTATATGTGCTGGTATGTCAAATGGGCATTGCTAGGAGCATTCCATACTGTCTGCATTTCATTAAAGGATAAGACTATTGTACTTTATGGTATTTCATACCAAGGCTCAGCCCACCCAAACATGCATCTTGCCCATCCATTCGGGGGGGTGTTTGAATGTTTAATCTCCCATTTGTATTTACTGTAGGTCCATATACTACAGTGGGGGAAATAAGTATTGAACACATCAACCTTTTGTCCAGTAAATGTATTTCCAATGAGCCTATTCAAATGAAATTGGCATTGTATTAATGCAAACAATCCAGACAAAAAAATCTAAACATTAAAGTCCATATGTAAATAAAGTTATGTATAATGAAGTGGAATGAAACAGGAAAAAAGTATTGAACACACTAAGAAAAAGCAGTACACCAAAATACTTTTTTCCTGTTTCATTCCACTTTATTACATAACTTTATTTACATATGGGCTTTAATGTTTAGATTGTTTGTCTGGATTGTTTGAGTTAATACCAAAGTGTGTTGCACATTTCACTTGAATAGGCTCATTGGAAACACATTTACTGGACAAAATGTTGTTGTTTTACTTATTTCCCTCACTCTGTCTAGCTATTTAGTGCTGCCCATAGCCCCCCCAAACACTTGTTTTTATCAGGTCAGTGGGCATTTCCCTTTCGGTCCACAATTAGACTACTCTGTCTTCGCTGATTTTTCCTCATGTTTCTACCATCCCAGTTTGTTGAATCATGTACATTAAAAATACATGTCTTTGCATTGTTTTTCAAATGTACTGCATGTAATTTGCTCTCTTGACACATTACAGAACATCCATGAAGAACAGGTTGCAACACAATGATAACAATAAATAACAATACATTCTTTTGTATCATCCAAACTCAAGAGCTGCATGCCACAGGGTGTCACAGAGGTAAAAGCTCAAATATAACAAGGCAACATTTCAACATGTCGTAATCTGACAGAAAACAAGGGAACAAAATGTGCAATGAATACAGCACAGTGGTGGGAAGGCCTGGTTTAGAGAGAGGCAAAGGGAAACTGCAGTTTTACATTGCCTGAACAACACACCTCTTCAGCTTTCCCCCTACATTCAATAGGCATTGTGTAGTTCCGCTGGGTTGGTGTGTCGCTGGTACCTATGTATAGGTATACTGTAAGTTTAGAAGTCTTTATGTACCTAAGAGGTATCTGATATTCATTCGTGATACCTAATCAAACATCTTGGCTAATACAATTCCCCTCAGCATGGGAAATTTGAAATATCTTATGATGCGCCTTTAAGGATTCTTTTTAACAAAAACATTATAAACATGTAAAAATACATTTTTAAATAACAATTCATTTTGTTTCTATTTACAAAAACATTGTAAATTGTGCTCTGCAGTCCTTCGCTGAATACAATTTATATTTCAGAAATCCCGTAAAAATGAACTTCTTTGTTTTGATAGCTTTGCTAAATAAAACATTAAAACTATCTGTTAACATAATCACAAACCAGCAAGCTCACAGGTTCTTAATACGGGGTATTAACCCAAAACAAAAATGGCTACCATTCAGAAAGCAGACACACAGAAAGGTCATGTGACTAACCCTCCATATGTGAGAGGATCAATAAAGTATATTCAATTCAATATGTCTTATGCAGTCCCAAGATCCTTGATCTGACTTGTGGGTGTGAAGCTTCTTGCCAACCTGTGGGTTGTGGTGGGCCATGTCTTCTCACCATGTGGGGTGGGTGAAGGTGATGTTATACTGCTTTGCCCAGCGTGCAAACACCTGCTTCTCCGTGATGAAGCGGTGGTGGTTGCCCCTCCGACCCCTCTCATGCTGGAGGTAGGTCACACACTCGTCTGGGCCTCTAGGCTTGTAGTAGTGATAGGGCATCTTTTTGGGCAGAGGTTTTCGCCTGGGAGATAACATAGGCTACTCAAAGACAAACAAGGCCATTTTAAGTAGAAATCAATCAGTAATATCATGAGAGCTACTGTTTTCATATTGTAGTTATCAGTATTGATGCTAAACTAATCATTGCTCATTCACCACTAATTTATTATTATAAAATGTCTTCTCATTTCTTAGTGTGTTGATGGTCGTTCATGTGTCACACTCACCCACAGTGACTAGGCGGCACCATCCCATACACCTTGATGTTGTCACACATCTCTATGGCCGTCACCATGGTGAACCAGCCTGTGCTCAACCAGGACTGAGACTTCTGTCTGTGAAAGTAAATGATAGAACAACAAACAACATGACAGAGGTTTAGGAAAATAAACACACCGGAAACTATTTACATATACTATTTTTCTGGATAAGAGTGTTTTCTGTGAATGGAGACTTGACAAAATGGCTCCTACAGCTAGTTGGACAAAGCGTGAAGCACTTTAAATAATAATAATATCTTAGATTTATATTGCGCCTTTCTCAGACCCAAGGACGCTTGCTCTAATCTAGTCCTCTGTGGCAACAACGCTTAGGTTGTGGGTTTGATTCCCGCTGGGACCATACATACTAAAAAATGTATGCACACACTGCAATGTAGGTAAATGAATAATCATTAATATAAATAATAACAATAATAATCTTCATCACCATAACCCTAACCACTTTCCTCCCTGTTCCATACCTGTCTCGTCCTGTCTCCTTTTGAAACAGGCTGTCAAACTTGCGCATCATGTTGGGTGCGATCGTGAAGCTGGACAGGTTACTGTAGGTCATGCTGACTTTCTGGATCAAACGGTACAGGGTGCCTTTGGCCTCTTTCCCGATCTTGGAGGGGGGTCCCCAAAATATTACCACAGGATTGGAAGTGTGGTTCAGGAACTCGGAAGGCCGTCGGACCACCCTGAACACGCTGGAGTGGGCCACCACCCGGAGAGTGGTCCGGTTCCCCACGTCAGCCTGAAACCCAGTGGTGGGAGCGTCGTTCATACGGATCACACACTCCATGTGGTCGATCTCTTCACCTGCTCTACTGCCTAGTAGGTGGCTGGAGCTTGTCACCAGGGCACAGTGATGGCAGTGCATGGTCATACTCTGTAGAGGAAATGCAATAACACATACATTACACATTAGACAATGAAGGTACAGTGTTTGTGAGCACACAGTAGCTTCTCACAGGGCAGTGTAGTCAATAGTCATCCACTTAGTCATCCCCCCCCCCCCAGCCCCAGTCAATCAAGGCGTGCCTCAAGGCTCTGTACTCGGACCCCTCCTCTTCACCATTTACATGCTCCCCCTCGGCCAGATCCCCCGTCATCATAGCCTCAACTTCCACTGCTATGCTGACGATTTATCTCAGCTCCACCCCATCCTCTCCTTCCAGTCACACATAAAATCTGTCACCAAATCCGCCTTTTTTCACCTCAGAAATATCGCCAGACTACGACCTTCCCTCACTGACTCTGTGGCCGAAACCCTCATTCACGCCTTCGTCACCTCCCGTCTGAACTATTGTAATGGAGTCCTGTTCGGGGTTCCCAGCAAAGCCTTGGACAGGCTCCAGTATGTACAGAACTCTGCTGCCAGGGTCCTCACCCACACCAAACCCTGGCAGCACATCACCCCCACCCTCATTCACCTCCACTGGCTTCCGGTCAAGTCCCGCATCACCTACAAAATCCTCCTCCTCACCTACAAATCCCTCCATGCCTGCGCCCCCCAATACCTCACTGACCTTCTCTGTCAACACACCCCTTCCCGGACCCTGCGCTCCCTAGGCATGGGCCTACTTTCCACCCCCCGCACCAACCTACGGACCTTCGGGGGCAGAGCTTTCAGTGTGGCAGCTCCCACCCTCTGGAACTCTCTCCCCACAGAGATCCGCAATGCCCCTACCCTGGACACCTTTAAATTTGCCCTCAAAACTCACCTGTTCTCTAAGGCCTTTGGCCTCTAGTCTAGTTTTCTCACTCTCGTTATCTTTGTTTCTTTGTTTTTTTTTCTGTTCTGTCTGTCGATGAAATCTGTAAAGTGTCCTTGGGTCTGGGAAAGGCGTTATATAAATATAAGATATTATTATTGTTATTATAATATTATAAGGCATGCATGTGAGCTTTGCATTACTAAGCGGTTCCTAGGCTCATGCAATATCTGAGACCAGATTTCACCTACGATATTTACAGCAAATCACATCACTTAAACGGTTGTGACGATGAAGAGAAATTACACATTGGCTTTAGGGGTGGCCAAATAGTGGCCTTGATATTATGTATGTCTATTTATTGTGTTTTTCATATTTTCTGATTCTGAATTGACACATACATTCTGCACATTCAGTTTCCTTTCACCTTTAGCAGTGCCTACAACAATGTCTTTACGTGCCCACATTTGTATTTAGAAACTTAGGGGTACCCTGATGTTATGTTGGGGTCCAGCATTACTCAGTAATTCTGTCCTTAAATGACATTACCTTGTTTCCATAGACAGCCACATAACCGTCTTTCCCAGCCCATTTCTTCAGATCAGTAATCTTGACAGCATGGTGGGGTGAGGAGACCCTGAAGGCACCGTAGATTATGTCGTTCCCACTGTTGGAGCTATAGAGGATGAGGAGAGTCATCAGGAGGAAGATGGCCCCAAAGATCACCATCCTCTGGCTCTGCTGCCCTTGCTGACAAGGGTATGAAATAATATATTATACATTATTATCAATGTAAGTTTGCAGAATTTCAGTAAAACTTTTCAATAAATTCCACCAATTGGCTGATGATTGTAAATGTTATGTCATGTCATCTTCAAAGTCTTACCTTCTCAACCAGTCTGAGCCCCATGCTTCCTGGTCAAGTTGAGCTACATCACATTTCCTGTGATTGTATTTCATCGTACCTGTATAGAGAACCCAGTCATGATTATCACACAACAGACATTAGTCAAATCTAATCTCTAGTGAAAACCATGACATAATGACAAAGCATATTCATTGTGAAACTGGAAAATGTGTTGGATCGCATACACAGTAAATGTTACCTAAATGTCATTTTTCTGTGGTCTATCGACTGAATAGCACCGGTCGTTGACAAAAAAAACTGCTGGAGTGGGCTGTCAAAACAAGCTGAATCGAGGGCGGCATTTTTCTTCTTGCACATAATTGCAATATACGGTAATACTGTATTTATTTACTATTTTACTATTATTCTAACAATTCAACTCGTGAAATGTGTACAATACAATGAGGATAATATGATGCTGGCGCAGACCCGTTGTACTGGCGCAGACTCGCCGCACATCAGACTAATAATCGTGTTGACACTTTATTTTAAACCTAATGTTGGACAATGGCTGTCGTTATTTTGTAACAGAATACTTATGACTACATAGCTGAGAGCCCTTGCTTACCAATTCAGTGTTTTGTCCGTATGTGGTCCGTGCATCATTGACGTTTGCTCCGTCAGCTAGCCCCCTATCTTTCTGCACCACCGGGACTCAGAATGGCGTCATACATGTACCAGCTGCAGTGCAAATGGGCCGATCCGGATCCTGGCTGGTCAGAAGTCCGGCTCCGCCCTTTTATTTTTGGTTCCAGAACTGCACGTCTGTACTGTCCGTACCTCATTAGCTGTATTTCCAACCTGTAATATAAGGGATTGGTTCAAATAACGCTCCCTGGTGACTGACATTTTCAAGCAGACTGACACTATAACACTTTAAACATTTAGCATTTTATCCATCAGCTGAATGATGGTCACTGACTCTCATGGACTATAGTTTATGTCGTTTTTTAATTCATTACATTTCCTTCATAAACACGCCGTAAGAGCTGAATAAAATACAATAAAACATGTTGTCACAGTTGCACAAGATAGCTCATAAACAATATATTTAACAACAATATCCGTAGATCAATAAAATCTGTCAAACAACATCCGTATACAGCAATAAGCATGACACCAATACTAGCTAATAACATGCTAGGTTACAGCTGAACTAACATGACACTGAATTGAACATAATAATAATATATTTTATTTGTATAGCACTTTGCCTGCAAACGTTGCAGCTCAAAGTGCTCTAATCATTATAATCATCATTTAATTATTTAGTCAATTACAGTTTTTTACGGTCGCTAAGTCACAGTGTTCAATACTGAGTCACAACTTCATACAGTCAGCGAACCAAACTGTGACTCTAAAGGGCTCTGCACACAGCGTGCGATTTCTGTTGCGCGTCAACGTTCCATTTTGAAGTTTGAATGGAAGTCTATGAGAACATCGCATTTACCCACACACGGCCCCGATTTTAATCGCACGGCGAACATTCGATTCCATTAATTTTGAATGGGACACAGCAGTGCGACAAAACTCGCACGCCGTGTGCTTTGTCCCATTCAAAATGAATGGAATCGAATGTTCGCCGTGCGATTAAAATCGGGGCCGTGTGTGGGTAAATGCGATGTTCTCATAGACTTCCATTCAAACTTCAAAATGGAACGTTGATGCGCAACAGAAATCGCACGCTGTGTGCAGAGCCCTTTAAGCTATAAAATCATGACAAAAGCCCTCACCCAACGGTTTCAAACCCTCCTCCCCTCAGTTATAGCCCCTGACCAAACCTGTAGCGTCCCCGGTAGGTCCATCAACGACAACCTGCTCCTGGTGAGAGACCTCATCCTGCACTCCCAGGAGCGGAGGTCCCCTTTAGGCCTTCTCAGCCTGGATCAGGAGAAGGCCTTTGACAGGGTTAGCCATGGTTTCCTGCGGAGGGTGCTGAGAGGCATGAACTTCCCCCAGCACCTGCTCAACTGGACCGAACTCTGCTACAACAACATCACGAGCAGAGTTCGGATCAACAACCAGTTGACAGACCCCTTCCCCATCAAAGCTGGAGTACGGCAGGGATGCCCCTTGGCCCCTCTACTGTACGTCATCTACCTGGAGCCGTTCCTACGGAAGATCAGGAGCTCCCCCAACATCATGGGCTACCCTCTACCAGGGGCCCGGGGGGAGAGGCTCAAGGTGGTGGCGTACATGGACGACATTACCATCGTCGGCACAGATAGTCGCTCCATTTCCACAGCAACGAAAGTGGTGGAGGACTACTGTGCAGCCACTGGCGCCCTGATCAATAGGGGTAAGTGTGAGCTGTTTCTGTCGCAGCACTGGCAGGAGAACCTGGCAACCTCCTTCCCTGTAAAGACGGAAAACATTAAGCTGCTGGGGATCACCTACCAGAAAGATGGAGGAGCCTCCGGCAGCTGGAAGGAGACCATCCGCCAGGTCCAAAAGAAGATCTGTGAGTGGAGTGCACGGCCTCTCACAATGACAGGCAAGATCCTGGTCCTGAAGGCTATTGTTCTTCCCATTCTCCTTTACCTGGGCAGGGTGTTTCCCCCAGACAGAGCAGTATCCAAAACCATCGAAAGGATCATGTTTACCTTTGTCTGGGGGAGCCAGATGGAAAAACTAAAACGCACCACCCTGTACAAAACAGTGGAGAATGGGGGGAAAGGGGTCCCAGACATCCTAAACATCATTAGGGCACAGGGACTCTCCAACCTCATCAACAACATCAACAACAAAGATAGGAAAGCCAGGTTCTTTGAAATATACTATGCCACACCCATCCTCCGGACACTCAGGGTGACCGCATCAATAAATCACACTGTGCCCTACAGCTGGGACCCCCCTCCAGTCTACAAGATATGGAGGGACTTTGCCTTCAAGACAGGATTGTCCACGGCTGGGCTGGCCTCATGGAAATACAAAGACATTATGACCTTCATAAGGTCGAAGGAAACCATTACTCACCCCAAGGCCAGCACAGCCGTGGACTCCAAACAGGTATGGAAAAACATTAATCATAAATGTACTAACAATAAACAAAAAGACATTGCCTGGATGGCTGCTCATGGTTGTCTCCCCACTAGGGAATTCTTGCATAGGCGGCACATCGCAACGACTGAGAAATGCCCCCACGGATGCACGGACACAGAACACATTAACCACCTGTTCTGTGAGTGCTCCGTGGCCAGGCGGGTCTGGGCCCTGTTTGTTCCCTCTGTCTCCCTAAACAGCCTGCTGACCCTGCCCCGCTTGACGGGCGAGAACATCCTGTATGGTCCTCCCGGGGGGTGCACAACCCCCCAACTACAACAACAGTGGAGGATCATCAGCGCCGTCAAGCAGGTACTCTGGGAGACGAGGAACATCAGGGTCTATCAGAAACAGAGCGTCCACCTGACAACCCTGAGGAGGAGAATCACCCTCTTCCTCAGGGACCATGCTATGGTTGACTTTAAAAATAACCCGGATCAAGCAAGAGCGGTGTGGGGGGTGGAGAGATGGAAGGACGTCATCCTCTAAACCGCCCCCCATGCCGCGCCGCATCGCCCAACCCCCCCCACCCCGGGCCTACCTCACTACACCACCAGTTCCTGCACTATCACCTTCACCACCGTTCCAGCACAAGCCCTGGTCAGCAGTATCACCATCACAAGGACCAGGAGAGGAGCAGCGCACAACACCAACAGGGAAGTTTACTGCACCTTCCACCACCTACACATGTACACAGCACTGACCCACTTCCTACCCTCACCAGAATATCACCACACACAACCCACAGCCGAACCAGCCGTCTCTGCCAGCACCACCAGCACTAGGATGACCAACACCACTGGGTCACAGGGAAGTACTGATCACCCGCCTGACACCAAAATGCACACTACACAAACCATGCACACCTCCCTTCTCTCACTCCTGTATCTTTTCAGGCACATGTCATATCCAGCTCTGACACCTACCCAGGCTTCCAGACCCAGGAGCAGAGACCGGCGGGAACCACCACGTCACCCCAGCACCAACCCCAGGTTCCAACTCAGCGACCCCAAACCCCCTGTTCCGGGCCCCCCCCCCCCAACTCCAGGCCCCCAGCTACAGGCCCAGTCCCCTACCCGCCAACCCCCAACCCCCAGCCCGGAACAAGCTGAAAAGAGCCAGGGAGCCTTTTCCCTGGATAAGCTGTGTACAGGTTTTTCGCCTCTGCTTGCCTGCCATGCGCCGAGCTCTCTGGGCCTCTCCTCGGGGGCCTCCGGTCGGCCTGCGTGCTCAATCTGCTCCGCCGCTGGGGCGCCTGGTCCGGCTAGCCTCGTGAAGGGCTACAGGAGTCTGAGCCTGGTGGGCTGGGCCGGATGCGCCGGTGGTGGGGCGGGTCGGGTGTGTGGGGTCCCTCGGGGGAGGGAGGTGGGGGAGCCACGGCTTTGCACTGGTGGGCAAACTGGATAGTAGTCGCTCTACAACTAGAGGGCTGCAGGGGAATTTTTTCCCGGATGCACAGCGAACAGGTTTTTTAACCCTGCCTCCTACCGACACTGGAACCTGGACACTGAACACTGAACACTGAACATTACACTACACTGGACAATACACTGAACACTGAGCACTTTAGTTAGTTTAATATTGGTTGTTGTTGAATGTAATGTCTTAAATGTCTGATTGTTTGATTAATTGATTGTATACACGGTGTTGCGTTTTTATAAAAACCAATAAAAAACACCTTTAATTAAATTAAAGTGTACCTTTCTATTATCATACAATATTTCCTTGAACATGTAAACTCTATAATCATACAGTTGTCTTTCTATTAGTTGTCTCTGTCATACTAAACTGTTTGTTATCATCCTGAACTATCTCTGTTGCTCACCTCACCTCAGTTCTGTCTTTATTGCTCTCCTCTCCTTGTTGTCTGTCTCTCTCCTCTCCTTGTTGTCTGTCTCTCTCCTCTCCTTGTTGTCTGTGTCTCTCCTCTCCTTGTTGTCTGTCTCTCTCCTCTCCTTGTTGTCTGTCTCTCTCCTCTCCTTGTTGTCTGTCTCTCTCCTCTCCTTGTTGTCTGTCTCTCTCCTCTCCTTGTTGTCTGTGTCTCTCCTCTCCTTGTTGTCTGTCTCTCTCCTCTCCTTGTTGTCTGTCTCTCTCCTCTCCTTGTTGTCTGTCTCTCTCCTCTCCTTGTTGTCTGTCTCTCTCCTCTCCTTGTTGTCTGTCTCTCTCCTCTCCTTGTTGTCTGTCTCTCTCCTCTCCTTGTTGTCTGTGTCTCTCCTCTCCTTGTTGTCTGTCTCTCTCCTCTCCTTGTTGTCTGTCTCTCTCCTCTCCTTGTTGTCTGTCCGAATATCGGTTGTTAAGTCGTGACGTGTTTCCGGGTCCAACGTTGGCTGAGGCGCTCTCTTCGAAATGCCTCAGTAATAATAATAATTAATTATATTTATATAGCGCTTTTCCGAGGCTCAAAGACACTGACAATATGGAGAAAACGGGAAAGTGCTGTGTCCCTTGTTGTATGAATAGATCCCAATAGATCCCAGTCTCTGACAGGGACATATTGCAGGTGGAAAAAGCGCTAAGCACTGAACTGAGTAGAATTTTGCATCTGGCTAGCTGACAATAAACTATCAATACACCTAGGTAAAACTGAAACCATCCTATACGGATCCCCATCTAAACTCAGAAAGGCTGTAAATTACAAAATAAAAGTGGGTAACATTACTATCACAAGAAAAGAGGATATTACATACCTGGGCTCCATCTTAGAGGCAAATCTTTCCAGAGATAAAATGGCAGCAAAAGTAATCAAAAAAGTTAACCATAGAACTAGATTCTTGTACAGGATATCCTCACTTGTCAGTAAAAACACACTGAGGACCCTATCAGGAGCTCTCATTCAATGTCACTTCGACTATGCCGTAACATCATGGTACTATAGAACCACAAAGGCCCAAAAAACAAGACGCCAGACAGCCCAAAATAAACTGGTTAGGCTTCTGCTAGGCCTCAACCATAGGACACATCTAACCGCTGCTAATTTTTTGAGCCTTGATTGGCTACGAGTAGTTGACAGAGTGCAGCAGCTTGCACTGGGCCTGGTCTTCAAGATACGCTACACCACAAAGACACCCAAGTACCTGTCAACATACTTCCAAAAAGTGAACAACGTCCACACATACAATACCAGAGGAAGCTCCACGAACCACGTTCAACCGCGTTGCACCACAAACAAGGGGTTAAACTCGTTTGCAAACTATGCAGTAAAAATGTGGAACGCCCTTCCTATAATCTTAAAGGAGTGCAAAACACTGCCCACCTTCAAAACCACTCTCAAAAAACATTTACAGGAGGCTGCAATCCGTAACTGGACCCTCTAAATCAAAAATCAAATTAAAAGACCCGAACTACCCACTGTACATACTTTGTGTTTTGTCCCCCGCCCCCACCTGTGGTGTATGTCCCCACCTGTCCTACCCGCTGTACATACCTTATGTTTTGTTGTATTGTTCTTCCCATGATGGATGTATGTTTATCTTGTAGATAGTACTAGTTATTTGTCTGTATTATCTTGTAGATAGTACTAGTTTTTTTTGTCTGTCTTACATGTAACGATGAATTGAGAATCAAGGACCCCAATTGAAATAAGCCAGTGGCTTTCTTGGGTTTTTATCCTGTTAGTTGACCTTGTATGTAATATGTACTTTCATGTACCTACTTCTGCAAATCTTCTAATAAAGTTTTCAATCAATCAATCAATCAATCTAAAAAACGATTGAACTGTCATTCTACCGCTTTAGTACACTGGTATTCTGGTGCGGAGAATTTCTGGTTTAGACCCGGAAATTGCTAAACGTCACGTTTGACGTCAGACTTAACAACTGGATATTCAGGGATATTCAGGGCATTTTTTAATTTTTACTACCCCTAGTGGTAGTGGCCCTAGGCTGCAGCCTAGGTAAGCCTATAATCTGCGCATGCTCAGGGCGCATTTTCTTGCGCCCCGACCGAGAAATAGGAGACAGCCAATTGGAGCGCTGCTACAGCTCACGTGTAAGCCAAAAGTATTTGCAGTGCCATAGACTTGCATTCGGCCGGCGTCCCGACTCCTCCCCTATGTATTTTCACAGTGAATTTTACACACACACAGATAAAATGTTTATTGTATTGGAGGATTTTTAATGAATGCTGATAGGCGCCGACAGAATATCAGCCGCATTTTGTGAATAAACAATGTTTATTTAAAAAAAAACTTTTACAAGTCGCAACTAGGAAGTGAAGGTGGGGGCGGCGCCCTAGCGCCCTCTATTGGCCAGCCGCCACTGGTTCTGAACCCAAAACCCAGCGTGAACCGTCAGCTGCCTGCCCGTCTCCCGGCTCTGTCTCAAATAGAGTCCTGGACAGAGTATGCGGGCATTAACATTAGTTATCTGAAGTAGCTACTTAGCTAACTTACCAGATAATCCGATAGCAACAGATATTGCTCTCCATGATTGGTCTCTTCTAGTTACTGTATGTCCTTATACATCTCATAGCTGGGGGTCGTATAGCTCCCTATGGCACTGAATAAACGTTATCAGCTTTTCGTCATCCATTTTTACATACACGTAGCCTACGTACAGTAGAGTAAATATTAATTTTGGGTTGCCAGATGTCCGGTTTTCAGTGGACAGTGTCTATACACTGGGGGGTAGTGGTGGTCTAGTGGATAGTGAGTTGGACTTGTGATCGGAAGGTTGTGAGTTCAAATCCCGCCTGAAACCACACCACTACTAGTGTGCCCTTGAGTAAGGCACTTAGCCCTCAGTTACTCCAGGGGGAATGTCCCTGTAATTCGTAATTGTAAGTCGCTTTGGATAAAGGCGTCTGCTAAATGTTAAAATTATTAAATTATTAAATTATTATACAACATGTGTATAATTTGGCTGGTCATTCAGTCGTGCTAGATTAGAAATCTGGCAACCCCGTGCAGCCAAAAACTATATCGTAGATGAGTAAACTAATATAATGTATATAGTATAGTATATATTATAAGTATAAATAACGTTACTTGTTCAAAGATTTACGATAGCCTTCAACCTTCAGCACGTCATAGAAACACACAGTCAAGAAACAAAATATGTTTACATGTCTCTGATTCCTTTTCTGTTTCACCCTATCCTGCCTTGCAAAGTCACACATTGTTTTGGAGAGTTAAAAATATGTTTTAAAATAGGTCATTGATGTCGTCATGCAATTAGCGAAAAGGCGAGAAATTGCTAATGACAGCTGTGCCACGGATTAGTGAATGATGTGCCTGGCACACTGAAAAAAAGATGAGGTTTACCAAATGGCATCCATTATCCGTTGTGTCCAGTATGTATTTGGAATATATTATATGAAAATGAAATGATAATGTTGTACGTCATAAACCCTTCATGTACCGTAGGTGTATGTACTGTATCAGACCTTTTGGGTCAGACCTTCAGCCTTTAACTTCTCTTCAAAAAAGGAGACAGTCAAAAATGTATGCTCCAGTCTCTCTCCCCGTTATGAGTGACTCAATTAATTTAGATAGACCAGTTGAAGTTTTCCCAATTGTCCCATTGTGATGCAATAATCCGTCGCACCACAAACTTTTAGCCGTGTGCTTTGTCCCATTCGTTTTGGAATCGAATTTTCGCAGTGCGATTACAATCGCACGCCGTGTGCATTGGGATGAGATTTTCTCATAGACTTCAATGGTGTGAGTTGAAAATCGAATTTTGTGGTGCGACAAAATCGCACGCTGGGTGCATTGGCCTATACTCTGTGATTTTTACATTGCTTTCACACAAAATGCATTCAATGACCACGTTCTCCAAAATCCATAACAATTCTCTCATTCAAACTCCCCCACCTGCAAAACACTATGTATTTGCAACACTTTTTTCCAATGTTAACACACTGTGTTCATAACTGTGAAGAACTATGCAGTAATCATAGTTCTATTAAAGCTCGCAATAAACTGTTTTTTGTGTGCAGATGCTGTTATTTTCTATTGATAGTTTTCTACACTCTATTGATACTCTTCAGTTCCAGCACCTCAGCAAAGTCTGATAACGGATGAGCGGTGGTATTTTCACTATTTGCAGTAATCATATTGAAATGTCTAGAAAATATTAGCAGAATATACAATGAAATGAAATAGACTAGATGCATTGCCAGGGAAGACATTAGATGTGACCAGATGCAGACCAGAGGGTGGACCAAAACCCTCAGGAGTGAGACATTTGTGATTTCTATTGTATTGTAGCCCTGGAATTTCTGTTTTTCTTTTTTGTTTGAACTTTTCCACTTTATTTTCCACATGTACTTTGAAGTAAATGTAAGTATAGAAGCAAATTGCAGCGTTTCTGATTAATTATTTTTGCCTAATACATTACAGTTTTACAGTCAACTATTCTGTCTATGATTACTATAAATCAAACCATTCTTATTATGAAATATTAATTCTTGTGAAAATCATTCAAACTATGTAATGCTCCCTGTTGTTAGTGTTTTGTAGGTCAGAGTGTTATGAATGGCTGTGTATGCTTTCTGAGTGAACATTGTTGCCAGTGTGGTTGAACGAGCTTCTTTTGAGACATGAATGAAGTGATTGGCCAACATGCATGTTGGTAATGCAGACTGTATGAAGAGTTGTGACTCTGTGACTTCAGCATTGAACACTGCGACTTAGCGACCGTAAAAAACTGTAAAGGCAATATTAAAAAGATGGGGTTTTAGTCTTGACTTGAACATAAGCACGGTGGAATGCACCGTTTAACCAATCAGATTGTGCCAATGAGAGTGGTCGGATCTAACTGATGTATAACTGTGATGTGTGCACAGTTAACCAGGCTCTGCCTGCTGTAGTAGATATTTGACTTTGACTAGACTTTGATCCCTCACTCTAATTCAGGTGGACCAGTTTATCAAGCACCTCTCTGCAACCATCAGTGCCAATAAGCATGCTTTGGAGATAGCATGTCATCTTCTGAAGCTTCAAGGAAGGAGTTTTCCACAGGAATTGTACCTGTCTAGTTTAGTGTGTTATTGTACATATATATTATTAAGTGTGCTTGCAGTAGCAAGCAACACTTATTAGTATTGTACATATACATGTATATGTATTTAGTGAGCTTGCAGAATTGTACCTGTCTAGTTTTAGTGTGCTTGCAGGATGCAAGGCACACTATATGTGACACGGTTTAATTAAAAGGTCCGCATCTCGGCAATTGTGAAACCTCACAATCGAGCCAAACAAGTCTTGTTGTGAAAAAATGTGTTTTCCTTTTTTTGGCATAGGACGACAAACGAAGCGATGAAGAACCCACTTGAATATCATATCCAACAGTTTTACATTCACTAAATACCTACATTTAGTTAGCAAAGTCGGGTGGGGGGTATTAGTGTGGCAGTGTGTGTAGCCACGCCCAACCCAGCTGTAAGGAGCCATGTGCGTGCATGTGTATCTGTTGACAAGTTTACAATGCTATCAACAGAATTTCAAAAGCAGGCAGAAATATCGACAGTGGGCAATTAATGAATTCCTTCATATTGGACTATACATAACGGGAACTCCGAACGGGAACTCCGAACTCCGAATCTGACGATGACAGATGACAACGGAATGTCAGACATTGATCTCCACATCAGTTCACTATTCTTGGGACAGTCGTCTGCAGACAGACGTTCTGCTGTGTTCTTGGGTAAGTTAGTGAGTTACATGTGTTGTTTACTAGGATTTTGTGTTGTTTACTTAGGATAGCCAAACAGTTATTTGTTGTTTTGTGAGTAAGGTAGATAGCGCCTTTGTTAGCCTCAGTTATCAAACCACTGAAACTGCTCACCACAATTATGCCACCCCTCTACACAACTAATAGGAGATGGTGGGAGGTAGAAATAGGTTGTCAAAGATAAAACATGAATAAATACATTTGTTGCAGACCTACTAAACATGCAACATAGTGTAATATGTTTCATGCACCATTTTAGTGTGTTTGTGTGTACCAGCTAGCCAAACAAGTGTTAGCTTGTTAGCTAGCTAGCTAGCTTTGTTAGAGATATAATAGACTATAGGAAAAGTACATGCTTTTGTAATGAACGATAATGTTGTGTGGAATCAAAAATAATGATTAATTCATTGATATGTAGATTTGCTGTAGAATAATACTGTGAATTTAAATTATTTCACTAGCCTACTTCTTACAGTACACTGAGTCTATGGAAAACCTACACTAGAGAAGTGTCCACACCTCTGACCTGAAATTTGTGTTACAGAATGACGAGGTGAGAGGTTCTGAGAGATGACACCTTGATGAGAGTCACCAGCACTTCAGGTATTTGTCATTGTCATTGTATAAGCAATTCTATTTTATGAAGATAGTAGTAGGCTATTTTGTTAAAAGTGGTTTTGGTAACAGTGGGCAATCATTTTAAATGTACTGTCTTCTTTTTTTATTACATCTTTGATGCCCAGATGGGATGGGAAGGAACTACACCGAAGTCCCACTAGATGCTTTATGGACTATAATGATAAATGCATGCACACAGACACAACATTATAATTTTTTACCATTCTATTATTGTATTGCTCAATTGTATCTTGCCTAATTTTTTTCCATTGCCATGAATTTTACTATCTTGTACTTGTTATAAACTTTTGGCACACATGGCAATAAAAAATCATGAATCTTGAATTATTATTACCTAATTTTTCTGGTTTTCTGCTCGAAATGACATGCCCACAGTGAATATAGAATATCTCCACAATCACAAGGGCCTTCATAATGATATTGTTATCAAATGAAAGCTAACACCTGTGGGGTGGCTGTAGAAGTGTCAGAATCAAAATCTATGTTACTGTGTCAGAGCAAATAGAGCTAGAACATTATAAAACATCTCAAATTCAGTCTCCGCCTAAAAAAACAACAGCTTTTACAGTGAATATCACCTTGGAAACCTGATAACCAAGCCCAAATCATCTAGGAATCAGTACTCCAGGGTCTTATTAGTACTTGTGCCAAAGTTGATGCTAGTAATGTGAGCAAATGCAACTTTGTACCTGTTTTAGTACAGGTATGTTTAGGCGGACACCTATATGTTTAGGCCATTTGGAGATATTTTGGCACCATCTTTGACCTTTGACCTTTCTCATGTATCATTTTTTTTTGGGGGGGGTTGGCTGACCAATGGTATGGAAATTTGGCGTTGAAACCGGACATGACACATTCTCCAGTTGGAGAAAACTGGATGTGACTTAGGCCGTGTTTACCGTCTCGGGAAAAAAAATGTGGCATCGTATAGCATGCAAAATTGTGATTTTTTTTTGATATCGATGAAGAGAATTGATCGAGGTAAACTCTTTATATCACTTCGGATGCCCATCTGGGTCCGTGGATAAGAAGAGGTTAAGTGTGCTTGCAGTAGCAAGCAGCACTTATTGTTATTGTATTTGTACATATAACTTGCCCCGTTTAGCAGACAAAAAATCCCATAGACAATGAATTGGGCAATATTGAAAACGCCACAGCTCGGCCTCTGGGTGACGTAAAGACACGCGGGTTTCGTCGGGGGGGGCAGGGTGGTGACCAAAACACATACACACTCACACACACACACACACACACACACACACACGCACACACACACACACACACACACACACACACACACACACACACACACACACACAGACACAGACTTTTTGTGGAGAGAAATCGCCATTTTAATTTCTCCATTGAATAAATAATGCCTAGTTGAATGGCTAAACAAGACAACTGTCTGGACAGTACAATCCATTTGAGCTGCTAGAATCATTCACCTTACCGCTGCACAGATAGACAAAGGGTATAAGTCCATTCTGTTAACATTAGGTCTACTCTGCTAACAAAGACTATTCCAGTTGATTTGTCAGTTGTTGTGCATTATATTTTTGTTGTGTTTGCAGTTTGCCCTTTAATACAAGTTATATATATATATATTCTCATGCTAAAATCGACTGTAAATCCAGATTTTAAAGTTGATATTCTTCCCCGTGGAACCTGTGCCCCACCCAACATTTTTATCACCAGCCGCCACTGCTGGTTGGGGTGGAAATTGTCAATTCCGTCTGGCAACCGTGGTAGCAAAATATGGATTCAGCACCTTTTAGACTGGTTGGGCTGGAAATGGTCAATTCCGTCTGGCAACCGTGGTAGCAAAATATGTGCATACAACATCGTATCTGGGTTGCACCAATTTGGCGCAAGTCATTACTAAATGCAGGCATTTAGTAGTTACTAATAAACTATAAACCCCTAGTTGTTACTAGCTAGTTTCAAACTAAAATTTCTGTTGCACCACGCAAATCTTTTTCCAATCTTAACTAGTAAATACTCAGTTTTGGTAACTGCTTTTTGTTTCTCTACTGTAACATAACCAGGTAAATTAATAATAATAATAATAATAATAATAATAATTACAATTTACAATACAAATACAACAATTGGGGGTCCCTCCCCAAAAAATTGAGCGGGCTGCACGCGCACAAGATCAACCGCCAAGGCCTCATTCTGACCCAGGAAAAACCCTGGTATGTCCTGTATAACATGATAGCCTATGCACTGTATATAAGAAAGGGTCTTTCTGCTGCTGACCATGGGGCTGAGTCCTGTTGATGGGGCCCAATTTTCTTTTAGACTCTGTAGGCTACTGTATTTGTTTATTAACATTTCATAAATATGATATATTCTCTGAATTTGTCTTGTTTTATAATGTTCCAATTATTTTCATTTCTTGTGCTGGTTTATTATGAACAACATGAACTAAGCACAACAGGAAGCTAGCACAAATAATTGGGTGGGAGAGAGGGGCCGCCGCTGCCAAAACGTGCAGTGTTGGGTCGCTCCACCGCCAAAAAATATCACTCCAAACTTTTGGTGAAACTTGGCAGCCCTGCTAACGTTAGCTTTTTAGCTGGCTGTGTTGCAACTACCTTGCTACTTTGTACTAGCCAGCTACATTCAAAACACAAACTCAAATACAAAAGTAACGTTACATTCTTGATTAACATTAACATTATTATCTGTCTCTTTACGATAACACCACCCAGTTATCTGGTACTGCAGGTGCATAAAATATTCAGTTCATTGTTAAAAAAAAGGGCATCCACAGAGCTCTTGGGAAGTAGCATGGTAGTAGTGCAGTATGGACTACAATGAATTAGCCAGTTACAGTTAGCCAGTTTAGGAGAGTTGTTAGTCCCAAGGAATGCTGAGGTGAAATGGTAACCTGACTCCACCAGATGGTTTGCTTCACATTTTCGTGACATTTAAATGTTTATGTCTACACAGGAGCACCCTCTACAACGCTTATCAAGGAGAACTACCAGAAAGTACTGTCAGACCAAGGTTGTGAACTACTCACCATGTGGGTTCGTCATCCACCCTAACGCACCCTGGCTGGGGTCTTCTCCAGGCGGATTGATTTACGACCCCACAGAAAGCCCACCATTTGGCCTGCATGAAATAAAGTGTCCCAACGCAAAAAGCTATGTCGACTGCTCCTACCTGAGGCTCGAGGGAGGCAACCTGAAGCTGCACTTCTGTCAAGTGTAAGGACAGCTGCTTGTCACAGGACTTGACTGGTGTAACTTTGTGGTATTCGCTGAGGAGGACATGCTAATCTAACGGATCTATAAAGACAGTAGCATTGCAAACACCATCAGAGAAAGGACAGACCATTTATTCTTTTACTTCTACATGCCAAGATACCTCAATTAGTAATTGAGTTTTGTTTAATCAATTAAATTAGTTAAATGATTTGGTTGTTAATAAACATTTCCATTGTTATACTCATCTCAGCATTCTGTTCTATTCATTTGCGTTTGCCTGCAAATCATTGTAAAAAGTAAGAAGATCACCACTGTATTTTCAATGTATTCAAGATGATTTGCAATTATACCATGGTTTGTATAAATACTTGGTTCTGATTGGCTATAGCCTAACTATTCTGGTGGGTACATGCAAGTGGTAGTTTACTTTCTGTAAAGATAAAATTATAGTATTGTAAAAATGTTTACATGTAAATGAAGGCCATGGTATACGTGATATGAACCACCAGGAGACATGAGTGAGTTAAAAAAAAACACATTTTATTGTAAATGTGGTAAACGGGTTACAAAGTTCACCTCTAGACCAGCCTTTCTCAACTCCAGTCCTCGGGACCCACTTGCCAGAAGATTTTTGTTGTAACCAGGAACTCACACACCTGATTTAACTAATCAGAAAAGTAAGGAAGGAAGTTGGCCCATGTGAAGTTGGCCCATGTGATGACAATCCTACTGGCTGTGGTGGTGAATGTGGAAGCGATGGCCTAGATCGCTCAGTGTCATGCCCACCGTGCATCAGAAATAGGAACAGCTCGTCAACAGGTTCAATAAAGAAAAACAGGCATCCTGTTCTCATACACGATGCACAACAGAACAGCAGCTGATATAACCAAAAGATAACGGCAAACATGTTGTAATTTAACAGTTTTTAAAACTGTGTCCAGTTCAAAGAAGAAAACATACCGTTGCTCTTAAAGGAATAGGCTCCTCAGGGTCAGTAGAGGCTACCTTAGCCCGGGTGACCCTCACCATTTTGGAGGTAGAAGGCTCGATCATGCGTCAGAAGCACATGAAATGCTCATAGGTAGCAAACCTTAGGACACAAGCCAGAATACATGACGTGTTAGTTTCATTGTATCTATACAGTTGTTAGACTACAAGCATTTGTTAAAGTATAGCCCAGTACTTATTATCTACTACGTGGGTGTGCATGAGAGAGATGGGGGTGGAGAGACTGAACAGGTGAGTTAATTTGCCTGGGGGATTAATAAATGAAATTATACAAATCAGACATAGCTGGACGGTCTCTAGCTGTTTCTGGAGCCTTTCTATTTCGTTCCTCAATGACTCGTTTTGGACCAGGGCATCATCCAAAGTGGCAGGATTAGGAGCCACGCAATAATCTTGGTCTCTCGGGGCGTTTAGGTGGCGTAGCGGGTTAAGCGCTGACCATGTAACCGCAGGGTCCCCGGTTCGGACATATCCCTCCTATCTCTCTCACCCATCCTTCCTGTCTAAATCTTCACTGTAACTGTCAATAAAAATAAAAAATGTGAGTGGGACTGCCCCACTCAGAAAAAATTACTCTAAAATAAATAAAATAATAATAATCATGGTCTTGCAGGGTGACCTCCATCTCATCAGAGGAATCCTCCAGAGCTAGCAGAGGGGCGACAGCAGCACGCTCATGGCGCTCCCACACACCTAGCCTGGGTGCTGGTTTGGCAAACCCGTTCCATTTAAAGAGAATTAGGGGTCCAGACACACCCAATCATAAATATAAGCATTCCAATGTGTTTCTAATAGTAAAAAAACATAAAATAGACAACAGGTTTGCATTTCTAGTTCATTTGGTTCAAATGTTATAGCCAAAACCTTTTTCGGAGGGCGGACATATTGATTTGGCCGCCATGGCGACCCCGGTGGTCGTTGGCTCGGGCGCCCTGGCTAAATCCTTAGAGCATACTCTGAGCTACATTTGGGCCACATTTGGTGCTTTTGCACAAATTTGCACGAACATAGCCTCATATAGCCCTAAGGCCCCCAACTATATGATAAAACTCACTTTCGGGTAGTTGCCATCTTGGAAATATGCAAATTAGGGGTCCAGACACACCCAATCATAAATATAAGCATTCCAATGCGTTTCTAATAGTCAGAAAAACATTAAATAGACACCAGGTTTGCATTTCTAGTTCATGTGGTTCAAAATGTATAGCCAAAACCTTTTTCGGAGGGCGGCCATATTGATTTGGCCGCCATGGCGACCCCGGTGGTCGTTGGCTCGGGCGCCCTGGCTAAATCATTAGAGCATACTCTGAGCTACATCTGGGCCAAATATGGTGCTTTTGCACAAATTTGCATGAAAATATCCCTAAGGCCCCCAACTATATTCTTGGTGACACTAAATGCGTCCCTCCGAATCTTCGCTAGCCACTTTCCTCACAGTTGCTAGGGAATGAATGGAAACTTAAATGCGAATTATAGCGCGTCGAATTCACATAACGTTTTTATACATTGGAATGTTACAAATGCTATTTCTTTAGCTGTGTAGTTTTATTGAGTTAATACCAATGTCTGGTCTAAATTTCATATAAATAGCTGCAATGGAAATAGTAAATAACCCCATGAAAAGTTATTATTTTATGTTAATTAACCTGCCGTACATTTGTACATTTCTAGCTTACTTATTGCAAGACCGTTTTGTTATGTGATTCATATGTTGTTTGAATAGGATATCGGTGACTTTTATTTCTAAGAGCTTTAGGTGAAATGTGTATGTGTTTTGTTTTGATTCGGTTTCCGTAGTGATGAAGCTCGCGACATGTTTATGAAAACACATCAAAAGGTAATTCAAAAAGACAAATAATTGGAATTAGAACAATTAGAACAAGAACATCAACTTATTGTTGATGTGTTGAATACTTATTTCCCCCACTGTAGATGGTATGTTAGAAGGGCATAGACAGAATGTTGTCTGTCATTGGATGGGGCATCATCATACAGTAAGATAATGACCCCAAACAAACTGTCATAGCAATTAGGGAGTTTTTCAGAGCCTTCGTGTTCTTGACTGGCAAAGTCAATCTAAATCCAATTTAACATGCATTTCCTGATGGTAAGATTTTATATTATATGCAGATTTTTGATACAACACTGAAGATGGCTGCAGTATAGGTTTTTGATACAACAACTGAAGATGGCTGCAGTATAGGCATGATTGCATCACCATAGAATATACCAGTATGGTGGGTCCAAGACTTCAAGCAGTTATTGCTTGCAACGGATTGTCGTCCAAATAGTACTTTATTTGGACATTATATAATTTTTTACACTATGTTTGGAGCCCTGAAATAGGGGGAGTATTTTATTTATTTATTTAGTATGTTTTTTTTAAATTGTACTTTCTAAATGGTGAACCCAATCAGAAAATAACATTTGATTAAAGCTGAGAATCTCTACTTTGACCCCATAGTAATTGTTTGATTTCAAATCCACACTGTCGGTTTATAGAAAGAAGACACAATTCTTCCTCTTTCTAATTGTTATGTAGTGCACTATATCTTGTGATTTCTATGGTTCCTCATATGCACCAAAAAGGGAAATTAAACACATGCCTCAATGCTGATTTCAGTCTTTTGTTTAATAGTAATAACAGCAGACAACAGTCTAATTGTGCAAAGCGCAATTCTCTCAGGAGGTAGAGACAACCCGCTGATAACAAAAACCAACAGATACACTAATAGACACATTGTTATCTCCTAAAAATGTGAGCATTTTCATTTACAAAATACTATACACTATATACTATCATTGCTGACACAGTGCTGATCTATAGAAATAATCAATGACTACCTACTAAGATTATGTATGAGGACATAATTGAACAAAAAAATCAACCAACTAAAACATAGCTGGTCTGGAGTGTGTAAGCACTTGATATGCCTTCCACGCCACAATTGAGATAAACTGCAGCTATGTTTACTGAGGAAGACATCCCCTGTACCTAGCTCTGTGGAGGTCTTGTCCTACCAAACAACGTGTCTGGGTACAGGCATAGTAGGACTGACTGTCTGGGTACAGGCATGGTAGGACTGTCTGTCTGGGTACAGGCATGGTAGGACTGTGTCTGGGTACAGGCAGTGTAGGACTGTGGCTGGGTACAGGCAGGGTAGGACTGTGGCTGGGTACAGGCATGGTAGGACTGTGGCTGGGTACAGGCATGGTAGGACTGTCTGTCTGGGTACAGGCATGGTAGGACTGTCTGTCTGGGTACAGGCATGGTAAGACTGTCTGACTGGGTACAGACGTGCCTCCTGTTTTTTTGTCATTCATTTCAAGTGGCTCCACTTTCTTAGAATGTCTTCGGCAGCATTCAGTGTTGAGTCCTCCTGTTGAATGAGAGGGTTCTACAAGTGAGTAGGTTTGTAGGTGAAACTGCAAAACCTCTGAGGTTCCATCCAAATCCACTCATCAATGTAGAAAAAATTAATGATTGAGTTTTGTGTAAACTAACTCCATATCTGTTTTTTTGAGGGGGGAGGGATCCCCAAAAACTCCATATCTTAGTTTTTCCTCTGTCGCTTTAACACGTTTTCTGAAAGCATAGCTCATTTTCTCTTAACTCTTAACACAAATCCAAAAACTCACACACAAAGCCCTAAACTCTACAAATCTCTTGCAAAAGCAAACACTGCATTCAAAATTATGTTATGTCTTCTCAAAATGAAATGTTGTCGTCAAATGACACATACATACTAGGGCTGCAACTAACGATTATTTTGGTAGTCGACTAATCTGTCGATTATTTTTTCGGTTAGTCGCGATTAGTCGTGTGGCTTTTCGCTGCGCGTAAATGGCGACGCAGAAGCATAAATCCGGCTTAACTAGCTATCTAACCTAACGTTACGCCAAGCTACAGCTGCTCACAGAGCTAGTTGACTGGCTAGCTAGCATTGCTGGCTAGACTACAGACAGCTCACGTTAGTAGGCTACGCTTGGCGCTGTTTATCTTACAGACAGCTCGCTGGTGGACTCAACATAATTGAAATAGCATTCACTTATCAAGCATCATTCATGATCATCCACCATGACTACCTGGTATTTTAATAGCGACCACCCCTCACTTCATTTCATCTCGCGTTCTCCTGGCTTCAACATGGAAAACCCCTGCTACGTAACGTTACATACAAGCGCCTCTGTCTGTCACATGCGTGCCACAGGGCAAATAAATTAATAGCACAAACGCTCATAGCATGTACAGCCCTGTCCATGAGACATTGTTTTCCAACATGTAACAGTAAAGCTAACATAAACATTACGACCCTAACAATATAACGTAAGCCAGTTGGCTAACAACGTTAGCTAAAACTTACCCAGCTGATTCTTGCATGGCTCCCGAAAAAAAAAAAGAAAAAAAAAACCCCCGTTTTTTTAACAATTTTTTTAAATGCGATTAGTCGACAACAACATTTCACGTCGACGAATTTCCGTACTCGATTAGTCGTGACTAGTCGACTAATCGTTGCAGCCCTAATACATACACCATCAAATGAATAGACACTTGTAAGAACCAATTGAACACTGATGTGCACAATGGAAAAAACAGTACTATGATAAGATTATCAGTACGCATTTTGCATTCTCAGTGTTACACTACATACATACAGTAGCCTGTTATATAATCTGTTATGTTTTCATACTCAAATATAAAACACAAATACAAGAATAGAATGTTTTTTTATTCTGAAATTCTGTATATATCTCAGCAAACACAGTTGGATTTGTAAAGTGTTCTTCATACAGAACAAACAATAGAAAAAAGAAAATAAGACCTCTGCATATACTGTAAAGAAAAATAAAATTAGGCTGCATCCTGCCTTTGGTTTCTGTCTGGCCACAGGACCTCATCGACATCTCACCTCTCGCTCTACCTTTCTCCCTCCCCCCTCCCCCTCCCTCTCCCTCTCGCTCTACCTTTCTCTGCAAGTTGGCATCTATTGTTCTCCAACACAGGAGAGCTCATCTTTTATTGCTAAAGCTATGATTGCTAATCCAAAAGCAATAGGTGTTTGCCCGTATGAGGTGTGTGATTGTGTGATTTGTGGTTTGAGTTTAGCACTCTGAATGGTAGTGTTAAAGCGGTGTGTGAACACAAGAGATTTTAGCAAGGAAGATTGTGCCAAATGTAGAGAATTGTATTTTGTTAACTGTGTGGTTTAGAGTGGCAAAATGAGTGATGAGCAAGAAATGTGTTTGTCATTGTGAAGAATTGGTGTGAGATAAAATACACCAGTTTCAGGTTTTGGTCATAGTGTTTGAGGTTCGGATGTTAGTGTTAAAGCGGTAGAGAAAAACTGGAAACAATCATACATGTATGCTAGAGTTTACCTTGACAAAGCAGAAACGGATGTAGTTTTCAAAGTCCTTGCGGTGCTCAGGGCTGTAGAAAGCTGAGACAGGGATTGTGGCTAAACCCTGTATTAATCAAATAACCAGACACGATATTGGCATTCTATTTTATAACATTTTTATTATGTAAATAATGATCACCACTTATCTTAGATGGGTTATATTTTGGAAACACATCTGGTTCCAAAAACATCACTGTTGAACACTTGATCATGATCATAATTAAAATGTATTGTCACTGAACTTTAATCCTCACAAAGTCTAAACCCATCTTCACTCATTTACCTTCTCTTTAATCAGCCACTTCACAAATCTGGAGTCGTAGGGTTCATCCTGAGTGGTTGGATCATTCAAGTCAGCCTCTGAAACAAAACAAAAAAACACCCTTGATGAAGGCTTTAGGGGAGAGCTGAAACATTAATGGTTAAGTAACAGTAACAGTTCAGACCCCCTAAAGAAACACTCACTGACAGAGATGAAACAATGTTACACTAAATGCCAGATGAAACACTGAAGCTCTCGGTGATGGGACACTGAAATACTCACTGACAGAGGAGATGTCTGCCATCATGAAGTAGCCTCCCTCTGGCATGATGGGCTGCAGACCAACACTTTCCAGACAGGAGGCCAGCTTCCTCCGCTTGTGATGCAGCCTCTCAGGGAGCTGAAGTAAGTAGCTTTCAGGAGTTTCAAAATGCTCATACTCTCTCTGGAAGCCCTGTGCCATCGCCTCCTGAAGGATGCAAGAATGGGTCAGTCACCCACCCCCCGGAGAGCGTTCTCTTTCAAACGAGTGTCAGGGATTAAACCACGGAATAGGCATCCACTAATCAAGGGCCACTGGGTTCGATTTCAAATGATAATGAGGTTCGAACCTCAGGGTTCGATTTTAAATGATAAGCAAAAAAGCACACATCGGAAATCATATAAATATATCATCACACAATAAATATAACCAATGAATCTATGAAAACTAGACAGCAGTGTTTTGACAAGTATGATGAAACAGTCTTTTTTGGACCTGAGCTGCCGTCGCACAGTGGTACACTGAGTTCTGATGGACGGTCTTCAGGTGCTTCACGATGTGCCCAGAGCCGATGGCCCAGCCAACCTGAAACACAACAAGGACTCATTCAATACACACCGTGTGGATTCACCTGGCACAACGTCTCCAAACTATATTCCACAGCAGTATTATCTCAGCAGATTACCTTCCACCCTGTAGCACTGAAGGTCTTTCCACCACTTCCAATAGTGACGGTCCGCTCCCACATCCCAGGAAGACTTGCTTTATCAAATCAAGATAGCATTAGATTGAAAGTCATTCACGTATTTTTCAGAACCTGACTTGTGAATTTTAGGAAAAAAACATGCATGCTTTTTTATCATATCGCTTTCATGTCATGGGGAGGCTGGTGGATGTAGACATTCTTTCATGTCATGGGGAGGCTGGTGGATGTAGACATTCTTTCATGTCATGGGGAGGCTGGTGGATGTAGACATTCTTTCATGTCATGGGGAGGCTGGTGGATGTAGACATTCTTTCATGTCATGGGGAGGCTGGTGGATGTAGACATTCTTTCATGTCATGGGGAGGCTGGTGGATGTAGACATTCTTTCATGTCATGGGGAGGCTGGTGGATGTAGACATTCTTTCATGTCATGGGGAGGCTGGTGGATGTAGACATTCATGTCATGGGGAGGCTGGTGGATGTAGACATTCGTAGAGGAGGTGGTAGAGGAGATGGTAGAGGAGGTGGTAGAGGAGGTGGTAGAGGAGGATGGGGAGGCTGGTGGATGTAGACATTCTTTCATGTCATGGGGAGGCTGGTGGATGTAGACATTCTTTCATGTCATGGGGAGGCTGGTGGATGTAGACATTCTTTCATGTCATGGGGAGGCTGGTGGATGTAGACATTCATGTCATGGGGAGGCTGGTGGATGTAGACATTCGTAGAGGAGGTGGTAGAGGAGGTGGTAGAGGAGGTGGTAGAGGAGGATGGGGAGGCTGGTGGATGTAGACATTCATGTCATGGGGAGGCTGGTGGATGTAGACATTCATGTCATGGGGAGGCTGGTGGATGGAGACATTCATGTCCTGGGGAGGCTGGTGGATGGAGACATTCATGTCCTGGGGAGGCTGGTGGATGTAGACATTCGTGTCATGGGGAGGCTGGTGGATGTAGACATGTCCTGGGGAGGCTGGTGGATGTAGACATTCGTGTCATGGGGAGGCTGGTGGATGTAGACATTCTTTCATGTCCTGGGGAGGCTGGTGGATGTAGACATTCTTTCATGTCCTGGGGAGGCTGGTGGATGTAGACATGGGGAGGCTGGTGGATGTAGACATTCATGTCCTGGGGAGGCTGGTGGATGTAGACATGGGGAGGCTGGTGGATGTAGACATGGGGAGGCTGGTGGATGTAGACATGGGGAGGCTGGTGGATGTAGACATGGGGAGGCTGGTGGATGTAGACATGGGGAGGCTGGTGGATGTAGACATGGGGAGGCTGGTGGATGTAGACATGGGGAGGCTGGTGGATGTAGACATGGGGAGGCTGGTGGATGTAGACATGGGGAGGCTGGTGGATGTAGACATGGGGAGGCTGGTGGATGTAGACATGGGGAGGCTGGTGGATGTAGACATGGGGAGGCTGGTGGATGTAGACATTAGAGGACAGCCTTGTTGTTATGCATGGAATGGAAGTGTTTGATACATGATATCTTTCCGTCTTCCGTTCCGTTCAATTACAATGAGCCCGTCTTCTGATGTTGACACTGTGCAGCGTCTCTCCATTGATTCCACTGGGTCTTACCTATCTTCACATGCTTGATTCCACTGGGTCTTACCTATCTTCACATGCTTGATTCCACTGGGTCTTACCTATCTTCACATGCTTGATTCCACTGGGTCTTACCTATCTTCACATGCTTGATTCCACTGGGTCTTACCTATCTTCACATGCTTGATTCCACTGGGTCTTACCTATCTTCACATGCTTGATTCCACTGGGTCTTACCTATCTTCACATGCTTGATTCCACTGGGTCTTACCTATCTTCACATGCTTGATTCCACTGGGTCTTACCTATCTTCACATGCTTGATTCCACTGGGTCTTACCTATCTTCACATGCTTGATTCCACTGGGTCTTACCTATCTTCACATGCTTGGCGCCGTCGTAGGTCAGCCACTCGTACACCTCATCACTAATACACACCACGTCATGCTTTATACACAGGTCAGCAATCTCCTGGAGCTCCTCCCTCTTAAACACCTGTGTGATAGAGGGGAGAGAGTCCAGGGCGTGACGCACAGTGAGCATGGATGACATCTAAACCGCTTATATTTACATTTTAAAGCGACTATCATCTATCCACCAGTCATAGCAGGAAAAAAGTAATCTATGCTCAGGCCTGGGGCCATTAGTAGTCATAATGCTAGAAGAAGGAAGACCTATGTCTCACCTTGCCTAAGGGATTGTTGGGAGTGTTTATAATTATGGCTTTTGTGCGTGGGTTGAATTTACTGGCCAGTTCTTCAGAGGACAGGACCCAGTCTCCACTAGAAAAGGCCTTGCCCCCCTCCACTCTCTGGGATCAAACAAACACAGAATCAGCAATACATTAACCTTGCTCTCTAAAAACCAATGGCATTTACTTACAGCCACTTAAAGGCACAAGGCAACTACTCACTGGCCTCAGTGGGACAAAGACAGCCTTTCCTCCTGCCATCTTCACCATTGGTTGATAGCAGTCAAAAAATGGCTCGATAATTATGACCTAAAAGGAGGGCCAGATGACATTGAGCTGTTAGATGGAGGAGGAGTGCTTCTGGCCAAATGTTATTCTCTATATTGTCATTTCGTACCTCATCCCCTTCATCGACCAGTGCTTGAAACGTGCAAAAGAGAGCCTGGTAGGCCCCAACGGTGACCAAGATGTCATCAAAAGCATCCACCTCCCGTCCCATAACTCTACCAAAGAACTTAGCCAGAATCTTCACAAGAGGGGGGTGGCCCTGAGGATGGAGCGCATATATGAAATAACCCGTAGAAATGTAGGTATATTGCATAAATTACTTCAGTTACATTTGGAACTTTACTTCTCTTACAAAAGCGCGTGTATACTGATGCATTGGACATTCTCCGCTCACTGCTTTGCAGAAAGCCTCTTGCATGTAGGTGGGAGGGGAGAAGTCGGGAAAGCCCTGTCCGAGGTTCACTGCCTTGTAATCTGCAGCCAGTTGCGTAAATTCAACCCTGAAAATGTACATAATTTATCAACCACTGTGTGCATTAATGTCAAAGCAACACATCTTAGCCAAATTTCATTCAATTTCGATAAAACTATTACCATATATTTTTGTCCACGCCATCAATTCTGCGAGCATGAAACTGACGTGACATGGTAAACTGAAATAAAATAATTCAGTTGTATGAGTATCTATCTACAATATGCAGGAGCGCACTCATTATTTCACGGTGAAACGGCAATGAAATTACGATTATATATAGGTCCAGGACAAATAAATAATAACCTTACCTGGTTAAAATCAGCGTTTCTAAAGTTTCCTCTGTGACAATTTACTATATCTGCAGCTACTCTCCTTAGCATACCAATGAGAAGTGCGCAGATCACCTTCAAAAAAACAATCGTTTACTAGGCACTATAAATAACACCGCACTTGTGACAGCATTGTATTACTTATCTGTCACGTTGTACCGTACAGTCATATGAACATTCAAGAAAGTGTTAGGTATGCAGTTTAAAATGTGTAATTTCGTATTCTTGTTTGATTCTTGTTTCGATCTTTCACCATAAACGAAACATTTCGTCCTCATTCGCTGACTTCAGGGTTTCTTCAGCTGAGGAAGACGTCACATGACCACTCCCCCCGAACCTTGATACCCTGGAGGCGGAGCCAGCTGCCAACCTACTGATCAGGGTCAGCGGTGGCTTTTTCTCTGTGTATGTTACGGTACATGTGGGGGTTAGGTGCTAGGATGCTAGGGTTAGGGTTAGGGTTAGACACGCCAGCATGTACCAAGTCACCCTAGCACCTAACCCTAACCTTCCCACATGTACCGTATTCCCACATGTACTGTAACATATATACCCACTGTGGGCACACAAACTCAGAAAAAGTACCATGAATGGGTTCCTCAGAAAGAAATCTATTCACCACTCATTTGTCAATAAAATGACTATACAATAGATACATAGATGTGAACAAAACAATGAATGGGAGTCATTACTAAATACTGAAGACAAGACAATTGAGTCGAGCAAGAAACTGCCATTGATACTGCCAAGTCAAATTAGCTGGAGCTAGGTGACTGAACTGACATGAAGGAAGTAATTGAAGAATGCATTCACACAACCAACTGAATGAAGCCCACAACATAAGCCAGTGTCTGCATTTTACAAAAAGTATTGCATTTTGTTTATACCGCGACTGCCAAACACATCAAATTACAGAGAACAGTAGAATTAACTCAACAGCATTTTTCAATGAAGTTTACAATATAAACAGTATTTCTCATTGGCGTTTCCCCCTTCATAGTGCAGCCTTCTTCAGGTCCTCCGGCAGTACACGGCCCCTCTTCCGAGCTCTGTCCTTCTTCCTCTCCACTTTGCCCTTGTTTTGTTTCCGGATGTTCTTGCGCCGTTTGTCCTGCCGATTCTGCATCTTCTCCACCACGTTGTGGCTGCGCTCTGTCCAGCGCTTCTTCTTCTGAGAGCGCATCTTCTCCTTCCTCTTCAGCGAGGCGCGGAGCAGGTCCTCGTCGTCTTTGATCTTGATGCCCTCGGCCTTGTACAGCACGTTGGTCCACTTCATCTTCTCCTCCGCCTCCCGGGCCTTGTCCTCGTCCTTCCCCCGTAGCTCCTCCAGCTTGGCCTTGCGCAGCTCCACACGGCCCAGGAGCTGCTTGTAGTTCTTCCCCGTCAGCGGCGTCAGTGCTCCCTTGACCCGGTTCTTCTTCTCCTTCTTCTGCTGCGCTTTATCCAGGAAACCTCCCTCGCCCATGTCCACCTTGTTGAAAACGATGGCCGTCTCGTCTCTCTTGGCTGTGGCCGGTTTAGGAGCAGGAGCAGGAGCAGGAGCAGGGGCCTCTTCCTTTTTCATCTCCTCCACCAGTTCATTGCCTGCTTCTTCGGCTAGCTTTTTCTTTCTGAATTCTTTCCGCTTCCTTTTCTTACGCTCCCTCTCCTGCTTCCGCCTCTCCCGCTTTAGTATCACATCCTCTGAAGACGGGTCTTTGGGGGTGCCCTGGGGTACAGATGGGGAGGATGGATTTGGGTTAGCTATGGTTATGTCACTAACAAACAGACTGACACGTTGTCAGTTGCAACTGGTGATCTCCATGACGACATTTGGTTGGCACTATGAGAGAGACAGAACCCCTTTTGGATCACCAGATACATACCTGCCCACGAGACTCCTCAATCTTCTCATGAAGTCTCTGACGTAGAATATCTACCGTGGAGAATTTTGCCCCAGCCTTTCCACCTTTAACAGAGAGCATAGGTCAGTGCAGCAAATCCCATGTCTCTTACATGCATATCTTACTTATCATTCTTATACTTACTGCAACTCTACATTAAATACAGACAGAGAAAAAGCAAAAACACTGGTTGTTTCACTGGACAAATTGAGGCTATATTTACCTTTGGGCTGCTTCTTAACCACTGGCCCATTTGGCTTGCCTGGGCCACTCTGGACAGCTGCATTAGACCCTCTCTGTGCTGGGCTGATTGCCGGCTTCCGATTAGGTTTCAGAGTTGGCCTCTTGTGTTTCCCATTGATGCCGTTTCCTTTAGTCTGTTTCTGGTTGGTGTTGTTGGTTTTCCTGGGAGGACGAGCGTCACCTCGAAAAGGAACTAGATACAAATTGATTGATAATGTAAAGTTGCTCTTCAGTCAAGGTAAACTCAGTCTCAGGTCATCTCTGAGAAGTACACAGTACTTTTAATTGATGTGATCAATCGGTTACATCCAACAGTCATCACTTCAGACATAGCATTCCTAATTAATAATATTCCCAACACAAACTACAAACATTTAACAAGCTTAAATATAACAATCATTTACCATATGGCCTCTCCCTCGGTGTTTGGTTCTGATGAGCACACACTTTGCTAGCTAATTTTTGAAGGTATGAGTCTTTTGAAGCGAGACTTGCCATTTGGAGAAGACTTGCGGTACTGCCAGTGTACCTTGATGGAACAGTATTATGCTAAACAAGCTGGCTAGTTAGCTTAGGTATAGGCCCCTAACAGAGTAAATTAAATAAGCGAGAAGCAAGTCATCTCTCTATTACAAACAAATTACTTACTCCAAATAAAATACCAACATTCATTGGTTGTTAAACTATAACAAACATGAGCAATAATATCAAACAGCGTGCAAATAGTAAAGCACGTGGATAGCTACGTTAAAATGGGCGTGGGTTGTAGTTCAACCGGAAGGGGTAACTTCCAAAACATCCCCCCCTGTGTTGGAAACAAGTCAGTTATGTAGTTAGTTACTGTTAAATTGCCTCGCCGTATCTGATTCCAATATCTTCAGTAACTATGAGTAGTTTGAGGGGAATTATGCTCGCATGCTCTACCAAGACCTTGAAGATAATAATAACACAAAACGTAAGTTGCTATGTGCGGCTGATCGCAGACTCCATTAGAAATGGAATTTGCCATCCACTTACTGTTAGCTAGCTTGTTCCATAAGTGAGCAGTGTAATGTTGGTAATCTAGCTTTGTTACATTACTGTGTATACTGAAGCTAGATTCCTCCTTTTCAGGCACATGTCATTGATTTTAAGAGGAGTCTCTTTCTACCGCGGTTGCCGCTCTTTAAACATGCAGGTGGTAAGTGTCAAAAAAGGTTGAGTAAATAACAGGTAGCCTATCGCTTCATATACATGTAAATAGATTGTTCTTAATGATCTGTCAGTCATTTTCCTGATCTACACATTTTCAGGCAAGTACATCAACTTGGGTCGACAGTCAAGCTCCACAGCTGCCAGTGCAGAGAAAGGAGAGGACTCTTTTCTCAAATGGTTTCTGCTTCTGATCCCAGTCACCACATTTGGCCTTGGGTCATGGCAGGTTAGATTCTTAGATACAACAGAACATCTCAGTTGTACACATAGGCCTATGTGTTATTTCAAGGTGAACCTTGTTGCACTGAAAGGATAAGGAAATGTGATTCACTTCCTCTATCAAGGTGAAACGTCGTCAATGGAAAATGAAATTGATTGCAGATCTCCAAAGTCTTACCTCTGCTGAGCCCATACCACTTCCTATTGAGTAAGTGCTCAGAAACCCACACACTCTTGTCAGTCAGACATTATATATCAAACAAAAATATTGCTTTCCCAAGGATGCGCTGGATGTGTTTCTTATGTCCTTGTTCTGTGTGTCTTTGCCTTCAAGTCCTCTTGAGCTGAACCACCTGGAGTATAGGCGAGTCAGGGTGCGTGGACACTTTGACCACTCCCAGGAGAGGTACATTCTACCTCGCTCACCAGTTGACCCAGAAAAAGAGGCAAGGGAGGCAGGCAGACTGTCGTCCAGTGGGGAAACCGGCGCAAATGTCATCACCCCATTCTACTGCACTGACTTAGGGTAGGATGGAACCAATTCTTTACTGTACTTAACTACACTAAACATACACAACACGATCATGAACCATATTTGGTATGTGCACATAATCATCATCATCTTGTGTATGCGCATAATATTCATTAATGCTTTCCTTCACAAATGTTCATCTGCTAATACTCAAAATGTTATCCTATATAGGATCACTATCCTTGTAAACAGAGGATATGTTCCCAGAAATAAAATAAGGCCAGAGACGAGGATGAAGGGACAGGTAAAAAAAACGACCCTCTAATTCCATAATTCAGAACTCACTATTTTCATTATCTGGTTTCTTATCTGATCTTCATACTGTGTGTTATGGACGACGATGTTGTTGTGTTGTCCTGCAGGTGGAGGATGAGGTGGACGTGGTGGGGGTCGTGAGACTGACTGAGATCCGCAAACCTTTTGTGCCACAAAATGACGTGGAGAGAAACCACTGGCACTACCGTGACCTAGAGGCCATGGCCCGTGTATCTGGGGCTGAGCCCATCTTCATCGACGCTGACCTGGGTAGAGCTCCTAATGATCACCAATGCACTTTGATAGCATATTAGTGATAGTGATACTGATCATAGTTCAATGATATATCAGCAAGTAAAGTGTGTGACTGACTTGCTGTGTGATTTACATTGACTCCCGCCAGAGGCGGGTGACGGGCTACTACTCAGGCTAGGAATAAAGATATATACAGCAGTGTCCAAATGTGCTGTTTAGCCTGATTGTGTGAGTAGTTTTGCTGTCCTGAGGATGAAGTCAATGCTTAAGTTAATGTTCCCTTTCAGCCAGCACAATTCCAGGTGGACCAATAGGAGGACAGACCCGAGTCACCCTCCGGAACGAACACATGCAATACATTACGACATGGTATGTGTGGAATTTTCCAATGATTCCAATTATTTTCCAATGGGATTTCATACATTATTATGAAAACATTACTGCCTGTTTTCTTTCTCATGGATTGTGCTCCTCAGCCTTAATTGATTTAAATGAATAGCAACTACACTAATAAATATGCTTTTTTCCTTTCCTATAGGTATGGCCTCTGTGCAGCCACCTCCTACATGTGGTATGCCAAGTTCATCAAAAGGATTAAGTTATAAGATGTTCATTAAGTTACCAACGGCCTTATGAGACAAAGGGGGCTTGGAACCACCCTTTTTAATGTGTAAATAGTGGGGTTCAATTGTTGTATATACTGTACTGACCATGTATAAACAAAGAAAACCACAAAATATAGTTTCTTCATTCATTACATAATGCATTATGATTAATCAGTCTGAAACAAGACTTGCAAATGGATGAAATGTAACATTTGTATTAAGCAGAAGTACTGTACATAACACCAACATAACACAGTACTGTACATAACACCAACATAACACAGTACTGTACATAACACCAAGGCTTCAAGTGTTGTTCAGTTGCTGATCCAAGTAGCACCGTGCTCCTCTGGGAGCCATCTGAAGAGTTGTTTCCCTATCTTCCACTGCAGTGTCACTAATGTCAGACATATGGCTGACCAATTGAAGACCTGTGTTAGTGTATGATTTATCCAGCCAATAATAGGAGACTTGAGTTTCATAGTTGTATATCACTGAACACTTCTTTTATTCACATTTAGCCTCTAACATTCTAGGCCAGGGGTATTCAATACAAATTCTAAACTACATTTTTAGAGACAATTTCCTCAAGCAAAGGTCCGGAACATCATAAAGTCTAGATTGCGTTATGATTCCGTGATATATATATAAACTCCTCAAAAAACGTGTTTTGGTCGATTATTCCTCCCCTTTAATAATACCAATTGGTATTGTATTTTATATCGTTGGAAAGCCTGATTAGTCACAACGAGCCACTACACACACGTTTATCTGTGTTACTCATTCCACAAATGCATGATCCTCGTTGTAAAGGTAACTAATCAGGCTTTCCAACAATGGCAACTCTACATTGTGATTTACAAGAGATATTAACTAATATTAAGTAACATTATTACTTGGTTACATTTTGCAATTGATCCGCAGTATCCGTGCCGAACCATGGAGGGTGATCGTTACACCCCTAGTAGGGGTAGGACCCGTATCTGCGGTCCTGTGTGACGCTCCAGTGGCATGGCTTGTAACCGCAGCTTCGCCCGTGGCGTGGACTTTTATTGACTTGCTGCAGGCTTTGCATAGGGCCATATGTAAATCTTTAAGAACCCATTCTTTGTAGATCTCTGAGCAACACATCCTGAAATTTCCATTTGCCAAACACATCTTAAGGTTGATTAATCAGCTGTGCACTGTGTGTTCCAACAGTTTACCGCACAGCTAATTAATCAATTAAACCAATAGAGTGAAACAGGATATGTTCATGCAAGGTGCCTTTCAGGAAGTAGTGGAGATCGTGCACCTAGCCTATTAGCTAGTTACAGCTGTTTGCTGCCGTTTAACCTGCAACTTCACTGGAACTTTCTTGAGGCAAGTGGCGTGACTCAGCTGGTGGGAGACATGCAGACAGCATAACGTAGCCGTCTCAAATTCACAAACATTCAAGGATTTCAAGGACCCGTGGGAACCCTGCTATAGGTCACAATATCAGGATTTCCCGATTTATCAAATTCATCAAATGACAAATCCAGGCATGTTTGAGGGTACATTTATTTTTTTTACATGAAACTGGGTGGTGTTCAACCAAGCTTGGTGGCCAGCTCCTTGGCCTTGGCCTTCTCAAGCTTTGTGATGCGGGCTGTGGACTTGGGGCCCATGATACCACCTCCCCAGTGACGACGGATCTGGAAGACAAAGTCAGGAGTCAGTACAGTGGAAAATGGGACATTAGGAGAAGTCCGCTTGTGGAGTGAGGGGGACTTGAGTGCAAACAGGACAACTGAACGACAGACGGTGAAAAGCAGCTCTCCAGACGACGACGACCACTACCACGACTAACAACCAAAGCTGGGAACTCACCTCCTCGTATCTGTCGTTGTAGTTGGTCTTGATGGCTTCCACCAGCTTGGCAAGTGCACCTTTGTCCTCACTGAAAAAGGACAAATATGGTCAGTCCATTATCACCAACGTAGGGGTAGTGGTGGTCTAGTGGATAGTGAGTTGGACTTCAAATCCCGCCTGAAGCCACACCACTACTAGTGTGCCCTTGGGTAAGGCACTTAGCCCTCAGTTACTCCAGGGGGAATGTCCCTGTAATTCGTAATTGTAAGTCGCTTTGGATAAAAGCGTCTGCTAAATGGCAAAATTAATTAATTAATTAACTTGGCACCGACACATCCCTGATTTACACTCAAACCTTTGGCTCAGGGTTAAAAAGCTCATGGAACCACATGGTTGTTCAGTTGAAGAAATTCAAACATCATTGCCAGAGGGTTGAGTTAGCTTCTAGTTTCTACAGGTATTAATAAATGTAACTGTTGACATGCAACTTTACCATTCTACCCAGACTGTTCCTACACCATGGCTGTGGTCCAAAAATGCATTCTTGCGCACTATCTAGCGCTTATACTGTACTTGGTGCACACTCTAGACTGAGTGCAAGAAGGCATTTTGGAACACAGCCCATGTTTCCTCTTCAGGGATTGCTGTGTGTACGTACGGGTTTGTCTGTGTGATGGCAACTGAAGTGCAGGTCTTTCTGTGCACCAGTCTGCCCAGCCTGGCCTTGCCCTTCACGATGCAGTAAGGGACACCCATCTTACGGCACAAAGCCGGCAGGAAGACCACCAGCTACAGGGGGTGGGGGGGGAAATGACAGGAAGAATCAATACTTGTTTTTGGGATATAAATGTCATATTGGTTGTGCTTGATCTTATTTCAAATACATAAAATGGCTGTGGTCTCTGCTCAGCATTAAAAAGCTCGTGTTTTCATCCACACAGTTGATTCAGGTGAAGAAATTCAAACATCATTGCAATTGACCTCATATTTGCCCATTAATAGACGTTCTGACACTTGACATGATTCAGACATAGTTCAGGTTCATTAAGGGGAGTTGACATCACAGGTAGTATTCAGGAATTTGCTAGTCTTTAGACTTACCTCGATGGGGTCCACATCATGAGCGATGATCACCAGTTGGGCCTTCTTGCTCTCCACCAGAGTGGTGACTGTGTTCACACCTTTAGGAAAACACCACGGCTCCCATTACAATTGGCCAACTCTTCCATGGTACTCCTAACAATGCCCATGGCTGATGCTCAGGGTTAAAAAGCTCAAAAACTACATGATTTGTTTCAGGTGAAGAAATTCAAACATCATTGCACCAGGGCCAAAAATGTCTTGCCATCAAATGTATACTTAATCCAAACAGGCCACAAGTTTCCCAGCATGCCTCACCTGCACGGAGGACAGGTGGCCTCTTGGTTGGGGTGTCTCCCTTCCCAGCAGCCTTCAGCTCAGCACGGGCCAGCAGTCTCTGCTTCTTCTCCTGCTTAGTCTCGGGCCTGTACTTGTGAGCCAGCTTGAACAGCTGCGTGGCTACAAGGGGAATATAAAGTATTATAATACAATCATGTTTGAAAGATACACATTTCAACATTGGACAGCACTGAAGTGGACTAGACTGATTGCAAGTTAAAAAGACAGCTTGTAAGTCTTTGGGCAGGGTGCATCAGTGATCTTGGTGGGAGTCAGCATTAAACTTCAGTTAGCAAATATTCTTTCACATCATCTGCAGAGCCCATAAACTAACCTTGCAATAGTCTATATGCACACTCTCACCGATGTGGGTCAATTTATCCAGGAATCTTGCGCTACCGCAGCAAGTAAAAAGGAAAAGGGCTTTAAACTATATGTTTCAAGCTACATCGGAAATAAAGTACATGGCAGAGTCAGAATGCGGAAGAGAGTGTGCATATAGCCTATTGTGAAGAATAGTCAAAAATATCGACAAACCAACTACAAACCCAAAGTCTCCCTGGCTTACCGGTCTGCCGGTCCAGTGCCTGTGTGAACTGGTTGATTGCTGGGGGAACCTTCAGACGCTTGTACAGGATGGAGCGCTGCCTCTGCAGGCGGATGTAACGTGGCCATTTCACAAAGCGCGTCAGATCACGCTTGGGCTGGATGTCTTGACCTGTAACAGACCATGGGATGGTTCAGTACCCCAAGTCAATTCAGTGTGAACAGAAGGCACTGAAGAATAGACAGGAACCCTGTAATCACAGGAAGTGCATCAGCGATCTTGGTGGAGTTGTCTGCATCGTTGTTAAGATAGCAAATATTCGTTTACATCCTCTGCACAAACTTATGGAGGAAGATGTGAAACCCATTCTCTTGGGAATCAAACAAACATCCCCATAGCCGTCACATTAGCAGCTGAGCCACTTTGGGCTACTCACCAATGCCGTAGTTCTTGGGCCTCTTCTCGAAGAGAGGGTTGACCACTTTCTTGGCCTCATGTTTCTTGGCCACTGAAGGGGCAGGTGCCACCTTCTTCCCCTTAGCCTTCTTTCCTTTAGGCTGTCATGGAAAGTCACATTAATATTCAGGTTAGTAGCTGGGGACTAAGACATCAGCAGGTGATCAAAACGGTATTATGGCTTTAGCTCAGGGTTAAAAAGCTCGTATACAGAATCCACATGGAAGATTCAGGTGAATAAATGTAAATCATCATTGCGAAAGCCAGGGGTTCAACTTCAATTAGATCAATACTAGAAGATGCTTGTTAGCATTCTTGCTATGAAACACTACGGTAAATCTGATCAGCTAGCTACAAGACTACCAACTTGTCTAATTCGCTGTCAAACAGGCATGCAAACCCTAACGAACATTGCGCTTATAATCTTCTACTACTTTTCAGTGGTAGCCACTAGCCAACATGGTTGGGCGCCAGCATAGTGGACTCAGACAAGTTCGGGCCTTCGAAGCTAACGTTAGCTAGCAAGCTAGACTTGTCTACCAGCGGAACAACCTACACCCTAACGATTTTCTAAACTCGAAAACTTCGAAATACACAAGTGACTTACATTAGCACACACTGCATTTCAGCAGCACACATTCCAAAAAACTACGAATACATGTTACTAAAGTAAACACGCTGCAGACGGGAGTGCTCCCGTGTGGACATCTACCACCGGCAATATCACTGCCTTTTCATAGGAAATCTCAGATAAAACACCAAAACATATCCAGGCCATAATAACTTAATCTAGATAGTTTGGTTATGTACGACTAATTGAAATAGTTGGTGTCATGCAACATTGCTTTAAAAAGAAGATGCTGAAGGATGAAATCAACAAGATTTCTTCCCCCAGCTGAAGTATCTACCACTCACCATGTTGGATCAGACAGAAAGGCAGAACCATGGATTGTGGGTAATTTAAGCACCGCGATACTATTCTCATGTGACGTCATTAACAAGCGACAGTAGTCGTCGTTATTTCGTTTTTCCCTAAGTATTACGAACACAATGCATTAGAAGGTGAGTGCGATATTATAATTAATATAAAACAATTGTGCGCATATATGTATGCATGTAAGAACAATACATTTCGCTTTCTATGATACGTTTGCTTGATTTCATTCATTTGTCCAATCTAGCAAGACAGACTGATGATCATAAAAGAGGATGTTGGTAGCTAGTATTAGTTGGTAGTATTAGTGGCATTCTGATTTATTTTGATCTGTGTTGGCTTTAGGTTTTTCCATTATCTGAACGCGATGGCCACTCAAAGAGTGCTCCCTCAAAGCAAAGAGACACTTCTTCAGAACTATAACAAAAGACTAAAGGATGATATCAGGTCCATTCTTGACAACTTCACAGAAATAATAAAAACTGCAAAGGTAATGTGTGTGTGTGTGTGTGTGTGTGTGTGTGTGTGTGTGTGTGTGTGTGTGTGTGTGTGTGTGTGTGTGTGTGTGTGTGTGTGTGTGTGTATGCACCTTTGATATAAGCCTAGAGGAAGCCTTCATGACTAAGGTCATGAAATACCAGTAGCTTGTAGACACCATCTCAGAGCTAGGCTATAGGTGTACGCTATTAGTCTTTATATTTGGCAGTCTTGGACATGTGCACAGATTGGTTGTCAGAGGACTACGTCTACTGGGAATGTCCAAGGGAGAAGCAAAAAGGCTCAGCAAGTATTGCTCTGTCTCTGCGATTATTGGCAGCCGCCAAATATGGCGGAGACGGTGTTACTTGTACCCGTGAGTCTTGTCCTGTTGTATGTGAAAGACATTGTCCATGTCTGTTTGTGAATGCATCCCATCTGTGCCTTCAGTATTTGTGTCCTTGTATACTTGTTTCTATGTGGACAGAAATAAATGATTAAAATGTGTGTGTGTGTGTGTGTGTGTGTGTGTGTGTGTGTGTGTGTGTGTGTGTGTGTGTGTGTGTGTGCGTGCGTGTTTGTTTATTCTTGAGTTCTCTCCTTGTGAAAGGAGACAGATAACTTAACCAGCCATTGGTAAATGAGATTCCAAACAGCAGCTGTGATGTTTTCCTCTAGGTCGAGGAAGAGACACAGGTGTCTCGTGCTACACAAGCAGAGCAAGACCACTACGAGATGCATGTCAGAGCAGCCAACATCGTAAGTGCCAGTCTTGTGAGAGGGCTTACATGTACCCTAGGATGTGCATTCATGTTACTTACTTTATATAGTTCAATTCAAATACATGAAATGCACTCTCTTATAATGCGTGCTTTGCGTTTGCTGTTGTGGTAAAGGTGCGCGCTGGTGAGTCCCTGATGAAGCTGGTGTCTGACCTGAAGCAGTTCCTGATCCTGAACGACTTCCCCTCAGTGAACGAGGCCATCAGCCTGCAGAACCAGCAGCTGCGCTCGCTGCAGGAGGAGTGCGACAAGAAGCTCACGTCCCTCCGGGACGAGATCGCTATCGACCTGTACGAGCTAGAGGAAGAATATTACTCCTCCAGGTACAAGTAGGCTCATACAGCCCCCCTAGTCCCACCCCTCGCCCCATGTCCCCCCCCCCCTCACCATCCCCTTTACCACTGTGCCTTATTACCCCCCCCCCCCCCCCCCATCTCATTACAGGTTTGATCGCCTTCATTTCTATATCATCACACAAACATCATTTTCAACTGCAAACAAAATGTGGATGATGTAGGTTCATTGTATATACTGTTCACTTGTGATGTAGTGCCTTGTTTTTCTGTATCTGGTTGCTATATTCCTCCTCATTCATGTCCTTGTAATCATGTCATAATTGAAGTGATGAATGAGTCCATGAACACTTACATGTATCATAATGAACATATATTTTTGTTCAAATGCAGGCCATGTTGTAGAATATGGCATTGATATAATGCTGTTGGTTAAAATTGTGTGACATCACATTTCAATCAGCAAGAGAAACAAACCAAAGTAATAAATGACCATGTGTATTCTGCAGTATCAGAACATACACTTACTGTTCATGAAGTGAATAGTCTTCAGAGTTCCATGGCTTGAATCCAGGTATCACACTCAGCATTAGAAACATGTTGGTGTGTGTTCCAGGCTCCGTCAGTAATGATAAATACATGGTATTTGTTTTTCTTCTGGCAGTTTTGCAACACAAGGCTTTGGAAGGAAAGGGAAAAGACTAGAGTATGCTGGCATTATGTGCTTTAGAAAGAAAGAAATGTTAAACATAATGACAACCTATATGAATAATTGTATAATCATATCAAGAACATAATTTCTATATCATAAATCATAAACTTGTTTTAGATTCTTTCCTATATTGATTATGAATTGTGGATGTAGATTATAGATTGATTAATAGTTTTATAATAATTCCAGACATTTTAATATTTTGGTGTTATTTATGTTCTAAAGAATGATTTTTGACAATCTTCATAAGTGAAATTGAATGATGGTTCCTGGAACGTTGCCTTCTGTAAACGGAATCCAGTGTTGTTGTTTTTTTTAACAGATTCCGTCCCTAGTGTACAAGTGACCCAAGCCCTAACCGTGCAAAGTATCAAGCAAGCACTGTTGCACACATTTACTATGGCCATATGTATTCAGTCTGTGTCAGCTATCTGCATAGACCCGCTCTCTCTATTTTCTAAACATTGAAAAAAATAAAGTAGAGGCTACAAAACAATGTAGTTCTTTGTCTAATTTGTTTTGCTGTGAGAGATCTTGAGAGGTGAATGCTGCTTTCGGTATGCTAGGTAGGGGGCCACTCTTTTCTGCCTGTGTATGCGCTCCCTCTATTTTCCTGCATCTTGACTTACTGCACAGTTTACTGTGATGAGGCTCTATCCTGAAATGCATAATCTAAAAAGAGATTTATTGCATTCAAGAGCCCTTAATGATGATGCTATTGTGTATCTAACAGTCAGTTAGATTTCTCAGATGAATTATTCAACAAAAAGAAGCAGCTTTGGATGTGTTTCTCGACAACCGTACTGAAGTAATCGGAGGAAGAAAAAAAAACCTGCCAGTTAAGTTACATAGTGTAGCCTTGCAATAGCTAACAGTCCTCTGTGATCCTTGAGCGTACGCCTGCCCTTCTCTCTGCAGTTTCCTGCTTTTTATGAGTCTGTTTTTCATGTTTGTCTCACTGTGTCCATTCTGTTTATGTATGTGTATGTGTGTGTGTATATATGTGTCTGCGCCAAATGTGAGTCGGGGACACACACCTGCCCCCTTCTCTGTGCTGATTCTATGCCCCCCTATGGTTTTTGTTCTGGAAAGCTACAGTCAGTGGGACAGTACCGACCTGCCCCTGTGTGAGGCCTACCGGCGCCTGGACAGCTGGGCCTCCCCGGGCACAGCCTCCAGGTCAGCCCAGGGGGGGGCGGAGGACACAGATGGACCTGCTTCACACCAGACCACACCCAAGCACCACCTCAACGGACATGGGATGAACTTGGCAGAGAAACCCTAGAACATGCAGGAGCAGACCCGATATGGAAGGCACGTCGAAGCAGACCTCTATTCTTCACTCTGTGTGTCTGAGTCTTACAGTGGTGCATAGTTTAGTGAGTGTTTCATAGCCTTATCTACGTTACCCAAGTCTTCCATCGTCAGCATGTCTGTGTGCTGGACGTGGGGCCAAACAAAACAGGGTAGGACCTGTGACATCTCTCCAGTCTAGAGGATTTGTCCTGTTAGATACTGCAAGGGAATAGCATCAAGGATGACCTTCACTAGTATAGTCAGGATAAGTGGACTTTACAGTTAGGCTACACTCAAATAAGAAAAAACATATCATATTTTATAGTCATTTAATCTCTGCTTACTTGACCTTCATGTGCTATATAATAATCGATTGCAACAGAAATGGAAAAGTGCATTTGGACAAGACCAGGGGAGCCACCCCTCCTAAATTTCGTTGTTTGGTACCTGTACTGTAGCAATGACAAATAAAGTCCATTCCATTCCAAGATAGACATTTGAAATAATTCATAAAACATGTTTGAAGACTAAGCTGACATAAACAACTTCAGAAATCAAGATCAGACAAGACTTTTAATATTGTTCTCCATTTCAGTCTCTAGTGTCACCATTTGTACAGTGTTGATTCAACTTGGTGAAAAACATTAGGGATATGTTCCTAGATATAATTTCCTATATGTTAAAACAAAAAAACTACAATTTCTTGGATTTTGGATTACTTTTGTAAAACTTTGTATGTGTAATGTTACATAACAGTTTATAAGCTTTTTTTAATTCCATGAAGGATTAACAACTCAATAAAATACCCTCAAACTCAAGATCTTGTGACTCATCTTTACAAAATCTGCAATATTCCTGGTACAATAAAATAAAAACATGGGAAATGTATAGTCGATACCTTACGACAGGCTTATGACATTCTACACATTCTAGCAGTAATCTTAAAAGACGAATAAATACATCAAACGTACTTCAGAAAACATAACAAATGAATTTAAGGAGGAATACAAAGGAGAAGGAGCTATGATACGATAGATCAACAGAGTGGACAGTAATTTCCCTCAAATTACATCCAATCAGTCAGTATCTGCGGTTCATCTTCTTGAACTTCTCATAATGGTAGTCATCAGTAGCCTTCTCGTTGTTTGGCCGTTTGCGATGGTTGGGTGGCGACGGGGCTGTGGAAGATAAAGAGACCAGATCCACAGTTAGCTTCTCCAATCACTCAACACCAAGGGGAGGATTCACTGAAGGTATAGGACCATGTGCCATAGGGGTGTACACTATAGGTGTGTGTAGGGATGGGAATTGATAAGATGTTATTGATACCGATTCCATTGTCAATCCTTTAAATTCATAATAGCCTATATATTATATGACTACTTGCACACTACCTGATTACTGGAACACTACCTGACTACTTGTACTGTATCATATTTGCATTTCATCTTATTGTACTTTGCATAGCATTTTATTGATAGTATTAATTCCAATAAAGTACAACTGGTTCTGCTGTACCATCACTTTTTCACTTTATTATTTTATTATTACTCACTTTGTGATTTTGTATCTTGCTGCAGTGGCAATGTTGAAGACTTGTGTACAATTACAATTACATTGGATGTAATAAAATACATTCTGATTTGTATACAAGTGTCTTGGTCAATGTCTTGTCTGACAAACTGAAAACCGTTTTCCATTTTTAAAATGTGTGTAAATAGCAGGCGTGTAAATAGCAGGCGTGTTAATATCAGACGTGTTAATAGCAGGCGTGTTAATAGCAGGCATGTAAATAGCAGACGTGTTAATAGCAGACGTGTTAATAGCAGGCGTGTTAATAGCAGGCGTGTTAATAGCAGACGTGTTAATAGCAGGCGTGTAAATAGCAGGCGTGTTAATAGCAGACGTGTTAATAGCAGGCGTGTTAATAGCAGGCGTGTTAATAGCAGACGTGTTAATAGCAGGCGTGTAAATAGCAGGCGTGTAAATAGCAGGCGTGTAAATATCAGACGTGTAAATAGCAGGCGTGTTAATAGCAGGCGTGTTACCCTGTGACAAAAGGCGTTTGACACAGGGTGACAGTCCCTGTTCCTCTGCCCCGGCGTCAGTCCAATGGAATCGTCAAGCACAGCCTTCCCCATAGAAATACATCGGTGCGCGATTAACATTTCAGAGATGTACAATCATGTTTATTTAGAAATAAATTGTTTGGCCCCGCGGTGGTGTAGCGGTCTACGCACTGGCCACTAGTGCATGCTGCCCACCGGGGCCGGGGTTCGTATCCCGGCTCGCCAGATCCAGATATGGCCGAGGCACACGGGAAGCGGCATATTGGCCGGCCGCTTCCGAGGGCGGTATAGGAGTATTTCTGGACTAGGATCCGTCGCGCAACACCGCCCCCTGGGCGCCGGAATAACGGTACTGGGCTCGAGGAGCCAGTCAGCCTAGTCTGCCTGGCGGCCTCTTCTGGGACTGCCGGCCACGGGGTCGTGCGGCGGATCCTATGCAATAGGCAGGGGATAATTGGATGCTAAATTGGGTTAAATTGGCTACCAAATTGGGTGAAAAAGGGATAAAATCTGGAGAAAAAAAAAAATAAAAAAATGTTTGACAGCGGATGATGGTAGACATATTTAATGTTAAGTTATCTATCTAAAGTTATCTATCCACAGGCTGATATGTGCATGATAGGCGCGAATTCCCCCCCCCCTTGGTGGTATATGACGCTATAGTTGTATTGCGGCACTTATTATACCAAAACAACTCGCAATCTAATCCGAGCAGTTGTTATTATGTAATATTATCGATGGATGTGCCATTTTTGATGGAGGGCAGTGAGCGGGAGACTCATCAAGGACATGTAGTTATTAGTTAATTAATGCAGTGGACAGCGGCTGTTTCTCCAGCGTTCCTGTCACATCGGATTTCGGAACGTCATAAAAATAACTCATGCATAAGTCATGCATTTTTCCATGTTTCCCATTGATGGCATATGACGCCGTAAATGTAACTTAAGTTCAGCCGCGAAGTTGTTGCACTGTTGTCCTAAATCAGTGCAGACTGGCAGGGTAGGAGCACAGGTTTCATACAGGTTAGAGTGCCGTTATTCTGTCATGGTCTGATAATGAAGCATTGTTCTTTTTTATTTGATGACTTGTTTGATCGTTTGATAGCGTAAAAGTGAAGTTGTGAATGAATCGTGAGTGTCAATGCTTTTCTACGATACTACTGATGACGTATCAGTCTTGAAGGGTCGTCCCATTTCATAGGGGTAGATTTCAACCCCGACGGCTTGTGGCTCTGTTCGAAGGCCTTGGCTCGAAATCGAGTGGCACTCGAAAACGAGCCATAGGGGTAGAAAAGGGAATCGGGATTGGGCCTTAATAGCAGACGTGTTAATAGCAGGCGTGTTAATAGCAGACGTGTTAATAGCAGGTGTGTAAATAGCAGACGTGCGCCACAAATCTTAGCCTCTGCTGCTGTCATCGCTGCCGTGCCCAGCGACGCTGCCCACAAAGAAGCCGATGTTGTGTCTGAAGATGTGTTAACATAACGCTGGTGTTTCCACCCTTACTTGAAATTATAATTAAAAGTAAATAAAAAGTAGTTACAAGTACTAGTCTCTTTCTCTCTCTCTCTACAACAACATATAATAACAACAAATATTAAAACGAATAACATTTCCGTGGAAACGCTCATGCTCTGAATGATTTGTCTACTACTCTTTCTCTCGTTCTCTCTCTCACTCACACACACACACACACACACACACACACACACACACACACACACACAGACACACCCGGTCTCTTTGCTTCTCTCTGTGTGCAACTGTGTTCTGGTTATAACCGTTGGATGACAGCAGAGACTGAACCCAGAACAATTCATAATGAAGTGAAATGAAACATTATATTATTGATGGCGATTATCAAAGGCAAACTCAATGTCCAAAGATAGGGCTGACTGTAGCAGCTCCGCAGGAGACACGCAAGAGCCGGCTGGCCACATGTCGAAGTGTTCTTGGGCAAGACACGGAACCACAAATTGCTCCCAATGAGCGGGCTGGCGCCTTGCATGGTAGCTTGTCGCCATTGGTGTGTGAATGGGTGAATGAGAGGCCATTGTAAAGCGCTTTGGAAATAAGTCCATTTACACACATATCATGGATATCATGTCCTCTGTATACGGCTCAGTAGGTCTTGTGATTAACACTAAAAAAACAGAAGTCATCATTCAAGAGAGGTCTCCATCCACTGTCCTTCCAGTATTCACCATCGACGGTACTCCCCTCAAGGTTGTCCAGCAGTGTTGTTACTGTGGCAGCATATTAACACCCACATGTCTAATCCATGACGACATCCAGGCCCGCATCAACCTAGCCTCCTCTGCCTTTGGTAGGCTGCGCCTATGAAAACAATGTCTTTGAAAACAATCATCTAAGAACATCAAATGAGTCGCAGTCTACAGGGCAGTGTGTGTCAACACTGCTTTATGGTTCAGAAGCCTGGACAGCCTATCGGCGTCATATCAGACACCTTGATGCGTTTAACACCAGATGCCTCCAACGCATCCTCTGCATCACCTGGCAGGACTGTGTTCATACTGATATCCTCCAGCGCACTAGCACAGAGGCAACTCCAGTGGGTCGGCCATATCATCCGGATGCCTGCCTGCTGTTTGCCCCATCAGGTGCTTTATGGACAGCTCCTGACAGCCAACAGAAAGGCTGGTGGTCAGAAGCTGCGATATAAATATCAGCTGAAAGTGACACTGAAGAGGTGCAACATTGACCCCAATGACCTTGAATCAGCTGCAGCAAACCGTCCACTCTGGCGCTCCTTGTGCCACACTGGGGGTCACACACCTTGAGGAGCATTGCACCCAACAACAGATGGTACGGTACCAGAGAAGACACCGTCCTGCTGATCCAGCACCACCTCAGCCTCCTGAGCCAGGTCTCACATGTCCCAACCGTGGCAGGATATGTGCTTCTCGAATCAGGATATGTGCTTCTAGAACCAGGATATGTGATTCTAGAATCAGGATGTGATTCTAGAATCAGGATATGTGATTTTAGAATCAGGATATGTGCTTCTAGAATCTGGCTTCATAGTCATCTGCAGTGGCATCGTCGCCAGCAACGATAGCCACTGACAAACATATTCATCACAACACAAGGAAGCTGCGTCATCTTCGCTAGCGACGGACTACCATAAGCAAGCAAGCAAGTGTATCCTTGGGTCAAATGATGCCATGTAGTTGACACTAGTGCAGAGTAGCTCCAGTGATGTGATTGTGTTCTCTTACCCTCTGGTCCTGGTTTCTCGGTATCGCCCACACGGAGCGGCCTGGCCTTAGGCTCCTCTTTGTTGTGTCTGTTGAGATGTCTCTGTGGAGCGTTCACATCCTCACGATAGACTGAAAGAAGAGAGATCCACAGTTATTAAAGACTTGAACTGTCTAGTTCACTCGTTGACTTAACCACGGCAACAAGGTAACTCACAGCGGTTGTGTTGGACGTAGTTGACGGCGATGTTGGTGGGGACGAAGGAGGTTCCGTTGTCTTTCTTCTTGTTCCTCTGCTCAGCCAGGAGCTTGGCCTTGGCCTCTTCTGTGAAGATGATGTTCTTTATCTTCGCACTAAGAAACAAAAAGACAATTCAGATCATTCTCTATAAAGGAATGTTTTTTTTTCCCTTATCCATGTTCTAATGGATCTAAGGAACCTAGAGAAAGGTCGATAATGAGGTAAACAACCAGAAGACAACGCAATAGACCTATCGCTAAGCCACTCCCCAAAACAGAAATTGTCCAATCATATCACAGCAAAAGTCACTACAAGCAGAAAACTCGGACAAACAACTCGCTAATATCTGATGGTGAAAAGCTTCTAGACTAAATATTCTTGTCATCTTTAATGTATTTTTACTTACTTTTGAAATTTGAACTCCTGCCATTGCAAGTCATTGAATGTCATTCAGTCACGGTCGGTCAGTCAGTCTTTGTCAGTGAAGAATTTGAGCAAGCGTTGTTTGTTTGTCTGTTTTCAAAGGGGGCGTGGCTTAGCAATAGGTCTATTCTAGGTTCAGTCATCTGATTCGTTAGGACAGATATATGGGGACTCCAACCGCTACAGCAGCTCTCAGAGATCCTGTCCACTCACTCAATGCCCAGATCCACCTCAGGGATCCCACTCAGCATCTGGTTGGACAACATCTCCTCAGTCTTCTTTGCAGAGTTGACCCTGATGTTCTCAGGCAGCTCATACAGGAGGTCCTCTGCGTTTTTAACCTTAACCTTCTGTTCCTCTGCTTCAACCAGTCCCTTCTTCTTCTTCAGCTCTGTCTCAATGTACTTCATCCTAGACGAGGAAGTGTCTTGAGTGAGTAGGATTGAAGACAAGCTTCAATTCAATTTCAAGACAAGTCATGTTTACGGAAGTTGGCAGATGTTGGAGTCTACTTACATGTCCGCATCCTCGTCTCTTCTGTTTGTTTCTGCAGAGAAAGAGGTGCCCAGATTGAGGTCTGTTTCATCCTCTGTCCTAAAGGTGGAAAAAATATGTTGTTTACCTTGAGGAACATACATTCATACACAAACATTTACTTACACATTCCTTTGGGGAAAATATAAGCATAAAGCCTTATATGAGCACACAATTATAAGCAAACCCCCCCATAACTGGCACAAATTAAAACTTTACTTACATGTCTCTATTCCTGTCTTTCACTTTCACTTTTTTCATGTCGACAACCCCTCCTGTCTTCAATTTAAAGGGGTCGTCCTGTTTGAGGAATGAACGGAATGTCAGTGTTGATCATCCATATCAAGTTAAGAGCAGGAGAATATCAGTATCACCCTAGTCAACTGTAGCCAAAAACATACCTCTGCGTCTGGGTCCATGGGAAGTTTCTCCCCCACCAACAATGCAGCCACACTGGATAGCACATATGCAAAATATTAACCAATCACATTGTCATGATGCCAGGCTTATTAGGCAGCATTTCTTCAGCCCTTACAATACAGTAACTTACATGCACATAATAATAAATGAACTTTTCCCACCTGACTCCAGTCTGTCTTTTCCGTGAACTCTGGAGTTCTTTAGCTTCGTCCAGTTTCGATCTGAGAAGGGAAAACGAAATGTAACAGATCACCTCGTTATTATTAGTACCCAACAACGTCAACATCATCATGCTGGCTTAGCTAGCTCACTCTGCACGCTTGCTAAACCAGTTCTTGCCAAACGTTACCTAACTGCAGCTGTTATTTCGTCTTCCTCTTCATCAGAGGAACTTTGTCTTCTCCGTCTAAAATTCTTATTCGAAGGCATTATTGTTGAGTTTGAGATCGAAAATGTTGGCTCTGTCTATGCAACGCAACAACGCAGGAGAACACTTCCTGACGACGGACTTCTAGTATTCGTCATTTCCCCAAACAGGAAGTGACGGTGTACTGTGTATGTTTTGCGTTCTTGAAAAAAATGAAATACATTTGAAATACAGTACAGGCCAAAAGTTTGGACACACCTTCTCATTCAATGCGTTTCCTTTATTTTCATGACTATTTGGTAAATTGTAGATTCTCACTGAAGGCATCAAAACGATGAATGAACACATAGGAATTATGTATTTAACAATAAAGTGTGAAATAACTCTAAATATGTCTTATATCTTATATTTTATATTCCTCAAAGTAGCCACCCTTTACTTTTTTGTTGTTAATAACATATATAATAATAATATTAAATATAATATGTGTTAATAATAATATGTTATTATATATAGATTTAATATTATTATTATATATTTTATTAACAACAAAACATTTTTATTTTATTAACAACAAAAAAGCAAAGGGTGGCTACTTTGAGGAATCAAAAATATAAGACATATTTAGAGTTATTTCACACGTTTTTGTTAAGTACATCATTCTACATGTGTTCATTCATAGTTTTGATGCCTTCAGTGAGAATCTACAATGTAAATAGTCATGAAAATAAAGCAAACACATTGAATGAGAAGGTGTGTCCAAACGTTTGGCCTGTAGCCTACTGTATGTGTCTATCACTACTCAGTTGTCTATGTCAGCATGCACTGTTTGACGTTCATATGAAAGTTCAGCCCATGCTACAAAGTCAATAGGTGGGCGCTTCAAATTCAAAATACCAACAACACCAAAACGGTGCCGGTGCCAGGCAGCTCTCAGGGTCGGTCACCAGGACGTCAATATCACCTAGTGGGTAGCTAACCCTATCCAACTAGCCTGGGTTAGTAGTGGGTAGCTAACCCTATCCAACTAGCCTGGGTTAGCTAACCCTATCCAACTAGCCTGGGTTAGTAGTGGGTAGCTAACCCTATCCAACTAGCCTGGGTTAGCTAACCCTATCCAACTAGCCTGGGTTAGTAGTGGGTAGCTAACCCTATCCAACTAGCCTGGGTTAGTAGTGGGTAGCTAACCCTATACAACTAGCCTGGGTTAGTAGTGGGTAGCTAACCCTATACAACTAGCCTGGGTTAGTAGTGGGTAGCTAACCCTATACAACTAGCCTGGGTTAGTAGTGGGTAGCTAACCCTATCCAACTAGCCTGGGTTAGTAGTGGGTAGCTAACCCTATACAACTAGCCTGGGTTAGTAGTGGGTAGCTAACCCTATACAACTAGCCTGGGTTAGCTAACCCTATCCAACTAGCCTGGGTTAGTAGTGGGTAGCTAACCCTATCCAACTAGCCTGGGTTAGTAGTGGGCAGCTAACCCTATCCAACTAGCCTGGGTTAGCTAACCCTATCCAACTAGCCTGGGTTAGTAGTGGGTAGCTAACCCTATCCAACTAGCCTGGGTTAGTAGTGGGCAGCTAACCCTATCCAACTAGCCTGGGTTAGCTAACCTATCCAACTAGCCTGGGTTAGTAGTGGGCAGCTAACCTATCCAACTAGCCTGGGTTAGTAGTGGGCAGCTAACCCTATCCAACTAGCCTGGGTTAGCTAACCTATCCAACTAGCCTGGGTTAGGGTATGTGTGCTCCCAGAGGCTCCCAGCTGACGTGAGCATAACAAGCCTGACGTAAAGCCGTGTGGAGTCGGGGCGGGGGAGCGTTCTGGCATCTCCACTCCAGTAGCGTAGCTTTTTATTGCTAACGTGTTTAGCTACCTATTTATATCACTCATCGGTATTGTAAAAATGAACGTTTCTGGATATCACCGTTACATCACTTCGTGTTGGTAAATAGCCTTCCCTTACTATTGATACATCGCTATTGACATCACCCGTTACTGCTGATGGTCGCAGTAGTAGGAGAAGGGCCTTTAAACTGCAGCAGAGCTGTCATCGCTGTGTCCTGCTGCCACAGTCAGAGAACGCTGCATGGACATGTCATCATTTCGTGTGTCTTGTTAGCTGAAGTCTATTTGTGATTAGTGATGGTGGCTATATGTGATGTGTGGGTTGATGACAGGCACAGAAGCTTACAGCGAACGAAGCAGCACTTTCAAGCCTTGAGTAATTCAGACACTGCTTGTTTTCATGGTAAAAGCACTGTCACAGATCAGTAGGTTTTTATAGGCTAAATCCGGTAGCATTGTAAAAGCCCCCCTGAACACACTGGGGTGTAGAACCATATCATGTTTTGACAGCACATACTCCCTACAACCTGTACTCTTTTTAAATCAGATCTCCAACAGAAGAAATTGAATAAACATGACTGACCAGGTGGACATTTGTCCCCACTTGGATTCCATAGGGGAGGTCACTAAGGAGGAGCTTCTGCAAAAATCAAAGGTGAAAGGATGATAATTCATAGGACTTGCCCAAAGTGAAAGCCACTGAATTTACCACCTGATCCAGGCTACAGGATGTAGCAATAACATTGCCTATAGGCTATGTGGAAGTACACATAGCAATGTTACCAATGTTATGAATGTGATGTTTGAAATTCAAAATCCCATTAAGTGTCACATATATTGAAAGGCATTGTCGTTTGCGTTAGAACAACTCGTGAGCTTAGAATTATAAGGTTCTATCTCCGTTTAGGGTAGTTCAGAGATATTGAGCGTCAAAGTTTTTACATTCCATTATGTTTTGTGAGATGGAACCTTTGTATTTTATGAATTACTAACTCAAAAATGTAAACATTTTAAAAATAACACCACACAGGCATTAATAAACACCTAATGGATCAGCTTATGTAAAAAACTCAATTTTGCCAAAAATGGAGATGGAACCTTATAATTCTAACGTCACAAACTGTGATCTTCTCCTGTCTCTGCCTCAAGGGAACCTGCCAGTCATGTGGAGCCGGAGGTCCCAACTTATGGGCCTGCCTGCAGGTAAATCCAAAATAAGTGCTTTCTGTGTTGCTTCATCTTCACACTGTAGATATAAGACCTTTGTAGTAAGCCTGAAGTTCATAAGTGTCCTGTGTTATAATAGCAAGTATTTAGCATCTGTACTGCATGTAACTGGACTGGATAGTCAAATCTTTTTCAATCTCTCGACTGTTCTGTTTGCGATGTAATAATTACATTTCTCCTGTTCAGAGTGATTGTCCGTATGTTGGGTGTGGAGAATCCTTCTCAGATCACAGCACTCTACACGCGCAGGTAAATCCTTCACAGTAAAAAGAGAATGTCTTTCTCTTTTCAATCATTTTGTTTCTGTGTCTTACTGTCATTCTCCTTGGTCGAATATTGAATATTTTCAGTCATGCTTTAACAAACGTGTGCGTGTGCGTGTGTGTGTGTGTTTTACCAGGCGAAAAAGCACAACCTGACAGTGAACCTGACCACATTTAGGATCTGGTGTTATGTGTGTGAGAGGGAGGTGTTTCTGGAGCAGAGGCCAGCAGTGCCTGTGTCTGCCAACCCACACCACTGTCCAGGGGTGGAGCAGGTACGACCTAACATCAAGGTCAGCTCCCCTTCATGGCTACTGTAGATGATGTTGATCAATAAACAGTGTTGCAGATGCAGGGGGGTATTCCATCAACGTCGCTAAAGGAAAACCCAGGATTAGTTTATCAAAATAAGCCTAGATTTTCTTTTATTGACGTTGATGGAATACCTCCCTGGTGTCATTGCAGGGGTATTCCACAAGCTTGCACTCATTGTTCTTTGTTGTTTTGTAATGACTCACTTTTCCCAGGATGCAGGGCCTCCAACAGTAAGTCACCCAATGAAGGCGGTCCCCATCGCAGTGGCAGAAGAGGAGGGCTCTGAGTCTGAGGAGGATGAGCTCAAACCCAGAGGTGAAGATGTGACACAACAGCCATCCTGAAACATGCTCAAAATATGATTACAAATAAAATATAAATATGTTTTAGGGCATTTCTGCATTATTGGGATAGAGACAGTAGAGATTGACAGGAATGATGGGTGAGAGAGAGGAGGATAGAGACAGTAGAGATTGACAGGAAGGATGGGTGAGAGAGAGAGGAGGATAGAGACAGTAGAGATTGACAGGAAGGATGGGTGAGAGAGAGGAGGATAGAGACAGTAGAGATTGACAGGAAGGATGGGTGAGAGAGAGGGGGATGATGGTGATGATATGGCATAGACCTTGCCGGGCTACGCCACTTACACACCCCATCTCATGTTTAAGCATCATAGATTTTCTCTCTGTGCTTATGAACGAAATTGTATTTTAGTTCTGCAATCATATCTGTCAGCGTTTGTCAATCGGTGATATCAGCTCATTAGAATCCTTTTTAGAACCTTCTCCTGGGTAACTGTGTGGCAAATCCAGGACGTAATGTCTTATGACAACCTTGTTATGGCTGAGGGGGACCTCCCCACACCCTGGTCATCAGATGGTAGCTTCGGGTGAAGAGAATAGAATTGGTTTGGAGCCAAAGAATAGGCAGAGGCTCTACTCCATTAAAGTGAGGTGACTGTTGATAATGAACTGCCTGTGGCAAATGCCCCAGATATATTTCAAGCTCCAATTGCATGACATTCCAGTGACTTTGTAACGGTCTCTCCCGACTCTCTAAGGCCTCACAGGGATGAAGAATATCGGTAACTCCTGCTACATGAACGCAGCTCTTCAAGCCCTGTCCAACTGGTGAGGTCACCCCCTGTCTCACTTCCTCATTATAGACAGATAGGTGGTGTGTTCTGATGGTCTTGATATTGAACTGTGTGCTTGTGTGCATGCGTGTTTACAGTACGTCACTGCATCACAGAGGAACCCTGTGGGTTGTTTTCAAATGTAATAGATGTGGAACTCTTCCTCTTCTTTGTCCTCTCCAGTCCCCCGCTCACCCAGTTCTTCCTGGACTGCAGCGGACTGGTCCGGACCGATAAGAAGCCTGCACTGTGCAAGAGCTACCAGAAACTCATCTCTGAGCTCTGGCACAAGAAACGGTAAAGTGCCCTAAAAGCAATAACCCTGTGTTTACACCCCTCGAGACTACTTTTTCCTATCTGACCGTACTGCTTAAGCGGGGTACACACATAAGGATTTTCAAAATCTTAACCGAAATCTTATCTGAGACAGACCCCACACATGAAGAAACAAAATCTTGGATTGAACAGCCTTGATCGTGTTGTGTGTGGTGTGCGCCAATTTCCCCATTTCAGCACCCCACAGACATAAAGATTTTCGTTACGACAGACTGCAAACTCTAGAGTCTCGTTCCCCAAGCCAGAAATCTCGCGTGAACCCATCCTTTTAATATTGCCTTTATGGATATTATTTTGTTTGTGGTTTATTTTATTTTATTGACATGCATTAAGTGTTCCTTGATGTTTATTTGAAACATAAATATTGACGGGAGTGGAACTACCTTCTGGGCTTCGTTCCCTCCTTGCACAATCTCTTGTGTGCTAAATATATAAACTAAACTAAATTACAAAATAATTAAATTAAGATTATATAATGATTAAAGCACTTTGAGCCGCAACGTTTGCTGGAAAAGCGCTATACAAATAAAGTTATTATTATTATTATTATTATCTAACGTAGTACCCTGACTGACCTGTACGAGACAACCACAGGGCAAATAAAGTGCCGAATAATGAAAAGAAGAAGTCAGCTCGCTTCTTGATTGGCGAGCAGGGTTGCCAGATGGGAATGACATTTTCCACCCTAACCACAGTCTAAAACCGCAAATTTCACCAAACAATCTGGCAACCCTATGATTTCTGCTCGTAATTATTGAACACATTTCACATTTACGATTGCCGGCCACGCCCATTTTCCGAGCAGGTTGCCGGGAGAGTTGATTGCACAATTGAAGAGAGTTGACTCTTAACACACCTCACACCACAGGATTTTGTTATAGGAAAATGTTAAGATCCATCTGATAATCGGGCGTTTTCTGTCGTTTTCAGACATCCCAAAACCGGCCAAAAAATCCTTATGTGTGTACCCCGCATTAGCCCTCTGGGTCTGAAGCCAGTAATTGAATGAATGAATGAATGAATGGTCTTTATTGTCATTGCTATAGTACAGGTACCAAACAACGAAATTTGGGAGGGGTGGCTCCCCTGGTGCTAGGAAAGAAAAAAAAAACAAGAAGGGAAAGGAGCTGGTTTACATAAATAAAGGCCATGTACACTATCCACTATACTATACTGTACAGATAAGACGACTAGGGTTGTCATATTGCACATAGTGTTATTGCACATTCATTTAAAGTGTCGCAGTTTGCAGGCTTGAAATGTACACATTTGTGCCTCAGCACTACACCTGATTTTTTCAGTCCAGCAGCTGCCATCAATCCGTCCAGACTGTCCAGGGCCCAGAACCTAGGTCTAATTGCAGCGCCACTAACAATTGCAGCCCTTTTTAAAACTTTTTAACACACTTACTTCTTTTTACGAACGCGTCGACTCTCTTAAAGTTAAAGACTATGATTCATGGTCACCTGCCTTACCCCCCCCCTTCTGTGTCCTTACAGCCCCAGTAGGTCTCTCAGGTCCTCTGACTAGGGTTTGTTGTTTGTCCCCCATGCCAGATTAAAAACCGAAAGTGATCTAGCATTCCAAACCGTGGCTCCCAAACTTTGGAATGCTCTTCCCCTCAGATCAGCGGTCTCGGTCAAAGCTTTTTAAAAAACAGCTCAAGACTGTCCTGGGGCCGATTCCTAGAAGCGCGATTAACTCTGATCCAGGATTAAATCAGATCCGGGCGCTAATTTCAGCTTGCGTTCGGTTCCATCAATGTGGCTCAAATAATTCGCTGCTTGGTTGCTATGCAACCAATCCTTCTGAGTAATTCTGGTCACGAGCAGGTTTAGAGGCTGGTTTAGGTAATACGTGTCTCACAGTCGGAAACTATATCCCGAACGACAGTTCCGTCAAGTGTCTTTTAGGAAATATTAGTTCCCACTTTTTACGAGATAGATAGATAGATAGTTTGACTGTGTGATAGATAGATAATTAGATATTTTGAAAGTGTGATCGATCGATAGATAGATAGTTTGATTGTGTTGTAGCGGATAATGATGATGACTATGATGTACATAATTCACCTGTGTGTTTGGTTATGGGGAATTGTGTGCGGGCACTTTAACGCCGGTCACTGGGGTGTGACGTATGGGGGTTACAGGTAACATTTAAGGAAGTGTTGTATGTTGCTAATGGCGCTATGTCATCAGTTAAATAAATGCAGACACGGTCGGCTTTATACTGGCACCAAGTCTCCGTTTCGTTTGTACGCTCCAACTCCTACAGTGGTGACCCTGACGTCGCTTTGGGACGCTTTCCAAGGATTATATTGTTTTTGTTTTTTCAACTATGGATAACGCACCGGCTACGATGAACGCTGTCGCTATGAAGTTGCCAGAGTTCTGGGAGAAACAGCCGAAAGTGTGGTTTGCTCAGACGGAGGCACAGTTCGTGCTTAAAGGAATTACCACGGATATTACGAAGTACTACTATGTCGTCTCTGCTCTCGGGAGCTCTACAGCAGCCAGGGTTGTGAGTATTCTCGAGCAGCCTCCTGAGCACAACAAATATGGAGCATTAAAGGCGTACTTATTAGAGACTTTTAGTTTAACTGAATCTGAACGTGCCCGCCAGCTACTCTCTCTGCCCGGCCTCGGCGATGCTAAACCCTCAGAGTTGATGGATTATATGCTAGCTCTTCTAGGGGATCATAAGCCGTGTTTTCTTTTTAATGAACTATTCTTGCAACAGCTACCATTACAGGTTCGGGCTGCATTAGCTAATACAATTACTAAGGATAGCCGTGCTTTGGCTAGGGAGGCAGATACGTTTTTTTCTGTTGATGTGCAACGGTGCAGCATGACAATTCGAGGTTCAGCCAGTGTTAACCCATCGTGGCCTGGAGACACAGTGGAGGTGGCCGCTGTGGGCCGACGGCAGCAGGACACAGGCCTGTGTTACTACCATGCACAATATGGCTCCAAAGCTAGGAGGTGTCGCCCCCCGTGCAACTTTGAGGCATCGGGAAACGCCAGGGCCGGCGCTCGATAGCTGCCATGAGTGTCGGCCGTTCAGGTAGCGTGTTGTTCATTACTGACACAGTTTCGGGACGGCGGTTCCTCTGTGACACAGGGGCTCAGCTGAGCGTCCTGCCTGCATCACGGATAGAGATCCAGAGCGATAAACATGGCCCCATTCTAGAAGCTGCCAATGGCAGCCCCATCCGCACTTTTGGGATCAGGAAAATACCACTGTGCTTCGGAGGACAGCGTTTTAACTGGGAGTTTATTACGGCTACTGTGTCTACTCCCCTTCTTGGCGCCGACTTCCTCTGCGCTAACGGCCTTTTGGTGGACGTCAAGAACCGACGACTCATCAACGCAGAAACTTTTAGTTCCCTCGCATGTGCACTCAGTGGTGCGGGCACGACAAGATTGTCTAGTGCTCTTTCTGCTGCTGATGTGTTTTCCCGCCTCTTAGCTGAGTTCCCGAGTCTTACGGAGCCCACTTTTTCGTCAGCCGCCACTAAGCATGGGGTTGAGCATTACATCGCCACTACTGGACCACCAGTCTATGCTCGTGCCCGGCGCCTGGATCCAGCTAAGCTCGACATTGCTAAGGCGGAGTTCGACACCATGGAGCGCCTTGGCATTATTCGCCGGTCAAATAGCCCCTGGGCTTCTCCACTACATATCGTCCCAAAACCTGGTGGGGGGTGGCGTCCATGTGGCGATTACCGCCGTCTCAATGACATTACAACCACTGACCGTTACCCAATCCCACACATCCATGATTTTTCTGCCCGGCTGGCGGGGAGGTTGGTGTTCTCTAAGGTGGATCTAGTTCGTGGCTATCACCAGGTTCCTGTCCATTCACAGGACGTCCCGAAAACAGCAGTGATCACCCCATTCGGCCTTTTTGAGTTCCTCCGTATGCCGTTCGGTCTTAAAAACGCGGCACAGGCTTTTCAGCGGCTGATGGACACCGTGCTTAGGGACCTGCCATTCCTGTTCGTTTATCTGGACGACATTCTTATCGCCAGCGCTTCCATGGCAGAGCATGTGTCGCATTTAAGAACTCTCTTTGAAAGGCTTAACCAGCATGGCCTGATCATCAATCCAGCCAAATGCCAGTTCGGACTGACGTCAATCGATTTCCTTGGACACCGCATCACTAACGACGGGGCAGTGCCCCTGCCCTCAAAAGTGAACGCTATCGTGGATTTTCCACGTCCACTCACAATCAAGGCCCTACAGGAGTTTTTAGGCATGGTGAACTTTTACCACCGCTTTGTTCCCCGAGCAGCCTGGTTTATGCGGCCCTTGTACGAGGCTCTTAAAGGCAAGACCGCCAAGCACATCATCGGCTGGTCTGTGGAAATGGACGATGCTTTCACTGGGACTAAGAGAGCTTTGGCTAGGGCAACTATGCTGGCACATCCCTCGCCGAATGCACCGATTGCCGTAACCACGGATGCTTCTGACTATGCAGTCGGGGCGGTGCATGAGCAGTGGGTGAAGGGAGCTTGGCAGCCACTCGCTTTTTTCAGCCGGCAGCTCCGCCCTAACGAACGTAAATACAGCACCTTCGATCGGGAGCTCCTGGGCCTCTACCTCGCCGTTCGGCACTTCCGTTTTCTGTTGGAGGCCAGGCCATTCACAGCTTTCGTGGACCACAAGCCGTTGACATTCGCGATGGCGAAAGTTTCAGAGCCATGGTCTGCCCGTCAGCAGCGCCAACTGTCCTTCATCTCTGAGTTTACCACCGACATCCAACATGTTGCAGGGAAGGACAACCGGGTTGCTGACTGCCTCTCACGGGCGGTCGCCGGTGCGGTTCACCTGGGCATCGACTACGCCCGCATGGCAGGCGATCAGGCCTCTGACCAAGATGCTCAGGCCCTCAGGACTGCTGTCACAGGGCTTAAGTTGGAGGACGTGGTCTTCGACGACACCGGGACCACACTCCTATGTGACATGTCCACTGGGCAGCCACGGCCCATCGTGCCCCTTGAGTGGAGACGACAGGTTTTCGACGCTATTCATGGCCTGTCCCACCCAGGGAGGAAGGCTTCTCAAAAACTGGTGGCAGCTAAGTTTGTCTGGCACGGGCTTAGAAAGGACATTCAGAAGTGGGCAGATGCCTGTGTCATGTGCCAGCGTTCTAAGGTGCATCGACATACGAAGGCCCCTCTGGCACATTTTTCAGTGCCGGAAAGGAGGTATGATCATGTCAATGTGGACCTGGTGGGGCCTTTGCCACCTTCTCATGGGTTCACCTACCTCCTCACAATGGTCGACAGAACCACACGGTGGCCGGAGGCCGTTCCACTATCATCTACCACGGCTGCTGAGGTGGCTCGGGCGTTCGTTGGCACTTGGGTCGCCCGGTTCGGTGCTCCATCTGATGTCTCCTCTGACCGGGGGCCACAGTTCACCTCTGAGCTCTGGAGTGCGGTTGCCGGAGGCCTGGGGATGAAGCTACACCGCACTACCGCGTCTCACCCACAGGCCAACGGGTTGTGCGAGTGGTTTCATCGTTCTATGAAAGCTGCACTTCGGGCTAGCCTCAAGGACAGTGGTTGGGTCGACAGGCTCCCGTGGGTCATGTTGGGCCTTAGGACCGCCCCTAAAGAAGACCTTCGGTCGTCATCCGCCGAGCTGGTCTACGGACAGCCGCTACGGGTTCCTGGGGATTTCGTCCCTAACGCCACGATCCCTTGGTTGGCGCTCAAACAGCGAGCCGAGTTTTTGGATAATGCCAAGGCTTTCGCACCTGTACCCACCTCACAGCATGGGCTACCCCAGTCATATATGCCACCCTGCCTGCGAACGGCGGAGTAAGTGTTCATCCGCCATGACGCCCACCGAGGGCCATTTCAACCGCCCTATGACGGACCGTTTCGGGTTCTGGAGGCTGGAGACAAGGCTTTTCTGGCCGCCCTCCAGCTATGCCCCCACGCCACCGCAAAGCCTCTAAAAAACACCTGCTGTCCCTCATAAGCAGGCCCCTGTTGAACTTTCAGTCCCTGCTCCGGTTTTACGGAGCCGTTTTGGACGGGTGATCCGGGCCCCGCAATGGTGACTGTTCTCAATTATGGTGAATTCTGGGGGGAGGTCTGTAGCGGACAATGATGATGACTATGATGTACATAATTCACCTGTGTGTTTGGTTATGGGGAATTGTGTGCGGGCACTTTAACGCCGGTCACTGGGGTGTGACGTATGGGGGTTACAGGTAATATTTAAGGAAGTGTTGTATGTTGCTAATGGCGCTATGTCATCAGTTAAATAAATGCCGACACGGTCGGCTTTATACTGGCACCAAGTCTCCGTTTCGTTTGTACGCTCCAACTCCTACAGTGTGATAGATAACTTGATATTTTGAAAGTGTGATAGATAGATGAAATAAAATAAAAAAGTATATAAAAAATAGGTATGTCTATGAACTTGCATTGCCATCATCACAGCGGTGTGGTTGGCGCAGGGGTGAAGGCAGCCAGCTAGAGGTCCGAAAGTTTATTTTTTTATTTTTTTATTTATTTATTTTTTACATTTAACCGAAGCCTTCATGCAAATCGATTTACTATATATATATATATATATATATATATCTGTCTAAGTGAATCATCTATCTATCAGTAATCATAAGAAAAAAGAATCTATGCCAAATCCAGGGTCTAGTCAGAAAGGCTTCAAACACCATTGTAATCGTGTCAGTTCTTGTTAGCCTGCACCATCATTTTATAGCCTACATACCTTTTTAGATGAGATTTTAGATAGATTAGATTCAGACAACGAAATGCAGTAAAAAGTGTGTCAGAAGAGGGATTTGAACCACCGTCTTAAAATGACGAATAAATACTATGTCAGCGGTCAATACCACTATGCCATCATGACGATATGACTGTATGTAGCCTGCTGCTGATGTCACCACAGTAGTAAATATTAATTTATTAAAATATGAACATATAACAATAACTGGGGCTAGTATGACCTACGCATTTAATCGGTCAGCAATTTCTTGCCAAACCATTTCCCTCGCCTTGTTAATTGCGGCAGTACTGCACTATTTTACATCTTATTTTTCGTCTTCATAAAGATCAATAAGTAGGAGTGCTGCGCAAAAAGTAGGACCGCTGCAGAGTGTAGTATCTTCATTTCGACAGTTCGACTCTTCGGGGCTCTTTATGTCTGCGTGCACACGCCCATATCGAGGATTTCTAAACCGGTGTTCTGTGAACACTGATGACACAAGCCTGATCCTCGTTCGAGGAATCACCTGAGGCTTGAATCCCAATCATGAGTTGCCTGAACGCTGCTTTTTTTTAAATCGCCGATATACTAATCAATGTACGTGGAATACCCCCCTGTACACACAGGCTTTTGGCTAACTCCAAAAGCCTGTCTTTTTGTGCCTTGTTATTATTTGTTGTACACTTGTTATTTGTTTCTTGTTTTTATTTTCACTTATTCCTTTAATCTGCTATTACTTTTGCTCTTTAATTATGTTTTTATAGCCTATGTAAAGCACTTTGTGACCGCTGGTCTGTGATAGGGGCTATGTAAATAAACTTGACTTACTTACTTCTCTTCCCCTGGCAGACCCAGTTATGTGGTGCCCACCAGTCTGTCCCACGGCATCAAACTGGTCAACCCCATGTTCCGTGGTTACGCCCAGCAGGTAGGGGCAAGCTCCCAGCAGGTAGGGACAAAACCACCTCCGACACCACCCCCCCCTCCCGACGCCCCCTGTTTTAAAACCCTGACGTAACCCCCCGCCTCCTCCCCCACAAAATGACCCCCCCCCCACCCCCCTGTTGTGTGGCGGATTGGCATCTCATAACAGCTGTTGACACCCCCCCCCCCCAAAGTAGGGTGTGTGCCAGGACTGAAATGATCTAGCTACCCCCCACCGTATGTGACTGTGATGGCTTCACGTTGCTGTGTGTGTGGAAGGCTTTGATCGCAACTCCAGTTGTGTTTTTGTTTTTGTTTTGTTTTTTAACTTGTTTTTGATTTGCTGTGGAAAAAAAATCAAATAATCAAAGAAGAGGTTGAGGGAAAAATAGTGCACTCAGTCCAGAGTGTCCTTGGTGTGTGTCCTTCTGTTCTGTCCCTCCTCTCTCCTTTCACTCTGTCAGTGGTTCTCTTTGTCTCTTCAGGACACACACACACACCCCCTCACCATGTCTCAGCATGGTGCATGTACCTACATACAGTCATATGAGGTGCTGTGTAGGCCATGATTCAAACTTGCCTCTCACATACACATAGCATTCTTGCATTCACTACTGAACCTCTCACACACGCCTAGAATGCTCTCACATTCAACTGAACTTCTCTCACACACACATATAAAAGCTCTTACATACTACTTAAATGCTCACACGCACACATGAAGAGCTCTCACACGCATACATGTTTCTTTCACATAACTTAAAAATTCTCACACACGCATACATTTTTATTTCATATAAGACTGAAATGTAAACAATGACAAAACAAGTCTTCAGCTCACACACATAAGGTACCATATCACACATATAACAGGATGTCACACACATCACTGTAATGCGCACACATACACAAAAATAGTTTGAATGTTTCAAATAGAAGCTTATGGAAAACCGTATATGGCCTATATGAAACCCACATTTTGGTTGTATGTGACATAAAAATGTATGCGTGTGAGAACTTTGAAGTTATGTGAATGAAAAATGTGTATGTGTGTGAGCATTTCACTGTTATGTGATAGCTTTTATTTGCATGTGTGAGAGGTTCACTAGTAAATGTGAGAGCTCTTCATGTGTGCGTGTGAGCATTTAGTAGTATGTAAGAGCTTTTATATGTGTTTGAGGGAAGTTCAGCTGAATGTGAGAGCATTCTAGGCGTGTGAGAGGTTCAGTACTGAATGCAAGAGAAGAGAAAGACCGAAGACAGTCAGGAAAATAAGTATTTCACCTATTCTGCTGATTTTGTGAGTTTACCCCCTTACAAAGAACTGAACAGTCTATCATTTTAATGGCAGGTTCATTTTAACAATGAGAGACAGAATATTTTTTTTAAATCCTAGAAAATCACATTATATGATTTTTAAAAAAAAAGCTATTTGTGTTTTATTGAGGAAAATAAGTGTTTCACCCCCTAGCAAAACATTCTCTCAGTACGTGGTGGAGAAACCCTTGTTGGCAAGCACTGTGGTCAGACGTTTCTTGTAGTTGGTCACCAAGTTTGCGCAGATCCCAGGAGGGATTTTGGCCCACTCCTCTTTGCAGATCCTCTCCAAATCCTTAAGGTTTGGAGGTTGTAGCTTGGGAACTCGAAGCTTCAGCTCCCTCCATTTTCTCATGTAAACACTAGGGGTGTAACAGATCACCTAACTCACGGATCGGATCGGATCATGCTTTTTGAGTCACGGATCGGATAATTTTTCGAATCAACACAAAACATTTTTATTTTTATAAAAACTGCTTTTTCCTTGAATTCTGTAAAAACACCACTTTTATTATGTGAAAAAAACAACAACAACATTCAAGATGTCAAAACTGGTAATATATATATATATATATATATATATATATAATATATTCTACACTCAAACATGACATATTATACTGATGAATGAATGAATGAATGAATGAATGAATGCACTTTATTGTCATTGCTACAGTACAGGTACCAAACAACGAAATTTAGGAGGGGTGGCTCCCCTGGTGTTAGGAAAAGGGGAAAAAAAAACACTTTTTAAAAAAAATCACAAGAAGGGAAGGAGCTGGTTTACATAAATAAAGGCTATGTACACAATCCACTGTACTATACTGTACAGATAGACGACTAGGGTTGTCATATTGCACAATAGTATTGTTTCACGTTATTTAAAGTGTCACAGTTTGCAGGCTTGAAATGGACATGTTTGTGCCTCAGCACTACACCTGATTTTTTCAGTCCAGCAGCTGCCATACAATCCGTCCAGACTGTCCAGGGCCCAGAACTTAGGTCTTTGCTGTGTTTAGGGCCTGGACGGCCCTGTGGTGAAAGCACAGGTGGGTATACCTGCTGGGCATTGCTGCCTGTCGCACCTCCGACGGTGCCAGTGGGCTGACTGCAGGGTCGTCAGCCGGGAGCCACCCTTTACTGATGTTTCGCTCCTTTAATCCCGGAACATCTCGAGGTGGTGGAGCAGTGACAGGGACGTCTCCCTGCCACTCCCTGCAGCCAGCCCTAGGATCCTTCTTTCCCCCACGCCTTGTCCTTTCTTCTGAGCCAGAGCCAGAAGCTCCCTTGTTCAGCCTCCTCCGCCAGGTCTTTGAGCGCCTTTCTCAGCTTGGATCCTGTGATCCCCAGCGACCTCAGGAGCCGCTGTGTAGATGTTCCTGTGTAGCCTCTGCACCCAACTTCCACAGGATAGGTGACTGCCCTCCACCCTGCTTGCGAGCATGCAGCTGCCAAGTCTGTGTACTTTTCCTTCTTTCTCTCGAAGGCAGCCTCCATCCCCTCTTCCCATGAAACGGTCAGCTCCGCCATGATGACTGTCCTCATCGGGGTGGACCAGAGTACGACATCTGGCCGAAGGGAGGTTGATGTGATCTCGTGTGGGAACTTCAGCTGTCGATCGAGGTCAGCTCTCATGTTCCACTCTCCTCCAGGAGACAGGAAGGACCACTGCTTCGTGCTGCTGCCCTGACTTTCTCCCCCTTGCCGGACAAACTGGATCCGCTGCTGTGATGTGACTGGGCTGCTCTTGTTTGATTCCAGTCTGCGTGCTTCCAGAATTTCGCTAGTTTGCACAGCACCCAGTCGTGCCGCCATCTGTACCGACCCTGCGTCAGTGCCGCCTTGCATCCAGAGAGGATGTGCCGCAAGTTTGGGTTGTTGGCGTTGCAGAGTTGGCAGGTCTCCTCTGTGCCGTACCAGAGGTGCAGGTTCCGGGAACTGGGAAGGGTGTCGTAGGTGGCCCTGATCGAGAAGCTCAGCCTTGCTTGGGGCAGCCTCCACATATCCTTCCATGTAATGGCTCTGTTGATCACAGCCTCCCACGTTGTCCACCTTCCTTGCTGTTGTTGGCCCACGGCTCTGATTTTGTAGCACTCCTCTTCGATCTTTACGACTTCGGAGATCACTAGATCTTTCCTTTCCTTCCTCGTTGCCTTGGACCACATCTTGGGTGCTGATCCCCATCCAAAACCAGTCCTGCCTGGCTGCAGCACCCCGACGATCTCCTGGTGTTTCAAGCGATTGATGGCCTGGTCAACTGCCTGCGTGGCATCCCACTTGCGTCCTGTGCAAACCTGGGCCTTGCTGTGTTGGACAAGCGGGTCGGTGAGTCTCTCAGCTCGAACACGAGTCTCACCTTCTCCTGTTTATAGCCCAGGCTGATGGATTTCAGTGGGAGCTTCAGTGTGGTTCTTCCAAACAGCGCTGTATTGGAGAGGCAGCGGGGAAGGCCCAGCCACTTGCGGATGTAGTTGTTGGCTTTTGAGTCCAACTTCAGCACTGTTGTTAAAGTGATGTCACACAACTTCAGGGGCCACATGAGACGTTGGTATAAGGTGAACTGGTAACACCACACCTTGAATTTCCCTGGCAGGAGGCTTTGGTCGATCTTCTTCAGGCCGTCCAAGAGCTGGGAAGTGACGGAAGAAGCCATGTGCTTGTCAGAAAGGTCAGCCGTGTAAAGCCTTCCGAGGCTTCGCACAGGATGGTCCACTAGCAGCGGGATCTTCTCGCCATCGACTGAGAAAGAGATGTTGTCATTCCGGGCTCCTTTTCTGATTGAGAGACTGCGGGACTTAGTTGGTTTTATCCTCATCCGGGCCCATGTTAGGAGCTCCTCAAACCTCTTCAGAAGTCTTGCTGTGCATGCTGCTGTCTGAAGGAGTGTGGTGACATCATCCATATAGCTCCGTAGGGCTGGGAGTCGCAGACCTGACTGGGATCTGACTCCTCGGACCATCTGTCTTCCGCCGATTAGGATGATCTCAAACGCTGCTGTGAAAAGGATGGGGGAGATCGAACAACCCATCGCTATCCCTTTCTCCAGCTGGTGCCAACACGTTGAGAACTCCTGGGTTGTGTAGCATACATGGAAGTTGTTAAAGTAGGTTGCTACTAGGCTCTGGATGCACGGTGGTATGTGGAAGAATTTGAGGGCAAAGTGGATGAGCTGGTGGGGAACAGACCCATATGCATTTTCAAGGTCCAGCCAAACGACGTGCAGGTCTGATTTGCTCCGCTTCGCTGGCTGGATCTGTTCCCAGATCACAGCTGAGTGCTCCACGCAGCCAGGAAATCCTGGGACGCCTGCCTTCTGACAGCTGGTGTCGATGTAGTTGTTTGCCAGGAGGTAGCTGGTCATGCGCTTTGCCATCACTGAGAAGAAAATCTTCCCCTCCACATTCAATAAGGCTATGCCTCTGAATTGGCTGATGTTATGGGAGTCTTTCTCTTTCGGGATGAAGGTAGTGACTGCTCTGCTCCATGCTGAAGGGATGGATTCTGTTTTCCAGGCAATGCCCATTAGTCTCCACAAAAGCTTCAGGGTCCTTGGGCAGTTCTTGTATACCCTATAGGAGACGCCATTTGGTCCGGGTGCAGATGCAGCTCTCGCATGCTCCACCACCTGCTTAACTTCAGACCATCTGGGGGGAGTGGTGTCAAACTGAGAAGAGGGCTCGGGTGGGAGCGGTACGTGCCCTGGGGAACCAAGGGGACTCTCCTTTTGGCTGTCACTGAGCTGGTCCTTGATGTGTTCCTCCAGCTCCTGCTCGGTGGTCTGCAGCTTTCCCGATTTCTTCTCCTCAAGCAAACCCCGGGCGTACTTGAACCGGTCCCGGAAGAAGTTCGTCCTTGCCTTTTCCTTGTTGCTTCTACACTTCCTGATCCGTTCAGCTTGCCTCAGGTGGGTGAGTCTGGTTCTGATCTGACTCCAGAGGTTCTGCAAGCCCTCCTTCTTCTCTTCCTCAGCTCTCCTCCATGCCTTCCGCAAACGTCGCCGCTCCTTTACCAGCTGGAGGATTTCTCTCTCCCGCCTCCCGCTCTGCCTGGGAACGGTCCTCCTCTGAGGCATCTCTCCAAATCTTCCCTTGCCTTCCTCATAGATGATATGGCCGAAGATGTTCAGCTTAGACGTTACGCTGCCTCTTAGACTGTTCTGGAGGGTGGTATGTAAGCTTTCGTCGAAGCTTCTCCATGAATCCTTGTCGCTGGCCTTTGGCCACTTGACCTTGGGTTTCCGGTCTGGCTTCTCTGGGGTTTCTATGGTGGATTCTCTACCTGACGTTCTGCTCTGATGCTCCTGTTGTGGGTCGTGCAGATGTGGTTGCAAATCCTGCTGGGGAGGCTGTTCTTGCTCTCTCTCACCGGATGCAATGGTGGGATCAGTAGCACTGTGGTGCTCAACCTGGCTCTGATTCCTCCTTGTCTGACCTGCTGGCGCAGTGCAAGCTTGCATCTGGTAGCTGCCGCCGCATTTTGTCCTCCCCTGGTGGATCCGCAGGCCCAAGTAGGTTGTTACTTTGGACCACCCACAGCTGCATTCTCTCAGGATCCTTTGATCGTTAGTCGTTGCCGTTCCAGTCGTTACCGTGTTATCTGTCCTGATTGGTCCATCTTCCATCCCGCCTCTCGGTGGACCACCGGGTTGTTTTTTCCTTATTCTGCTTGTAGTTAGTTTGGGGAGTCCCTGTAGCAAGGCTACAAGGATGTGTTTAAAGGGTAACTAGCCCCGCCACCCCGGGTGCAGTCTTTCCTGCCGCCAGCCAGACTTCCCTGGCAGAAATACACATTCAACTTAAATTATAGTGCAATATGAGAGAGGGAGGAGGAGCCTGGTTGCAGCAGTGAATCACTGGGCTCTTTAAAGCAGACGAATACACATGTTTTATGTCACTTTTAACTAAATAATAAAGTGAACCCTTTCTTTGAACATGGTATGAAAAAAATGGCTACATTATCAGAAGTTGTCGAGCTACCTTTTTCGTGCCTCCCGTCATAATTGACAGAGAAGCCAAAGTGCTCCCATACATGGGATTTAAATGGCGAGGGAGGCATTTCGAGTTCTTCTCCGCCGAACAACGTAACTAGCTCGCCATGATACACTTGGGCCGCGTTCGTTAATTCGCTTTGAAAGCGCTGGAGCGCACACTGGGTCCGACGTCATAAAGGGACCAAGTAATTTGATTGGACAAGAGGCGTTCCTTGAATGCTGATCAGATTCCAGGGCGAATTTACGAACGAAGCCTTGTTGTTGTGGCTTCCCAGCTTCACGTGTAGTGAGTAAACAACGGATTCTTATTTTTTTGCATTTTCAACCTCTCATTGTGCTTAGAGTAAAACAAAGCACACAACTGTCGCGTCTATCTTTTCATGGCAACTCTACATTGTGATTTACAAGAGATATTAACTAATATTAAGTCATATTATTACTTGTTTAAATTTTGCAATTGATCCGCGGTACACATGCATCACATTACGGATAATATGGATTATCCGTGATCCGTTACACCCCTAGTAAACACGTACCAAACCCGCTTAAGGCCATATTCCGATTCAGCAATATTCTGATTAAGACCCCTGGCATATGCCTGTTAGAATCTGAATATTGTGACATGTAAACACCTTAAGGCGGCTACACACTAGACGACTTTTCAAGTTGTAACATCGCTGAGCCTCTCACACTAAACGACCGTCGTGCTGGTGTCCGCGTCGCAGCGGCGCGCAGACGTCGCAGCACAGCGCAGACTACAGGATGTGGCAGCGACGGGGGCTCACAGACTACACGATTCTTCACTTGGTCAGGACGATTCGCCAAGCTGTAGTGTCGCGATATCAGCACATGATGACGAGGCGTTGACAGCTGTCAAAAAAAGATGGAGCTAATTTCTACTACAAAATAGCCATATTACTATATGTAATATATACATATATATACATATATGGCTATTTATATAATAGGCTATTTACTATTATATAAATAGCCATTTCTACTTTCACGCCTCCTCCGCGCTGCATTTCCTCGACCTCTCATTGGCTGTGCTGTCCACACAGGTCGTTGCCCATGTCAGACTAGCAGAATGTAGATTCCGTCGGCCGATAAAATGAAACATGTTTGAAAAGATCTGGAGCCCTGCGACGGCCCCTCCGACGGGATCGGCAGTCCTCCGATTGCGTCTCTGAGCCTGTCACATTAAACGAGCGTCGGAGACGGCGCGTCCCCGGGTTTGCAACGACTGGAGGATTTTGTCGCCGACCGCAAAAACTGGTCGGCGACAGCTAAATCGGGGTTAAAATCGTCTAGTGTGTACTCGGCTTTAAGCGGCATATGACCCTTTTCGGAATATTCAGTTACGTCTGTGCATGCCCGATTCCTTAGACAACTCTTTGCCCATGGTGGATTGATTCCAATCTAATCTGTGTGCCTCATGATCACATAACCGGTCTGTGGGAGCCAGAATTATTGCTAGTTGGTAGGGGGTGAAATAATTATTTTACTCAATAAAACACAAATATATATATTTTTTTTTCATATTATGGGATTTTCTGGGATTTTCTTTCATATTCTGTCTCTCACTGTTAAAATGAACCTGCCATTAATATTATAGACTGTTCATTTCTTTGTAAGGGGGTAAACTCACAAAATCAGCAGAGGGTGAAATACTTATTTCCCCCACAATATGTGTATGTGAGAGGCAAGTTTGAATTATGGCCTACACGGCACCTCATACAGTCATTCCCCCTGTCTCTCTCACAAACCCCCTCTCACGCACACACACACACACACTCACACACGCACACACACATCCTCTCTATCAGTACGACCCCTACTACACTCCCCCCTCCCTCTCTTCAAGTCCCCGTGCTTGTAGGACAGTCACACACTTCTTCCCCTGCGTCTGTGTGTTGGTGTGTGTAGGACACTCAGGAGTTCCTGCGTTGTCTGATGGACCAGCTCCATGAGGAGCTGAAGGAGCCCCTGACGGAGTGCGGGGGTGGGGGGGAGGGCGGGGTGGAGGGCGAGGGGGGGGAGGAGAGGAGGGACGGCGAGCGCTCGCCCTCCGAGGACGAGTTCTTGTCCTGCGACTCGGGCTCCAGCAGCGACCGGGGGGAGGGAGGGGGGCGGGGGGGAGGGGAGGCAGAGCTGCTGCTCATCCAGGACGAGTGTCTGGTTGGGGGGGCGCGGGGGGTGGCGGCGGCAGCAGCGGGTGTGGGGGTCAGGGGGGTCGGGGGAGGGCCCATCTCGGAGAAAGAGAGGCTGAAGGAGAGGAGGGTGTCAGGGTCCCCCCTCCACGGAGGCTCCCAGGAAATGGACGAGGATGCGGACGTCGACACGGCCGCCACCGCCGAGGGGGGGGCTCCTGAGAGGGCGGCCAAGGAGGAGGAGGGAACCCCCCCTGACCCTCAGACCCAGACCCAGACCCAGGCTCAGAGCCAGGCCCAGACCCAGGCTCAGACCCAGGCTCAGACCCAGACCCAGGCCCAGACCCAGGCCACAGGACAAGCACGAAGCAGCAATGCCCCAGGTAATAGAACAACCATGATCTAATGAATCATAAGAGTTCGCTGAACGGACGGTCCGACGTAAAAGTTTGGTGTACGGACGGTCCGACCTAAAAGTTTGGTGTACGCGTTCGAAAAAGAAAAGTCGTTCGATTGGTTTGACGCTCCCTAGTCTGAAGATGTTCTCATGGTCAGATATGTTTAACGTCGGACGACCCTGACTCTCTCTCTCTCTCTCTCTCTCTCTCTCTCTCTCTCTCTCTCTCCCTCCCTCTCTGTTCTAGACCCTGACTCTCTCTCTCTCTCTCTACGCCTCTGTTCTAGATCCTGATTCTCTCTCTCTCTCTCTACGCCTCTGTTCTAGACCCTGACTCTCTCTCTCTCTACACCTCTGTTCTAGACCCTGACTCTCTCTCTCTCTCTCTACGCCTCTGTTCTAGACCCTGACTCTCTCTCTATGCCTCTGTTCTCGAACCTGACTCTCTCTCTCTCTACGCCTCTGTTCTAGACCCTGACTCTCGCTCTCTCTACGCCTCTGTTCGAGACCCTGACTCTCTCTCTATGCCTCTGTTCTCGAACCTGACTCTCTCTCTCTCTACGCCTCTGTTCTAGACCCTGACTCTCTCTCTCTCTACGCCTCTGTTCTAGACCCTGACTCTCTCTCTCTCTACGCCTCTGTTCGAGACCCTGACTCTCGCTCTCTCTACGCCTCTGTTCTAGACCCTGACTCTCTCTCTCTCTCTCTATGCCTCTGTGCTAGACCCTGACTCTCTCTCTCTCTCTCTCTACGCCTCTGTTTTAGACCCTGACTCTCTCTATGCCTCTGTTATAGACCCTGACTCTCTCTCTCTCTCTCTCTCTACGCCTCTGTTTTAGACCCTGACTCTCTCTATGCCTCTGTTCTAGACCCTGACTCTCTCTCTCTCTATGCCTCTGTTATAGACCCTGACTCTCTCTCTCTCTCTCTCTCTCTATGCCTCTGTTCTAGACCCTGACTCTCTCTCTCTCTATGCCTCTGTTCTAGACCCTGACTCTCTCTCTCTCTATGCCTCTGTTCGAGACCCTGACTCTCTCTCTATGCCTCTGTTCTCGAACCTGACTCTCTCTCTCTCTACGCCTCTGTTCTAGACCCTGACTCTCTCTCTCTCTACGCCTCTGTTCGAGACCCTGACTCTCGCTCTCTCTACGCCTCTGTTCTAGACCCTGACTCTCTCTCTCTCTCTATGCCTCTGTGCTAGACCCTGACTCTCTCTCTCTCTCTCTCTCTCTCTCTCTACGCCTCTGTTTTAGACCCTGACTCTCTCTATGCCTCTGTTATAGACCCTGACTCTCTCTCTCTCTCTCTCTCTACGCCTCTGTTTTAGACCCTGACTCTCTCTATGCCTCTGTTCTAGACCCTGACTCTCTCTCTCTCTATGCCTCTGTTATAGACCCTGACTCTCTCTCTCTCTCTCTCTATGCCTCTGTTCTAGACCCTGACTCTCTCTCTCTCTCTACGCCTCTGTTCGAGACCCTGACTCTCTCTCTCTCTACGCCTCTGTTCTAGACCCTGACTCTCTCTCTCTCTCTACGCCTCTGTTCTAGACCCTACTCTCTCTCTCTTTACACCTGTTCTAGACCCTGACTCTCTCTCTATGCCTCTGTTCTAGACCCTGACTCTCTCTCTACGCCTCTGTTCTAGACCCTGACTCTCTCTCTACGCCTCTGTTCTAGACCCTGACTCTCTCTCTCTCTCTACGCCTCTGTTCTAGACCCTGACTCTCTCTCTCTCTCTACGCCTCTGTTCTAGACCCTGACTCTCTCTCTCTCTCTACGCCTCTGTTCTAGACCCTGACTCTCTCTCTCTCTCTCTCTCTCTACGCCTCTGTTCTAGACCCTGACTCTCTCTCTCTCTCTCTCTCTCTCTCTCTCTCTCTACGCCTCTGTTCTAGACCCTGACTCTCTCTCTCTCTCTACGCCTCTGTTCTAGACCCTGACTCTCTCTCTACGCCTCTGTTCTAGACCCTGACTCTCTCTCTATGCCTCTGTTCTAGACCCTGACTCTCTCTCTCTCTAGGCCTCTGTTCTAGACCCTGACTCTCTCTCTCTCTAGGCCTCTGTTCTAGACCCTGACTCTCTCTCTCTCTATGCCTCTGTTCTAGACCCTGACTCTCTCTCTCTCTTTATGCCTCTGTTCTAGACCCTGACTCTCTCTCTCTCTACACCTCAGTTCTAGACCCTGACTCTCTCTCTCTACGCCTCTGTTCTAGACTCTGACTCTCTCTCTCTACGCCTCTGTTCTAGACCCTGACTCTCTCTCTCTCTACGCCTCTGTTCTAGACCCTGACTCTCTCTCTACGCCTCTGTTCTAGACCCTGACTCTCTCTCTCTCTACGCCTCTGTTCTAGACCCTGACTCTCTCTCTCTACGCCTCTGTTCTAGAGCCGGACAACGAAGCGTTGATGCGGCAGAGGCTCCCCCGGTCTCGGCCCTGCAGCCCTGTCCGGTCTGTCCAGGAGCTGCACCCCAAGCTGGCCCCCGGCCCCCCTCCTCGCTCCAGCCCCCTCCGCTCTGCAGGGCCCCCCGTCTACTCCCTCAAGAAAGGTATGGAAGTTTCTGGAGCGAGCCTCCCGTTTCACACACACACACACACACACACACACACACACACACACACACAGTCACTCAACTAAAGGCAGGTATAGCCTGGAGGTTAGAGAGGCCATCGGAGGCGAGCCTATCGGAAGTTTGCCGGTTCGATCCTCCCGCCTCAGGAGAGGGGGGTCTGCATGTGAGCTGGTGACTGGAGGGTTAGGCTGGCATCGTTATCTAAGGTGCCTACCACTGGCATTGTGCCCTTGAGCAAGCTACTTAACCCCTTAATTGCTCCAGGGGCGCTGACTATGGCTGACCCCGTGCCTAGAGCAATTTTTTTTTTGCACTCTGTGCAATGACATGAAGGTTGAATCTAATCTAATCTGACCTGATCATCGTGGTAACAATTGCCAGTAGCGAAACAGTAGTATCGTAGACTGCCATTTGACATTCTTGACTCCGTTTCCCATAATCCTCCTCTGCAGCCCAGCTCCTCTTTGGTGCCAGAAAGAAGAAGCAGTCGTGCTTCCGCAGCGTGATCTCTGACATCTTTGACGGCTCCATCCTCAGTCTGGTCCAGTGTCTGACCTGCGACAGGGTGAGCTGTGCTCTACGTCTGCTAACACCAGGGGGCGCCACTTACATACCTTACATAGTTTCAATGCGACAGTAGCTCAACTAAACCTTATTTCGTTACAGGTATGCACAGTACAAGGATTATAAATGCCTATTTTTTCAATTGCAACAGTTGGCAATAATGCCACTTAATAAGCGTTGTTATGTCATAGTTCACACTGTAGACAGGTGTAGTCGTCTGGTCATCTCTCCTCTCCTCTCCTCTCCTCTCCTCCCCCCCTCCTCCCCACCCCTCCCTTCTCCTCTCCTCTCCTCCCCTCCCCTCCCCTCCCCTCTCCTCCCTGGCAGGTTTCAACCACAGTGGAGACGTTCCAGGACCTGTCCCTGCCCATCCCAGGCAAAGAGGACCTGGCCAAGCTGCATTCATCCATCCACCAGAACCTTCCAGCCAAGACAGGCGTGTTTCCAGACAGCTATGGTTCCCAGGGCTGGATCACCTACATCATGGACTCCATCCGCAGGTCAGGGCTAGGACAGATATAGAGCCATGATAAGGGCTAGGCTTAGAGTAAGGCCCTATCCCATTTCACCACCTTGGCCCTCCGTTTTAGCCCTACCCCTCCATTTTGTGCGTTCACATGTAGGGTAGGGGTGTCCCAAGTCTTGTTTTCATGTAGGGGTAGGGCCAAGTGGTAGGGCTAGTACAGCCCTCCAAAATGAGGTTTTTAAGATGCAGATTCCGAAGAGAGCCCCAATCGAAGTGTTCTGAAATCCCAGAATGCCTTGCGAATTATCGGTACGATAGTGGAATGAGGAAAACAAGCAGGAAGAAAACGAAAGAAAAGTTGTTGCACTGTTCTTAATCACCCACTTCCCCTTGTGACTCTTCTGAGGGGCAAGCCGAAAAGCGAGTGGGACTCCAAAATGAGGGGTAGGGGTAAAAAAGGGAAATGGGATAGGGCCTAAGTGTGCAACTAAACTGGAAAATGCATAGACTCATGTAGTAGTAAAAACAGTACATTTGAAATGGGATAGGTGAACTGCATTTCATTAAAACTGTTTCACCTATCTAATGTGCAATTTGCAGAGTTGGACTTTATATTATTAGTTAGTTAGTTAGTTAGTTAGTGCAGTATCAGTTGATTATTTAAAGTCTGATACGTTATTATAATGTCTGGTATCCAATATAATAATAATAATAATCATAATCATAATAATCTCGAGGGGACTACAAAAAAAAATTACAAAAAATAATACAGAACAAAAATACAAAAAGTTTAAATCATAGTCAAGATCCCCCCAAAAATGTGTTGGAAGAGCTCAGGCAACTATGGGGAATAATGTTCCTCAGGACTCACGCCTTGCTGTAGGAAGGGTTAGGGTTAGTAATGTTCCTCAGGACTCACGCCTTGCTGTAGGAAGGCGAGTCTGAACAGATGGGTCTTGAGTCTGGTCTTGAATGTGTTGAGAGTATCAGAGCATGGGATGGCTGGTGGTAGGGTTGGGTGCAGCAGCAGAAAAGGCTTGGTCGCCAAGTATGCGTGGCCTAGTGCGGGGTATGACGAGGAGGTCAGTGTCGGAGGATCGGAGACCACGTACAGGGGTGTAGGGGTGGAGTAGGTCAGTGAGGTAGGCAGGTTATTAGGTATTATCGAATATTATGATTTTAGAGCGCATTGCAACCTTGTTCTCTGACAACAGCCTGTGAAAGTGCTTCACTCCAAATATGTGCCTGTAACGGGTTCACGCACAGAGGGAGCCGGACAACAGGAATAGCTGGGTGTAATAGTGGGCGGAGCCCAGTTTATTTCAAGCAATTGTCTCTGATGCTGGAGCGCAGGGCGTATTCAGGCTAGTATGGCCGTGAGCTCTGAGCCTCGCTCGGGTAATCACCCACTCGCCGGTACCTCCGAGCCTCGCTCAGGTAGGCTATGCACTCGCTTCGTGGTGCCCGACCCTTTCGGTCGCAGCTTGCTGGGTTCTCTCTCTCTCTCTCTCTCTCTCCTCCTACTGAACTCCTGGGGGGAACAAAAACACACATTAAGAAACCGTCTGATGGGGACTCAATTGGCATCAGCCGGTGCCAATTACTCCCCCATCCCCTTCACCAACCGTCCTGCAGCTCCCCCTGCAGGCCAGAGGTGACATACTCCCCACAGTGCCGAACTACAGTATTATTATTATTATTATTATTATTATTATTATTATTATTATTATTATTATTATTATTATTATTCACAGTCCAGGCGATTATCACAATCAGTATCATGTACTCATCATGGATGTTGGGATCAGGATGTTGAGTAATGTTACACAGCGATACATACTGTAGATTCCTCTCTGCTACTTCTGTGGAACATATGTGGTTCAACAGATAACAGATAGCAATGGTTATTTTTTTCTGAGTGAGGGCAGTCCCACTCATATTTTTCATTTTACTGGATAGAGATAGTGAAGATAGACAGGAAAGTAAGGAGAAGAGGATTCAAACCCATGCCGACATGGTCATATGTGTGCACTGTAGACGGCGGTGCTAGACCACTGGACCACCCCAGCCTGAGCCTCCCTCCTCTGTCCCTCCCTCCCTCCCTCCTCTCCCATAGACGGATTATGAAAAAATGGGCCCCTGGGCCTGGACGTGTAGAAAGCCCCCCCTCGTCCCCAGCGCACACACACAACATTTTACCGTGCACATAAACACAATGCCAACAGCATACCTAAGACATAGACAACATTCACCTGCATCTCAACAGGATTTATGCAGAACACTCAAAGCCAACAGCACAATAACTAGAAATAAATTCACCTGTATTTCAACAACACAGGATTTACAGCGCAGGCAGGCCACACTCAATTGAAGCCAACAGGCTTCCGGTTAACCGGAATTCAAAATGACATTGTTGAGCTGCCAATTTCAAATAATGGAGCCCTATTATACTACTACAATACATTAATTTCGAAAACACAGGAAGCACAGTCGCAACACAATTAGACTACTTCATAGTTTCACAAATATAAGTGGTCGCTGGAATGCGATTTCTTTCCAATAAATTATTTGTGCATATAAGACGCATCCATAGACCGAAAGGAAATTCAACCAGCAAACATCATATTCACCTCAGGAGCGCAGCGGCAACTTCAAAGAGACAAAGCGGAGATTCCTTATTTGACAGCATCTAGACAACACAACACTGAGAGTCTGCCCAACCAGGATAATGCCAGCCCTCCAAAACCAACTCAACCGGTAATCAATCAGCCAAACATCCGTGAATATGCAAACCGTATATCATCCATTAATACACAGCTTAATGCGCACACACAGGTAAGCCTACCTGGCTTCTGTGATTGTCTTTGGTTGTGGGTCCAGAAGTAGTAATATGTTGACAAGTTCCGTGATTTATCTCCGATGGTCACTTAGTTGATCTCCTTCCATATGATCCTTCATCCGATGTTATTGCGCGAGCTTTCGGACTATCATAGACCTTCTTCAGGCATACGCGCTACCAAAAACAATTCGTATTGTATCCTACAGACTGTAGCTTTCTGCAATGTACCCCATCACAGTGGGCATGAAAGTGGCATCAAGACTAGTCTATTTAGTCCGTAAGGCTATTCTAGTTTTTTTTGCCAGAATAACAAGCTTGTTCACCTTTTCAGTCTTCAGAAGGGCTCGTAACACATGCTCTCTTTTTTTTAAGAGAGCGTCTCATAGCTTCCCTAACAGTGTTGCCAGATGGGTTGTTTTCCAGCCTACAGCCTTCCAACCACAGTTTAAAAGCTGCCCAGTGTGATCATAAGTAGCCCAATTGGGCGGGAATACACGCAATCCGGCAACACTGTTCCCTTTTTCTCTGTTGTGAGGAGAAGCTGTCATGTGAAATGTCTTTTTAGACTTTTTATTGACAAATTACATTGTTTACAAAAATCACTTTCATAGCATCTTCAACCACACACTTTTATGGCGTTTATTAAATACAACAATTTATGATGCTGTGATTAAATGTAATTTTTTCTTTTTTTATCTTTGGTAAAAAACGTTGCTATTTTTAGAAACCCCGGTTTTCGGTTTAACCGTAAAACCATCCAACCCTAATGTAGCCCACACAAGCTTCACTCTTTCTCAAGACATGAGCCCCTATAAACTGTTCAAAATAGTTTTTTTTGTTCATATAAGGAATCTCATTTGTCCCAGTTACAGTAGGAGCATACAGTGATGTGTTTTATGATTTAGGGGGCCCGTTCAGACAGATCAGGGGTGGATAACAACTTATAATGGGGTCTTCATGAACCACTTAAAAGAAATGCCATATAAACTGCTAATTTCTGTGTGTGAAAGAGCTTCTAATGCTATCATAAGATCTAGTTTTGGTGGGGCCCAATACTATATTCTTTCATAGGGCCCAAAATTCGACCGGCGTCCCTGCAACTAGAAATGCAAAGGGCCCCTTGAGCTCTTGGGCCCCTGGGCCTGGGCCCGGTAGGCCAGTTGGGTAATATGTCTTTGTCCCCTGCCCAGGTTTGTGGTCTCCTGTATCCCCAGCTGGTTCTGGGGACCCATGGTAACCTTGGAGGACTGCCTCGCTGCCTTCTTCGCTGCTGATGAGCTGAAAGGTGACGTGTGACTGTGTCCACGTTCAGGAGTGATATTCTACTGTCCAGCTCCTCCTCCTCCTCCTCCTCCTCCTCCTCCTCCTCCTCCTCTCTCTCTCTCTCTCTCATTCTCTCAAACTGTAGTTTTTTTCCCTTTACACCACATATTTGGTATGTCTATATTTCTACACATTTTTAATGACCCAATCTATCTGATCTCACAGCTCATGTCTTTCCCTCATGGTTTTGCAGGGGACAACATGTACAGCTGTGAAAGATGTAAAAAGTAAGTAGAAATAGAATAGAAAAGGAAATGCGCCATTTAATGGTGGCTGATGTTTACCCCTCTTTGATGATAGAATCATTAAGATGAACCAGATTCATTAATCATGTAGATCACATCTCAGCCCTGTACCACGTCCTCCTATAACGTTCCTATAGACAACCTGAAAGAGCTTGCATAGTCATCATGTTTCATGCATAATTTTAAAAACACACATATATATATAACATTTTCTTCACTCATCTTGCAGATTGAGAAACGGTGTCAAATATTGCAAAGTCCTTCGGTTGCCTGAAGTAAGTTTCTTCTTTTTTTTTTAAACAAGTCCCTTTGCTTTATATCACACTTTGACATCCTGTGCAGGGTGTTTTGACGTGTTTAAAGATCAAAGATCTTATCTTTTTAAGAGTGGTGACCTTCCATGGTATCAGTGCATCTGCTTCCAAGGAAAGCAACATCCATCTCAACGCCTGAATTCTCTCGGCAGATCTTGTGCATTCACCTGAAGCGCTTCCGGCACGAGGTGATGTACTCCTTCAAGATCAACAGCCACGTGTCGTTTCCCCTGGAGGGCCTGGACCTGCGGCCGTTCCTGGCCAAGGAGAGCCCTTCTCAGGTCACCACCTACGACCTGCTGTCAGTCATCTGTCACCATGGCACTGCAGGAAGTGAGTTTTCCAGAGGGCGGGGGGAGCTTGCGTCACTTCCTCCTTTTTTTTTTACGAGTTATTTGGAAACCGCATATGATTGTGAGGAGGACATACAATGGGGGAAATAAGTATTGAACACATCAATATTTTGTCCAGTAAATGTATTTCCAATGAGCCTACTCAAGTGAAATTTGCACCAGACTTATTAACTCAAACAATCCAGACAAAAAATCGAAACATTTAAGTCCATATATAAATAAAATTATGTGTAATAATAAAAGTGGAATGAAACAGGAAAAAAGTATTGAACACACTAAGAAAAAGCAGTTCCTTCAATTACGGCAAGATAAAAGATAATCATACAGATAACCACAGCAAGATAAGGCAAGGAACCAGCTGAAAACCATAACTAATTAGGAGGCAACTCTACCTCCAATCTGTGCTAATTAATGTCAACTGGGTTAGATTATATTGATGGGCTATAAAAGGTTTTTTTGTTACCAAGGTGCCACACAACAAACATCTAATGATGGGTAAAAGCAAAGAGCTGTCTCAAGACCTTCGCAACCAGATTGTTGCAAAACATGAAAATGGAATTGGCTACAGACGTACAGTACAGGCCAAAAGTTTGGACACACCTTCTTATTCAATGCGTTTCCTTTATTTTCATGACTATTTGGTACATTGTAGATTCTCACTGAAGGCATCAAAACTATGAATGAACACATAGGAATTATGTATTTAACAATAAAGTGTGAAATAACTCTAAATATGTCTTATATTTTAGATTCCTCAAAGTAGCCACCCTTTGCTTTTTTGTTGTTAATAAAATATATAATAATAATATTAACCCTTAGAGGGCTGGGGCTATTTGAGCCATTTTTGTCATACTAAGGATTTTGACCTCATATACCACATAAAATATAATATGTGTTAATAATAATATGTTATTATATATATATATTTAATATTATTATTATATATTTTATTAACAACAAAAAATATATATTTTATTAACAACAAAAAAGCAAAGGGTGGCTACTTTGAGGAATCTAAAATTTAAGACATATTTAGAGTTATTTCACACTTTTTTGTTAAGTACATCATTCCACATGTGTTCATTCATAGTTTTGATGCCTTCAGTGAGAATCTACAATGTAAATAGTCATGAAAATAAAGGAAACACATTGAATGAGAAGGTGTGTCCAAACTTTTGGCCTGTACTGTATTTCACAACTTCTGAATCTTACTGTAAGCACCATTGGGGGCATTATCCGTAAGTGGAAGCAACATCACTCCACCATCAACCGGCCACGCACAGGAGCTCCTCGCAAGATTTCTGATCAGGGAGTCAGAAGGATACTTAGAAGAGTAGCCAAAGAGCCAAGGACCACTAGGAAAGAGCTCCAGAAAGACTTGGAGGCAGCAGGTACAACTGTGACAGAAAGAACAGTAGGCAATGCACTCCACCGCCATGGCCTCTGTGCACGCTCATTTACATTACATTTACATTTACATTTTTGGCATTTAGCAGACGCCTTATTCCAAAGCGACTTACAATCAATACATTTGACTAAGCAAGTGAATCATCAATCCACCGGTCGTAGCAGGAAGAATAATCTAGCTCAGGTCCGGGGCCATTGGCAGTCTCCGTGAAGGAAAAACTCTTTTTTATATAGACACTGGAGAAACAGTACAAGGGGGCAGTAGAAGTCTTGGGGGACACAGTAAAGGGGAAAAGCGGGTGTCTCAGGAGACGCAGTGCTGCGGGTAATAGATGTCTCAGGAGGAGCAGTTAAGGTGTAACCTGAAGAGATGGGTCTTCAGTCTCCGACGGAAGATGGGTAGTGACTCTGCAGTTCTGACAGCTGTGGGAAGCTTATTCCACCAGCGGGGAGCCAGTGTAGTGAAGAGACGTGATCGGGCAGCGCGACTGCCGTGTTGGTGTAGAGGTGGTGGGGCCAGTCGGCCAGCAGAGGTGGAGGAGCGGAGTGAACAGGCTGAAGTTTGGGGGGTGACCATTGCCTGCAGGTAGGCAGGGGCTGTCCCTTTAGCTGCCTGGTAGGCAAGCACCAGGGTCTTGAATCTGATGCGAGCTGCTATGGGAGCCAGTGCAGGGTGTGAAGGAGAGGGGTGACATGAGAACATTTGGGGAGGTTGAACACCAGACGGGCAGCAGCGTTCTGGATGAGCTGCAGAGGTCTGATGGCGGAGGAGGGGAGCCCGGCCAGGAGTACATTGCAGTAATCAAGGCGGGAGATGACCTGTGACTGGGTCAAGAGTTGCGCTGCTTCTCTGGTGAGGAATGGTCGTATCCTTCTGATGTTGTAAAGGAAGAATCTACAGGAGCGTGCCATTGCTGCAATGTTCTCTGCACAGGATAGTCGGTTGTCCAGGATCACTCCAAGGTTCTTGGCTGTCAGGGAGGGAGTTTCAGTACAGTTCTCCACTGTGATGGAGAAGTCTTGGAGAGGGCAGGCTTTCCTGGGGATGAAGAGTAGCTCAGTCTTGTTAAGGTTAAGCTTGAGATGGTGGGCTGACATCCATGTTGAGATGTCAGCGAGACATGCAGAGACAGGTGTTGCCGTGTGTAGGTCAGAGGGGGGGAAGGACAGGAAGTCTTTGTCTGCGTAGCTGTGGTAGGAGAACCCATGTGAGGAGATGCCGAGCCAAGAGACTTGGTGTAGAGGGAGAACAGTACTGGATTCAAGGTTAGTGGACAGAGGGCGTCGAAGGATGAGGTGAGAGCGGACAGGAGGGCGGAGGATGCTGCATCAGTGGATAGAAGGGAGAAGGATTCAACAGAGGGTAGGGAGGATAAGACAGAAGGGAGGGTGGTGGGGGACAGGGTACCTAGGTTGCGACGAGAGGGTCTAAAGTGGTTAGAGATTGACAGGGAAGAGGTGGGAAGAGAGAAGGATACAAGGATTATCAGAAACTGGAAGAGAGGTAACAGTAAGGTTGAAAGTGTGGGAAGGTCTGGTGAAGACAAGGTCGAGCTGATTGCCTGCCTTATGAGTCGGAGGAGAGGTTAAGGCTGAAGGAGAGGAGAATGTCAAGTACTCCAGATGAGAGAAGCTTCTCTGATTGGAAGTTGAAGTCACCCAGTAGCGGAGTGCCATCATCAGGGAAGGAGCTGAGAAGGCTGAGAAGGCCATCTTGCCTAGGAAGTCACCGAGCTGGCCTGGGGGGCAATAGATGACAACAATGTGAAGTTTGACAGGAGAGGAGACAAAAACAGCATGGAATTCGAAGGAGGATATTGACAGGTGTCACAGGGGAAGGACAGTATGTGACCACTTAGGTGAGATGAGGAGTCTCCTGTGCCTCCCACTCGACCAGAGGGTCTAGGGGAATGAGAAAAGGAGTAGGCATCAGAGAGGGCTGCTGGTGTAGCTGTGTTTTCAGAATAGGAATAGGGAGAAAGCACATTGTGATATTAGTCAGTAGAGGGGAAGAGGGTTAATGGACAAACAGAAGTAGGAGTAGCTAAGTGCACTCAAAGTACCGGTTGACAAATATGACAAGAGACAAGCACCCCCCCAAAAATAGAAGAGAAGATACTTAGTTCTTAAGGCCAATGCACACAGCGTGCAATTTTTGTCGCCGGACAACATTCGATTCCAATGCACACGGCGTGCGATGCAATTTTTGTCGCACCGCAAAATTCCATTTTCAACTCACACCATTGAAGTCTATGAGAAAATCATAAAAAATCTCATCCCAATGCACACGGCGTGCAATTTTTGTCGCACCACAACATTCCATTCTCAATTGTTACTTTATTGTTACGTAGTCGGACCAGGCAGGCTGATTACAATAGGCTCTACCAATATTGCTTGCCTTGCTTCCACAATTTCTACAAGATACAACTGGACATATTGTGATAAAATATGTGGGTCCCCTGATTTAGGGGTATTGGTAAAATGTCAGGAGAGGGAGCGCACAAAACACACAGCCAGAAAGGTGTATTATAAAAGCCACTTTATTATTATGGGCGATGATCAGGCAGACATAGATTCGGAGGACGGAGACAGTCATCAACGAAAGGAGACAAACGAAAATGGGTGAGTAGCAACGTTAACGTTGATATGCTTTTATGTAATGATAGCAAGCTTTTTTGCTAAACTATAACTATATAAAAAGGTATGCTCCAGTCTCTCTCCCCGTTATGAGTGACTCAATTAATTTAGATAGACCAGTTGAAGTTTTCCCAATTGTCCCATTGTGATGCAATAATCCGTCGCATCACAAACTTTTACAAAATTTGCAAAATTTGACAGTGCGACAAAACTTGCACGCCGTGTGCTTTGTCCCATTCAAAACGAATGGAATCGAATTTTCGCGGTGCGATTAAAATCGGGGCCGTGTGCATTGGGATGAGATTTTCTCATAGACTTCCATTCAAACTTCAAAATCGAATTTTATCCGGCAACAAAAATCGCACGCCGTGTGCATTGGCCTTTAGTGCCCTGGCCTTCCTCTCAGGCCTTCCTCTCAGGACTCCCACAGATAGACTCCCTTGTCTTGTTGTCCCGGAGTCTTTGTGTCTAGGAGGCTGTGTCAAGGAGGCTGTCGCTCTCAGAGCGACCGGATATTAATGGAGGCTCAGTGAATGCTGCAGGCTTGCAGCCCCTCCCAGCTAACGATCAGTAACGACCGGACAGGTGTACTCACTCAGTCCAAATGTATGATGACACTGAGGCTACGTCCACGCCAATACGTTTTTTTGATCAACGTTTTTCGTATATAAAAATATTACCGTCCACACCAGCATGTTTAAACGCAATATAAACGCTGTCATTGAGCATTCCACACCAGTAGTCGGCGATATAATTTTATCCCCATAGCCCCGCTGGCCAATCAGACGCCTCTGTCTCTCAATGTTCTCGATCATTAACTGTGCATTTATCTGTAAACAGGTTCAAAGTCAAGTTAACAGTGAAAGAACTAGAAGCACTTTGTGCCCTGCGACGGCCCTCCGACGGGATCGGCGGCCCTCCGATTGCGTCTCTGAGCCTGTCACATTAAACGAGCGTCGGAGACGGCGCGTCCCGAGTTTGCAACGACGGGAGGATTTTGTCTCCGACCGCAAGAAACTGGTCGGCGACAGCTAAATCGGGGTTAAAATCTAGTGTGTACTCGGCTTAAGGCTACGTTCACAGGGCAGGTCTTGATGCTCAATTCCGAATTTTTACATAGATCCGATTTTTTGGTTTGGCAGTTCACATGACTTTTAAAATGTGACCTATATTTGACCTACATTGAGTAGTGTGAACATTCCACGGCCCTGAACAGACCGGCATACGCAGAAGGACAATAACAATGACGTCAGGATGTCACGCGCAGCGCACTGTTTACAGAAGTAACCATGGATAATAATAATAATAATACAAATAATACATTAGACTTATATAGCGCTTTTCCAGACACTCAAAGACACTTTACAAACTGAAAAGATCTAGTAGTAAAATAAAAAGAAACACAAAAATAAATAAAATAATAATTTAATTAATCTTTAGATTACTAAATCTAAATCTAAGTCTCTTTGTAGGATACAGGTCTACTCTGTATATTGCAAGTATATCTAGATTTATGATATAACATATATAGGATAACATGTTACAACCGGTTTCATTTCAAGTTTTTGTGCAGCGGAAGCCGGTAAAGATATGAGCAAGACATAACATGAGCAATTCCGTCTAGAGTGCAGGGTTGCCAGATGGGGCGGGTTACCGCCGAATGGGCTACTGGATTTGGCGGTTATGGGCTGGTTATGGGCTGGTTAGGACAAGCCAGTGAACTACTGGGAGCATGTACTCTGGTCAGATGAGACCAAAATGTAACTTTTTGGCTGTCACACAACACACCAAGTTTGGAGGAGAATATCACCCGAATAACACTATACCAACAGTGAAGTTTGGAGGTGGAAGTATCATGGTGTGGGGCTGTTTCTCCTCTCGTGAAGGAACAATGAATGAAGCCATGTACAGAGAGATTCTTGAGATGAACCTGCTGCCATCCACCAGGATGCTGAGGATGAGGCTTGGGTGGACCTTCCAGCAGGACAACGATCCAAAGCATACAGCAAAGAAAACTCGCAATTGGTTTCAGAGAAAGAAAATCAACTTTTTGGAATGGCCCAGTCAATCACCTGACTTAAACCCAATTGAACATTTGTGGAAGCATCTGAAGATCCAGATTCACAAGAGGCCCCCCCGCAATCTTCAAGATTTAAAAACAGATCTGTGTAGAGCAGGGGTCCCCAAACTACGGGCCGAACACGGCGGGCCGAACACGGCCCACCCCCACACTTGGACCGGCCCTTTGAACAACGTCGCCCCCACACACTCTCAACAATGCCAGAAACATATTTTGAAAACAATTAAATATATGTTTTAATCATATCATATCTGTATTTGATATTAAAGGTTGGCTTTCAAATTAAAATGTCCCTTAGTTATAAACTATTTTCATTAATAACATTATTAGTTAGTTTCACCCCCCCACAGAATGCGGTACATTCAACGTAACGAGCACGGATCTATAGCAGGTGCACGCGAGCTAGAACGAAAATTCAGAGAGATGAAAAATTGGCAAACGGTTGGTAAAGAGAAAAGTTGATTCAGAATGCAGGGTTTTTAACCAACAGTGCACAAGTGATTATTATTGTTAAATAGAAAAGGCTCATCTGTCAAGAAGCGGTGTCTGTGTTCAAAGAATACAATCTGCGCCGACACTATGAAGCCCGCCACAAAGACAAGTATGCTAGTTTACAAGACCAAATGAGAGCAGACAAGTGTCGAAGCTAAAATCAGCTCAGCAGAATACGTTTGTACCCGAAACCCAGTTATACCAGTCATCCGTTCGGGCCAGTGCTGATGAGTTTGTCAATAAATGTATGAATGTGGTCGCGGAGGAGGTGTGTCCCGCGGTGAGTCTGTCCGCAAGTAGGCACCAGATGAATTGAAACAATGGGGGATTAGATAATGTAGATGCCCAGCTGCAGGAGAAAACAAAATAATTTTACCGATATGTTCATGATCTGTGTCAAGCAGGGTTTTTCCTGCATAGAGAATTATGAGGCGGCCGCCTCCGTCATATTTCTAGCCGCCTCCAGCTCTCAACAAAACTCTGACGGTCGTATTTTCTACAAGCGTTGCACTCGGTGGATTTGTCATTTCTAACTGCAATTGCGGCATTGCGCCGACGTGGTGGTGAGGGCGCTGTTTCGCAAATAAGTTAGCTTTCGTGTTTGCTAGCGAAATAGCTGATAGTTGATGTTGACTGCTCAAGGAGAATACATATTTGAAAGTACAGAATGCCTGAGAGCCTTATATTGCATTATATTACATTACATTTTGAATGATCATCTGGTGCCTGAATATTGTGTTTTCCTTCACATAAATAATGACATTTCCACCATAAATTGATGCAGAAAGGGCACAAATTGGTGCATCTAAATTCACCAGAATGAAAGAAATTAAGGGCCGGTTTCACAGACAAGGCTTAAGCCTAGTCGTGGACTAAATCACACTTTCAATGTAAAATCTCCATTGAAGATGCTTTTTAGTCCAGGATTAGGCTTAAGCCTTGTCTGTGAAACTGGCCCTAAGTGTTTGATGTTTAAGGACCCCCAGACAGCCCTGCTTCATGGGTCCCCCCGTGTATGATGAGGATCCTCCCTCATGTATCAGACTGTAAAACTGATTATATTTCATTGACATATCACTATAGGTATAAATTCCATCCAAATTCAACTGTTTAGACTTTGTTTGCATCCACCAGTGCTCTCCTGCGCGCAATTGCTTTGCGCAACCGCCTCCATTTCACACCGTTCCACTCTGTTCCATATTATTTTATGTTAGAGACCGACCCAGGCCCCCCATCACAGAAAGGAAAAATGATGTGGCCCTCACAGAAAAAAGTTTGGGGACCCCTGGTGTAGAGCATCGTTTCTCAACGGGGGCGTTCAGACAACATCGGGGGGCGCTGGAGCAAATTTTTTTTAAAGGGGGGCGTTGAGGTGTTCTTGTTCTGCTGTGAGCAGTGTTATTACGGGTACGTTCATAAATGCACGAACGGTCAGTTCGCTCGGACAAACCGTCTTTTCAGTCAGCTGGCCCAAAAAAGGTTGAGAACCACTGGTGGAGAGGAATGGGCCAAAATCACACCTGAATACTGCGGGCGATTAATTACTTCATACAGAAAGCGCCTTGAAGCTGTCATTACAAACAAAGGCTTCTCCACTAAGTATTGAATTCATTTCATTTAGGGTTAGGGTTAGTACTTTTTTCCTGTTTCATTCCACATAACTTTCATAATATTTACATATGGACTTTAATGTTTAGATATTTTGTCTGGATTTGTTTGAGTTAATACCAGTCTGGTGCAAAGTCTGGTGCAAATTTCACTCGAATAGGCTAATCGGAAATACATTTACTGGACAAAAATGTTGATGTGTTGATACTTATTTCCCCCCACTGTATGCATACGATGTGTTCTCACATTTTCCGGCCGTTACTCAACCTCTTTATCCCCTCCTCTCCTCCCCCCCTCCTCGTCACTCCTCTCTGCCTTTTCTCCTCTCTCTCCTCCAGGTGGTCACTACATTGCGTACTGTCAGAACGTGATTAACGGCCAGTGGTATGAGTTTGACGACCAGTACGTCACGGAGGTCCATGAGACCGTGGTCCAGAACGCCGAGGCCTACGTCCTCTTCTACCGGTCAGTGATGATGTCACTGCCTCCTGCAACCTCACTGGTCGTCACGGGAGACCACTTCAGTCAACCTAATGTCTCTGTGTCTGTATCTCTGTGTTTGTCTCTGTGTCTGTGTCTGTATCTCTGTGTCTGTATCTCTGTGTTTGTGTCTGTGTCTGTGTCTCTGTGTTTGTCTCTGTGTCTGTGTCTGTATCTCTGTGTCTGTATCTCTGTGTCTGTCTCTGTGTCTGTATCTCTGTGTTTGTCTCTGTGTCTGTGTCTCTGTGTCTGTCTCTGTGTCTGTGTCTCTGTGTCTGTCTCTGTATCTGTCTCTGTGTCTGTATCTCTGTGTTTGTCTCTGTGTCTGTGTCTCTGTGTCTGTGTCTCTGTGTCTGTATCTCTGTGTCTGTATCTCTGTGTTTGTCTCTGTGTCTGTGTCTCTGTGTCTGTATCTCTGTGTCTGTCTCTGTGTCTGTCTCTGTATCTGTCTCTGTGTCTGTGTCTCTGTGTCTGTGTCTCTGTGTCTGTATCTCTGTGTCTGTATCTCTGTGTTTGTCTCTGTGTCTGTGTCTCTGTGTCTGTATCTCTGTGTCTGTCTCTGTGTCTGTCTCTGTATCTGTCTCTGTGTCTGTGTCTCTGTGTCTGTCTCTGTCTGTCTCTGTCTCTGTCTCTGTGTCTGTGTCTCTGTGTCTGTATATCTGTGTTTGTCTCTGTGTCTGTGTCTCTGTGTCTGTATCTCTGTGTTTGTCTCTGTGTCTGTCTCTGTGTCTCTGTGTCTGTATCTCTGTGTTTGTCTCTGTGTCTGTGTCTCTGTGTCTGTATCTCTGTGTCTGTCTCTGTGTCTGTGTCTCTGTGTCTGTATCTCTGTGTTTGTCTCTGTGTCTGTGTCTCTGTGTCTGTCTCTGTGTCTGTGTCTCTGTGTCTGTCTCTGTATCTGTCTCTGTGTCTGTATCTCTGTGTCTGTCTCTGTGTTTCTGTGTTTCTGTGTCTGCGTGTGTCTCTGTGTCTGTGTGTCTGTGTCTGCGTGTCTGTGTCTCTGTGTGTGTGTCTCTGTGTCTCTGTGTGACTGTGTCTGTGTCTCTGTGTGTCTGTGTGTGTGTGTAGGAAGAGCAACGAGGAGTCTGTGAGAGAGAGGCAGAAGGTGGTGGCCCTGGCCAGCCTGAAGGAGCCCTGCCTGCTGCAGTTCTACATCTCCAGAGAATGGCTCAACAAGTTCAACACCTTCACAGAGCCCGGCCCCATCAGCAACCACAACTTCCTCTGCCAGCACGGAGGTCAGTCAGTCCCCTAGACAGACAGACAGACAGACAGTCAGTCAGTCAAACCACAACCGCAATCACGTCATTCAAAACCATCAACCACACCTGACCGTGGACGGAGGTCAGTCACGAACCGCTCCCACCGGAACACCAACCCACCCACCTGGACCAGCCAGTCGACAACCCATCGAAATAAACATCTCCTGTTTGTCTTGTATGTGTGTTCAGGGATCCCTCCCAATAAGTACCACTACGTGGACGACCTGGTGGTCATCCTCCCCCAGAACGTGTGGGAGTACCTGTACAACAGGTGAGACAGCCCGGCCCTGGGTGACTGTCTGTCTGTCTGACTGAATGACTGTCTGTCTGTCTGTCTGTCTGTCTGTCTGACTGTCTGACTGTCTGTCTGACTCTCTGTCTGACTCTCTGTCTGTCTGACTGACTGTATGACTGTCTCTCTGACTGTCTGTCTGACTGTCTGTCTGCCTGACTGACTGACTGTCTGTCTGTCTGTCTGTCTGACTGAATGACTGTCTGTCTGTCTGTCTGAATGACCGACTGAATGACTGTCTGTCTGACTGTCTGTCTGACTGTCTGTCTGTCTGTCTGACTGACTGAATGACTGTCTCTCTGTCTGACTGACTGACTGTCTGACTGTCTGTCTGTCTGCCTGACTGACTGTCTCTCTGTTTTTCTGTCTGACTGAATGACTGTCTGTCTGTCTGTTTGTCTGACTGACTGACTGACTGTCTGTATGTCTGACTGACTGACTGACTGAATGACTGAATGTCTGTCTGTCTGACTGAATGACTGTCTGACTGTCTGTCTGACTGAATGACGGAATGTCTGTCTGTCTGAATGACTGACTGAATGACTGTCTGTCTGACTGTCTGTCTGTCTGTCTGTCTGTCTGTCTGTCTCGCTGACTGTCTGTCTGTCTCTCTGTCTGTATGACTGTCTCTCTGTCTGTCTGACTGTCTGTCTGTCTCTCTGTCTGTCTGACTGACTGAATGACTGTCTCTCTGTCTGTCTGTCTGTCTGTTTGTCTGACTGACTGACTGCCTGTCTGACTGTCTGTATGTCTGACTGACTGACTGACTGAATGATTGAATGTCTGTCTGACTGAATGACTGTCTGTCTGAATGACTGACTGACTGACTGACTGACTGACTGACTGTCTGTCTGTCTGTCTGTCTGTCTGTCTGTCTGTCTCTCTGTCTGTCTGTCTCTCTGTCTGACTGACTGAATGACTGTCTCTCTGTCTGTCTGACTGACTGACTGACTGTCTGTCTGACTGTCTGCCTGCCTGACTGTCTGTCTGTCTGTCTGACTGACTGTCTGACTGACTGACTGACTGACTGTCTGTCTGTCTGACTGAATGTCTGTCTGTCTGTCTGTCTGACTGTATGACTGTCTGTCTGGCTGTCTGTCTGTCTGTCTGGCTGACTGACTGTCTATCTGTCTGCCTGACTGACTGTCTGTCTGTCTGTCTGACTGAATGACTGTCTCTCTGTCTGTCTGTCTGTCTGTCTGACTGAATGACTGTCTGTCTGACTGACTGACTGAATGTCTGTTTGTCTGTCTGTCTGTCTGTCTGACTGAATGACTGTCTCTCTGTCTGTCTGTCTGACTGAATGACTGTCTCTCTGAATGACTGTCTGTCTGAATGACTGTCTGTCCCCCAGCTTTGGAGGAGGCCCAGCGGTGAACCACCTGTACGTGTGCGCCATCTGCCAGGTGGAGAAAGAGGCACTGGCCAAACGCAGGAAGATAGAAATAGACACCTTCATCAAGGTAAAGGGCAGTACAAGAGAGTGTGGACGCACGTGCGTTGTGTTCTGTATTAAAGGCCTCATATGTCTCTCTGTGTCTATAGCTGAATAAAGAGTTCCAAGCTGAGGAGGCTCCCACAGTCATCCTGTGTATCAGTATGCAGTGGTTCAGGGAGTGGGAGAGCTTCGTCAAGGGCAAAGACAACGGTACTGCCACAGTGAAAATAATATATTAATATATATATATATATATCCATATTATATATCTATATAGATATACAGTGGGGGAAATAAGTATTCAACACATCAACAGTTTTTTAATTCAACATTATTTCCATAGTTCTTCACATGAAATGTAAACCAGACATTGGTCACTCAATAAAACTGCACAGCTAAAGAAATTGTAACATTCTAATCCATAGAAAGGTATGTGTGCAATGAAGTGGATTGACACAGGAAAAAAGTATTGTAGAAAAAGAAAAGTATGAAAAAGCACTAAACCAGCTTATGCCACTAATGAGTTCTCCTACCTGTGATAATTAAAATTAGAATCAGCTGAGTGCATATTGGTGGGTAAGTACATCCTCTCTTTGAAAAAGGGTTTCCCACCTCTGAATGCAAATAACAAATCATTTGTCACCAAGCTTTCCTGCAAGAAACATCTCATGATGGGTAGAGGCAAAGAGCTCTCTCAAGACCTTCACACCAAGATTGTAGAGCAGCGTAATAATTATGTAATATAGTAATTAACTAGTGCTGGTTACCGATGGGTTTCTCAACTCCTACATATTCCTATAAGCACTATTGGGGCCATTATCCGAAAGTGGAAGGAACATCACTCGACCATCAACCGGTCTCGCACAGGAGCTCCTCAAAATATTTCTGACCGGGTGGTCAGAAAATTTGTCAGAGGTGTAGCCCAAGAGCCAAGGACCACTCAAACAGAGTTCCAGAAAGACCTGGAAGCAGCGTGTGCAGTTGTCACAAAGAAAACAATAGGCGATGCACTCCACTGCCACGGTCTCTAGGAGAATATAGTCTCGTCAGACGAGACAAAAATTGATCTCTGCAACAATATGACGCGCCATATGGAGGATAAATGGCTCTGCATATGATCCTAAAAATACCTACAGTGAAGTTCGGAGGTGGAAGCGTCATGGTATGGAGCTGTTTCTCTTCACAGGGTACTGGTTGAATCCAAATTAGGGAATATGAAGGGAAGATGAATTGAGCCATGTACCAGGAAATTCTTGAGGATGATGAGATGTGGGTGGATCTTCCAGCAGGACAACGATCCAAAACATACTGCAAAGGAGACTCTCAACTGCTTCAAGAGGAAGAAAATAAAGGTGTTGGACTGGCCTAGTCAATTGACTTAAATCTAGTAGAACATTTGTGGAAGGAACTGAAGATCAAGTTTCACCAGCGGGCCCCCCGGTATCTTCAAGACTTAAAGACTGTCTGTGTTGAATTATGGGCCAAAATCCCACCTGATCACTGAGAGAGATGAAGCTGGTGGGGACGGATTAAATCGATCGATTACACTAGGCAGACTGTATTTGAATTTGTTCCCCCTTTACTGTTGATCTCAGGTACGTTTTCACAGGTTTCAACAAAGAAAACAATCTTTCTCCTGAACAGTTTGCAATCGGTACAAAGGCACATGTCCATGTTAGGGTTAGGCCTAGCTCTCTGAGTGTCTTAGACATGTCCATGTTAGGGTTAGGCCTAGCTCTCTGAGTTTCTTACACAAGTCCATGTTAGGTTTAGGCCTAGCTCTTTGAGTGTCTTAGACATGTCCATGTTAGGTTTAGGCCTAGCTCTCTGAGTGTCTTAGACATGTTAGGGTTAGGCCTAGCTCTCTGAGTGTCTTAGACATGTTAGGGTTAGGGTTAGGCCTAGCTCTCTGAGTGTCTTAGACATGTCCATGTTAGGGTTAGGCCTAGCTCATACACGGGCTCGTTCGCCAGACAGCGCCAACGTTCGGAGGTTTCCGAACGCGAACCGGCACGGTTCTTTGCCGGTGTGAAAGCCCTATGAGTGTCTTAGACATGTCCATGTTAGGGTTAGGCCTAGCTCTCTGAGTGTCTTAGACATGTCCATGTTAGGGTTAGGCCTAGCTCTCTGAGTGTCTTAGACATGTCCATGTTAGGGTTAGGCCTAGCTCTCTGAGGGCCCTATTATGCACTTCATAAGTCTTAAGCAATAAGACGAGGCGGTAGATCTAAACTTAAGACGTGGAGGCGTGGTCAAGGCCACTTTGCTATTATGCGTGCGGTAGTGGGCGCCTAAAACCCGGCGCTAAGCAAAGAAATTAGTCATGGGTGTGTTTTGGGCGTCTTCTCAATCAACCCAATCAGCGTGCCAGGTGCCATTCCCTTTAAGAACCGGCTGCGTTGAGTCATTAGCGCTATGCTATTATGGAAGTCCTAAGAAGGAGGTCAGCGCGCTTCTCTGCCTCTCCCTTCTGAAATAAAGCATTTATACTGTGACCGTAATTGACGTCTTGCCGTGGAGCCACGTGCGTGTTCATGTGTGCCCACATGCATACGCAAACCGCGGAGGCACGCTCGTGTTTCAAAACGTGCATGAAGTCTAAACTTAAGAACTTTTCAAACCACTTCTTAGCGCTAGGAGCAAAGTCAGATCGCATAATAGCAGGGGCGCCTAATGCACTTCATTAACATATGAACACTCCCACAATGAGTAATATATGCACGGGAGTATTACGTCTTATGTGTGGGCGCCTATCGACACCGGCATAATAGCAGTAGCGCGTATGAAGCGCATAATAAGGGTGGCGGTAGGTCTTAACCTGGCGGTGCGTCTTAATTAAGACTTAAGACGGCAAGTTAAGAAGTGCATAATAGGGCCCTGAGTGTCTTAGACATGTCCATATTAGGGTTAGGCCTAGCTCTCTGAGCGTCTTATATATGTCCATGACTGATTGTTTCACTACATTTTTCACCATTTAGATGAACTGGCAAAACTCTGCTGTAAAGTCCTCCTCAAGATCATGTGGGTATATTTCCTTCAGATTGTCTGTCGCTGCATGCATTTCTCTGATATCCACTGATTTGGCTTTTGTAAGGAAACCAAATTTAAAAGAAAAATGATATGCTTCTTTTTTGTTGTTGTTGCAATTCCTACAGTTTCATGGGTGCCCATTACTGTTATTAACTGACACGCCTATTTTAAAATATATGTAACATTATTGAGGCAGCTGATGTTCCCCTCTCTGTCTGGGCCCCCTAGTGGTGAGGAGGCCCTAGGCATGTGCCTAGAATGCCTCTATATGGTAGATCCGTCGATGGTCATTGGAAGCAAAGGCTCCACCAAGTATTAAATACATTTCAGTTAGCGTGTTCAATATTTCTTTACCATGTCATTCCCGTTTATTGCACTTTTTTAATGGATTGGAGTGTTGCAATTTCTTTGCCTGTGTAGTTTTATGAAGTTAATACCAATGTCTGGTCTGAATTTCATGTGAGTAGCTGCTATGGAAATATGTTTATTTTTTTTATTTTTTTTATGTGTTGAATACCGTACTTATTTCCCCCACTGTATATATTACAATTACTGTAAGTCTATTATATTCAGGCCATATACAGTATTTTGGGGGGATTACAGGTAAGATGGGTGATTCGTTGTTTCTGAGGAAATCTATGTATTGTACTGATGATGTTGTCCTTGTCATTGCCTCCTCAGAGCCTTCGGGCCCGATTGACAACAGTAAGATTGGTGTGATGAAAGGAGGACACATACAGCTCAAGCAAGGTAAGCAGTGTAGTTTCACACACACAGACACACACACACACACACACACACACACACTCGATAATGTGTGTGTGTGTGTGTGTGTGTGTGTGTGTGTGTGTGTGTGTGTATGCGCATGTGTGTGTGTGCATCTAGGGGCTGACTATGGTCAGATCTCTGAGGAGACATGGCAGTACCTGCTGAGTATCTATGGTGGCGGGCCTGAGATCGCCGTGAGGCAGACAGTGGCCCTGGCCGACACAGAGAGCCTGAGAGAGGAGCACGGAGAGAGGAAGATACAGGCAGAGACCAGGGCACTCTAACAAACACTGAGAGGTGAGTTTTTCTCACATTCATGTGTATACAAACACACACATGCTGTTTACACACACACACACACACCCCCCCCCCCCCCACACACACACACACACACATGCTGCTACACATACAGTAGATACACACAGATGATGCCAAAACCGAACCCTTTCGGAGCAGTGTTTTTACGGGGCTTATAAACATTCCTCGCTCTCCCAAACACTGGGCTCTCGTAGCGGTCTGGTACCGCCACGGTCCACTTGTGTTCTTCGCACGCTGACGTCATTCCCAACGAGCTCCCACATTCCTCCAGTGCAGCAGAGGAAGAGGTGAGAAGGTCTGTGTGAACAACAGGGTGGAGGAGGGCTGGGCGCGCATCATCCAACAAGCCCATAAATCTGACCCCAGACCTGTACCGTATGCCCGCTGGTTTGTTCTCTCCTCTTTCACGTGGTTTCTGATTTTTTTTCCTTTCCCTCTCTTCTAGGTGGACCGACTTCCCCTCCACACTCCTCACCCTCACGGGCGCTGAGGAACCTGGACCTCGGTTGAAGAAGCCTCTTTTGTCGTGAGCACTTTGTAAAATGTAGCAACGCGGCATCATTTTTTTAATCGCCCGTCCGAGAAGAAGAAGACGTAGCGATCATTAGGATCATATCGTAGTGGAGAGGTATTTATTTATTTATGGAACACATCTTTAAGGTGTTTTAAGTCGGACGCGGCTCACGCCCTCACGAGGGTTACACCTGCGGTGTAAAACGGCCGCTGTCGTAGATACGTGTCACATCTCGAACAACGTCTCACTCGCTCAGACGAAGAGACGGAAGAAGCGTTTACGGACCGTGACACAGAGGGCGCGGCGATACGCGTGTTAACTGCTGCTTGGCGACTCTTGCCACTCGTGCACGTTCATCTTCAGTTTCAAACTACACGTTAGGCCCTTTTTGTTCTTTTTGCAAGACAGTTCTAGAGCACGGATTGTTGGCAAAAGAACAGAAAGGTGGATGCTCGTGGCGTTTAGTGCTCAATGTGACAGAAGCTGGTGAAACCAGGAGCAAGTCGCCAACCAATCCGACTTTTATTATTTATTATTGTTGAGAATCAATGACACACTCGCTAGTCAAGCCAAAACATTGCAATGCAATGGATTCGGTGAGTAATCCCCACTACTCTACACTAACTAGGTAGTAGTGGGGGATTACTCACTGAATCCATAGCATTGCAATATTAAATATAAATATCGGTCGGTTGCCGACTTGTTCCCGGTTTCACCAGCTGCTGTCACACGTGTGTGACCTCCTGATGTGACCTCCTGATGTGACCTCCTGATGTGACCTCCTGGTGTGACCTCCTGATGTGACCTCCTGGTGTGACCTCCTGGTGTGACCTCCTGATCCCAGGGGACTGCAGAGGTCATCGTATAGTTGGATCATCGTATAGTTGGTTTATACACAAGTCACACCTAGTCCCCCAAGTACCGTATTTTCCGGAGTATAAGTCGCTCCGGAGTATAAGTCACATCAGTCCAAAATGCGCCACGAAGAGGAAAAAACATATATAAGTTGCACTTATTTAGACATTTATTTCACAAAATCCAAGACCAAGAACAGACATGTAATCTGGAAAGGCAAGTTATTCAACTACACAATAGCACACAGAACAACAGGCTGAATAGGTGTCTGGTATGTTAACGTAACACATTAACAGTTATTCAGCTACACAATAGCATAAAGAACATACCTGGGAGGCTGAATAGGCTAAATTAACATAACAAGCCAGCGAGTCCAACAAGCAAGTTACCGGTAAGCAAGTTCACCAAGCTCCTTGTTAATGTTTCAGTTAATTTCTTCAGTGGTACAGGAGCAGCATATATAGGTGCAACTCAAAAAATTAGAATATCATGCAAAAGTTCATTTATTTCAGTAATTCAACTTAAAGGGTTAAACTTAGATATTATATAGACTCATTACATGCAAAGCTAGATATTTAAAGCCTTTATTTGTTATACATTTTATGATTATGGCTTACAGCTTATGAAAACCCCAAATTAAATATCTCTGACATTTTTCATATTACATGAAATCAATAAGAAAAGGATTTTAAATACAGAAATGTCAGCCCTCTGAAAAGTATAATCATGCATATGTACAATGCAATGAGTCTATATAATATTTAAGTTTAACCCTTTAAGTTGAATTACTGAAATGAATGAACTTTTGCACGATATTCAAATTTTTTGAGTTGCACCTGTAGTTGTCACAAGCCCAGAGCGCCCTCTCGTGGCTGTAGACGGTAATGTTTACTCCTTGGTTCATGTCAGTCATATTTTGATATATAAGTCGCACCCGACTATAAGTCGCAGGACCAGCCAAACTATGAAAGAAAGTGTGACTTATAGTCCGGAAAATACGGTATAGGTTTACACATGAAGAAGCCCTTCAGAGAGGTTCTGGTTCTAGTAGGTTTCCATGTGTAGGAGACACCTAGCCCTGGACAGGAGTGATCGTCCACCCCTGTCCATCTGGAACTGATATGGTGGCATACGCAGAAGCGGGGGTGCCAGGAGTAGAGCTTTCACCTGTTAGAAGTGAGTGTTTCACCTCACGTGTCATTTACCTCAGCAGCAGACTCTAAAACCCACAAGTCACCACTCCTTCAGGCCACTGGCCTGCCACACAGTGTCACCACTCCTTCAGGCCCCTGGCCTGCCACACAGTGTCACCACTCCTTCAGGCCCCTGGCCTGCCACACAGTGGGTTTCTCTGCTATGAGGAAAACCAACAATCACTCTACCCACGCCTCAATCCAACACTCTACCCACGCTACAATCCTTCCGCTTGTTGCTTGTAAGTTCTGTATGACGGCACACATGTTCAATCCTGTTTTGGTTTTCTTTTGTATGGGATAGGGAGATATTGCCTACACCAACAAAGCGGGAGATGATGTCATTACAAGCTTAAAGAAATGTGTCCTGTATATTCCAAATTGCCATTTATTGATCAAATATCTTATGGTGAAGCTCTATGTTGCAGAGCATAGTAATGAGGTGTCTACAGTTCTGACTAGTCTCTTGTTCAGAGTCAAGATAAACTGTAAATGAACCCTAATTAGAGATGTAATGATCACTTGCGGTGATTCTGTGTTGCCGTGCTGGTAAGTGGTTTGTTTGTACGTGTCCAAAGAGTAAATTCCTCAGTTTTTAAAAGGAGAACGTGTTCATTTAAAATCCCTTTTTAAACTAAACTCTTTTTTTTGTATTGTTTGTTTTTCAAAGCATCTGTCCTGTCAGTAGAGAGGTCAAACGTCTAGAAGTATGTTTTAATTTTTTAATTTATTTTCTTTTGGAGAAGTGCAATGAAATCCTTGATTTATTTTTTTGGGCTGTCTATTCCTAGACGCCTTCAGAGAGGGAAGCTGAAGTGTTTGAACAGCTTACGGTGGCGACTCCGGTGCAGAACAGTATTCCAATGTTTTTTGAAACTCTCAGTGATCGATGTCTTAGTTAACCTCACTTGTGTGTCTACGTTTGGTTGTGTTAACAGTTCACACGCACCCATATAATGTGTGTACTGTAAGAGTTTCATGTCACTGGCTGTTTGAACCGAAAGGCGTTGGTGTGTGGTGGGATTGATTGAATGCATCCATAAATAATGATTCACCACTCACGTCTCTATCATCGAAAAATCCTAGGACTTAATCACCGGAGTGTGGTTGTTGTGGTCTTATTGATAATGGTAACACATGACTTCAGTGGTTTATCAAAACACAGATGAGTGTCTGTGAATGTCTTTAAAAACTGATGTATTCACCAATGACTACGATTAAAAAGCCTGTTCTTTCATTTCTGTGTCTCTGGTGTAATGTTTTCCAGATGTTGAAATTAGAAACAGCAGCAACAACAGTAGTAAAAGTTTGATTTGCAGTTTGCACTGACAAGTGTATATATAAAAAAATACATCTCCCCATGCAATTGTCTCATTCTGAACCATGGCACAAGATGATCAATATTATTTTTGAAGTATGCTATCACCCTGTCCTATCACCCTCCCCCCACATTCATCACTCCAATACGTTTGTAAGTTTCTGTTTACGGATTCAATTCATTCTCTGTTTTTCCAGACACTTAGAATAGATGAGATTGTTATGATGTATACCGGTAATCACATAGCCTATGAAACATCACCATGATCGTCTTAGTGGTGGAATGAGACCTAGATCGATAGGTAATTTTGAGGACCAGATGCTCCCCATTGATTAAGCTCTTAGGGGCGCTGACCCCTAATACAAGCTGGGAATAAACATAGTGTGTGTGTGTGTGTGTGTGTGTGTGTGTGTGAGAGAGAGATAGATACTGTAAATGGGCAGCTATGATGTCATCTCAAGTCCCCTAGTCCCCAGCCTGGCCGTATCAAGCAAGCACAGAGAGAGGCAGACAGAGGGAGGACCGAGGAGAGGGAGGAGGAGAGAGATAGAAGTACAGAGGGAGGGAAAGAAAGCAGAAACAAGGAGAAATGGCAGATGCAAGGATATGGTGCCCACTAATCATCCTCTGCTGACTGGAGCCAGAAAATGACAAACACGGTAGGAAACAGAGGGAATCTACCTCTTTATTATTCCTGTTTTTTGTTTTTTAAATTCTCGTCTTCTAGATCAAGCTCCCTCCTCTCTCTCTCTCCCACACACCCCAACGCATGACTGCTGTTGCTCGATCCAGTTCTAGTTTCAAAACATCAACATGTGTTCCACTGCTCTGACTGCTGCACATGCGTGACCAGCCTCTGTGCATGACTGTGCATTCTTCACAGAGAGCTGTTGATACACAATGAACACGGCTGTGTGCCTATTCACTGTGAATCGGTCATTTATTTTAATGATGTTACTTGATTTTCTGATACTGTCACAATGACACAGTTCATTGCATCCTATGATACAACATATGCATGTATTTTAGGAGAGTAATGTGATTCAATATGAATGCTCTTAATTGCGAAGCCTTTGCTACAGTTGAATCTGAAGATGAAGCTGGTGATAAGTGTGCGTGCGTGTGCATGTGTGTGTGTGTGTGCGTGAGACGGGGACACCCCCAGCCACGTACCTTAGCTGGGCTGGGGTGTGGCAGCCGCAGCAGCCCAGTAACTGACGGCTGGAACGGCTCTTTGTATGCAAACCTGTCAGCTCTGCATGACGCACCACAGGCTGCGTGTGATGTCACGGAAGGTCAGACGGCGGGGACGTGTTCTTATCTGTTCAGATGGACGAGGATAATTAGTCACTATCCAGATGACATGGACATGATAGTGATGACAGTAATAGCCCTTATGGAAGAGTGAAATGGAAAGTGCAATTATATCCAGGCATGCCAACTAATGGGTCTAGGGGTGATACAGTACGGGTATATGGATCATGAATATGGTACCAATACAACAATACTGTATCTACATATCTGGATCTGTATCTCTATATACAGGAAGGAAGGACACCCTTGATTATTCCATGAGTCAGCTGAAGGTTTGCTTGTTCTGGTAGAGTGGTAGCTCCACATCTACTCATCTCCCCATCATGTACAACTTAACATTACATACTGTATATGTGTACTTAGAATGCCAGATAATGATTTAAAAGCTCTAAATACATATTAGACTAAATAAAACTAAAAATAAATCACTTTTTATCGTGTCTTACTTACGGCGTTGACAAAAACAAAGTAATGTCTGGAAAAACGCCTATTTTATGACAAAAATACAAAATGAGGAGGTTGCACCCAGCCAATACCTTGGTCTATAATGATATAACTTTAAAATAATTTAACAAACTTTTTAAAACCAGTTTTATCCAAATTCCCAAGAATCAGTGATATATTAGAAATGTGTAACCATTGGGCTGTGGGAACATAGGGTTGTGGGAACATAGGGATGACCCCCCTAGATGCATGCATCGCAAGGTACAAGAACCACATGAGGTCACAAAGGCACTTTTCTGGCAAACCATAATGCTAGGCCTTGTTAACGCATGGCTGATCTACCGCTGTGACTGCAAACTGTCTAAAAGCCACTGAAACAAAGCAGCTTCCAGGCAGAGATTCTTATTCTCCTCCATTCACAAAAGGGCCGCCCATCACTTGAAAATAAATAAAATAAATAATAAAAAGACAAACCGAAAGAGATTGTCAGGTTGATTTATTTTCCAATGAGGAGTAAGTTTCATTAACTATTAACTATTAACTATTAACGCCCAATGTGACATATACACTGCGTTCCAAATTATTATGCAAATGATATTTTTCTCTGATTTTCCTAAATAGTCGATGCAAATGACAATCAGTATAATTTTCAAGTCATCAACCGTTAGAGTATAATTCAAATTTTATTGAACAAACCTCCCAATGATAACAGTATTTTTTTTTTAAATAAGAAACTCAAAATGCACTGTTCCAAATTATTATGCACAACAGAGTTTCAAAACATTTTATAGGTTGTAAAGAACTAAAAATGGTAATTTGATGAATTTAGGGTTAGGAGGTCATATTAGGAGGTCATATTTACTGAAATCAAAAGCTTTCAAACAAAAACATCTTAACAGGTCAAGTTACATGTTAACATAGGACCCCTTCTTTGATATCACCTTCACAATTCTTGCATCCATTGAACTTGTGAGTTTTTGGACAGTTTCTGCTTGAATTTCTTTGCAGGATGCCAGAATAGGCTCCCAGAGCTGCTGTTTTGATGTGAACTGCCTCCCACCCTCATATAAATTTTGCTTGAGGATGCTCCAAAGGTTCTCAATAGGGTTGAGGTCAGGGGAAAATGGGGGCCACACCATGAGTTTCTCTCCTTTTATGCCTATAGCAGCCAATGACACAGAGGTATTCTTTGCAGCATGACAGTGGGCTCAGAAATACATGAAGACTAATTTCCAAACAGTCTTGTTTACTGATGAGTGCCGTGCAACCCTGGATGGTCCAGATGGATGGAGTAGTGGATGGTTGGTGGATGGCCACCATGTCCCAACAAGGCTGCGACGTCAGCAAGGAGGTGGCGGAGTCATGTTTTGGGCCGGAATCATGGGGAGAGAGCTGGTAGGCCCTTTTAAGGTCCCTGAAGGTGTGAAAATGACCTCGGCAAAGTATGTAGAGTTTCTGACTGACCACTTTCTTCCGTGGTACAAAAAGAAGAACCGTGCCTTCCGTAGCAAAATCATCTTCATGCATGACAATGCACCATGTCATGCTGCAAAGAATACCTCTGTGTCATTGGCTGCTATAGGCATAAAAGGAGAGAAACTCATGGTGTGGCCCCCATTTTCCCCTGACCTCAACCCTATTGAGAACTTTTGGAGCATCCTCAAGCAAAATATATATGAGGGTGGGAGGCAGTTCACATCAAAACAGCAGCTCTGGGAGGCTATTCTGGCATCCTGCAAAGAAATTCATGCAGAAACTGTCCAAAAACTCACAAGTTCAATGGATGCAAGAATTGTGAAGGTGATATCAAAGAAGGGGTCCTATGTTAACATGTAACTTGACCTGTTAAGATGTTTTTGTTTGAAATAGCTTTTGATTTCAGTAAATATGACCTCCTAGTATGACCTCCTAACCCTAAATTCATCAAATTACCATTTTTAGTTCTTTACAACCTATACAATGTTTTGAAACTCTGTTGTGCATAATAATTTGGAACAGTGCATTTTGAGTTTTTTATTTAAAAAAAAAATACTGTTATCATTGGGAGGTTTGTTCAATAAAATTTCAATTATACTCTAACGGTTGATGACTTGAAAATTATACTGATTGTCATTTGCATCGACTATTTAGGAAAATCTGAGAAAAATATAATTTGCATAATAATTTGGAACGCGGTGTATGTAACATTTCAGATCGTTGCCACTAGGGGTGGTATTTTTATTTCTTTTTCAGAAATATGTTCTATGTGGTCTATTTAATCAGTTTTATGTCCCCCATAATTTTCCTTGAAGGAGAAATGTTTGTATAAAGTTTGCATAAAAGTTTTCTTTTGTGCGTACGCAACGTTTCTAAATGAGAACCCTAGTCATTCTGAGGTAGTAAGGTCTTTTTTACAACCTCTTTGTGTTGTGGACTGAGGGAACAGACTGAGTGCTCCATGTTAAATCCTCATTCCTCATCCCTTCTGTTTCCATCCCTTATGTTCCTCATGGGAATCTTCACACTAAAGACATCACTGCCTGAACAAAACACACCCACATTCAAAGCCATAAACGCTGGAGAGAACACAACGACAGTATGAATAAAGGAGATATTTTAAGAAGGCAAGAGTAGAAGCACCTGTTTACAGTACTTGACCACGACGAAGTGTACCAGAACTGAACCAGAACAGAGTAACTAGACTCAGAGTATAGTTAGAGTCGAGCTGTGCTAAAAGTCCTGGATCATATCCTGGATTAACCTCTTCTTATCCACCTAATTTTTCTGGTTTTCTGCTCGAAATGACATGCCCACAGTGAATATAGAATATCTCCACAATCACAAGGGCCTTCATAATGATCTTGTTATCAAATGAAAGCTAACACCTGTGGGGTGGCTGTAGAAGTGTCAGAATCAAAATCTATGTTACTGTGTCAGAGCAAATAGAGCTAGAACATTATAAAACATCTCAAATTCAGTCTCCGCCTAAAAAAACAACAGCTTTTACAGTGAATATCACCTTGGAAACCTGATAACCAAGCCCAAATCATCTAGGAATCAGTACTCCAGGGTCTTATTAGTACTTGTGCCAAAGTTGATGCTAGTAATGTGAGCAAATGCAACTTTGTACCTGTTTTAGTACAGGTATGTTTAGGCGGACACCTATATGTTTAGGCCATTTGGAGATATTTTCGCACCATCTTTGACCTTTGACCTTTCTCATGTATCAGATCAGATTTTTTTTTTTTTTTTTTTTTTTTTTTTTTTTGGGTTGGCCGACCAATGGTATGGAAATTTGGTGTTGAAACCGGACATGACACATTCTCCAGTTGGAGAAAACTGGATGTGACTTAGGCCGTGTTTACCGTCTTGGGAAAAAAATTGTGGCATCGTATAGCATGCAAAATTGTGAAAAAAATGTGATATCGATGAAGAGAATTGATCGAGGTAAACTCTTTATTTCACTTCGGATGCCCACCGGGGTCCGTGGAGAAGAAAGATAATCTTACCAGACCTACAATCACCACGACTGAATGAAATCAACGAGCTTATGCTACACTGGGTCATGTCTTTTTACAGGCCCTGCCAGGTTCTTCAGCTGGTCTTGGAGGAGTAGCTGAGGTAAATATTGACCTTGTGTGTCTGCCTTGCCAGGTCTGCTCTGAGAGGGATGAGGAGATGTATGAGAGGGAGCAGCATGGGAGCGGCTTCGTAAACCTGTGACCTCTCAACTCCCAGCCACCTCCCGAGTAACCCTGAAGGCAGGGCTGGATGTGAGGCAGCTGTCTGCGGTCGACCGAGAGAGGAGGAGGCACACACCGGCCGTTTCTCTTTCTTCTCTCCTCTCCTGTGCTACAACCTCTCCCTCTCTCCGCCTCAGGCAAAGGGGAAAGTTCCCGACAGGGGAAAGTTGGCATCCAAACACATTCTGAGGGGAGACATTCTCACACACACACACACATTCAATACCTCTCTCACTCACTGGAGGTCCTATGAGAGAGAGGTGTGTGTTAGTGAGTCTGTCAGTCTTGCTTATCTCACCTACCTGTCATGTCTGTCTGTCTGTAGTGTGCGTGTGTGTGTGTGTGTGTGTGTGTGTGTGTGTGAGAGTGTGTGTGAATAACAAATGTAACGAGTGAGTTACGAGTGTGTACCTGTCATTGTCTGTGAATACACTGTGCATCAGTGTGTGTGTGTGTGTGTGTGTGTGTGTGTGTGTGTGCGTGTGTGTGTGTGTGTGTGTGTGAGTGAGAGAGCCTGAGTGTTTGTCGGTGTGCGGTGGTGTAAATCCACTATGGGCTGTACCATGTGTTCCCAGATGATTGACATGTTGACTGTGTCAGTGAGCAGATCCAGCCGCAGGGCTGTGGAACTGACGGCATTCCCAGAAGCTTTCCAAGCGGGATACCACAGAGTTACTGGCCTCCACTACATGTCCTCCTTCTCGGACGCTGAGGACTGCTGTGAGGACGACAGCACCAGCAGCTCTCTAAGCGTGGACGGTCAGGGACAGGGTACCGACGACTGAAACACTCAAACACACTTGATGATTCCAATGATTCCAAACCCTGGGTACTGTACTGACCCCAAGCATGGATGTACCTCCAACTGTTAAATAAACAAAAAAAACACTACTGTTAGCTAAACCTATTGTGTGAGTCAATTATGGGGGAAAATGTTTATCATTCCAGCAAGATTTGCACCATCGATTAACAGCCTCTGTCTGTTTATTTTCCTTTTGTCAGAGTGGAGAGGGAAAGGCAGCCTCTCTCAAAATGTCAAGAACAACCAACATTAGTGTGGGCTTACCACGGTAGGAACCTCAACACTGTAGGAACCTCACCACTGTAGGAACCTCACCCTTACCACGGTAGTAACCTCACCCTTACCACTGTAGGAACCTCACCACTGTAGGAACCTCACCCTTACCACTGTAGGAACCTCACCCTTACCACGGTAGGAACCTCATCACTGTAGGAACCTCACCACTGTAGGAACCTCACCCTTACCACTGTAGGAACCTCACCCTTACCACTGTAGGAACCTCACCCTTACCACTGTAGGAACCTCACCACTGTAGGAACCTCATCCTCACCACTGTAGGAACCTCACCACTGTAGGAACCTCACCACTGTAGGAACCTCACCCTTACCACTGTAGGAACCTCACGATTGTAGGAACCTCACCACTGTAGGAACCTCACCCGTACCACTGTAGGAACCTCACCATTGTAGGAACCTCATCCTCACCACTGTAGGAACCTCACCCTTACCACTGTAGGAACCTCATCCTCACCACTGGAGGAACCTCACCTCACCCTTGTGAAATAAGATATCCTGCAAAAAATGTTGTCCAAGCAAAAATGTGTGGTACTGCATTTTATACAAGAGACCCCAAACCCCATGTTATACAAGGTGACCTGAAAGTGGGGTGTGGTTAACCTCACCCATACCACTGTAGGAACCTCACCACTGTAGGAACCTCATCCTCACCACTGTAGAAACCTTACCACTGTAGGAACCTCACCACTGTAGGAACCTCATCACTGTAGGAACCTCACCTTCATCACTGTAGGAACCTCATCCTCACCACTGTAGGAACCTCACCACTGTAGGAACCTCATCACTGTAGGAACCTCATCCTCACCACTGTAGGAACCTCACCACTGTAGGAACCTCATCACTGTAGGAACCTCACCACTGTAGGAACCTCATCACTGTAGGAACCTCACCACTGTAGGAACCTCATCCTCACCACTGGAGGAACCTCATCCTCACCACTGGAGGAACCTCATCCTCACCACTGTAGGAACCTCATCCTCACCACTGGAGGAACCTCACCCTTGTGAAATAAGATATCCTGCAAATTAATTTAATAATTAATAATTAATTGCAAATGTTTTTGTCCAAGCAAAATAGTATGTGTGGTACTACAACCGAGTACACGGGGGGAAATGAAAGGCAGTTAAAATACAACAACATGTTTGAGAGACAAACATTTTATACAAGAGACCCCAAACCCCATGTTATACAAGGTGACCTGAAAGTGGGGTGTGGTTAACAATATCCTGCCTGTTCACCATTCAAGTGGCAGATACTGAGACCACAGGCGTAGCTGAGACCACTTGTTCATTGTTCCCAATTGGTGACCAGACAGACCTGTTTGATTAGCATTACACATTACACATTTCCTTACACCTCCATGGACCAGACACATTATGTACTTTTTTTTAACGATTTGGCAGACGCTTTTATCCAAAGCAACATACATTTAGAGATGACAGACTCAAGGGCACACTAGTGGTGGTGTTCACAGGTCTTACTCAAGGGCACACTAGTCTAGTGGTGGTGTTCCCAGGTCTTACTCAAGGGCACACTAGTCTAGTGGTGGTGTTCCCAGGTCTTACTCAAGGGCACACTAGTCTAGTGGTGGTGTTCCCAGGTCTTACTCAAGGGCACACTAGTCTAGTGGTGGTGTTCCCAGGTGGGATTTGGACTCATGATCTTCTGATCACCAGTCCAACTCACTATCAACTAAGCCTCCCCTACCTAATGTACTGTACCATAGTATACACTTGCTTCATAGTCCATGCATACTGTATGGTAGTCTACACTGTACATATTGTAGTTCATACTGTATTATATAACATGTTGTATCATAGTCCATTCATACTGTAGCAATAACAGCCTATAATACGTGTTTCCAGTGACCGCGTAAAGGCCGATTTAAGACTGGTACTGGTAGGCTAAGCAACTGCAAGTGTCTGCCTAAACACACTGCTGCGGAATGCCTTGGCATCGGAGTGTTAACATGTGGGTGAGGGGGAAATCTGCTACTTAGTTACGCACATTACTCTGCCCTGTAGGAATCTGGATCGATTTCACAGGACAACATCTCTTCTTTGGTGGAAAGGAACATTCTCAAGGTCCATAATCATCCTTATTGCTAATCACAATACGCTTTTTTTGGGGCGCACGTTTATCGCACGCATTATTTTCGCAGCTCAACATAAACCTCTTATATATAACATAACACAACATAACCTCATATAACATAACACAACATAACCTCCGGCTCGTGCTGTTCTTCCTCCGAATCTGAGCACTCTGAAAATTCCATCGCCGAAAGCTAAAGGTGGGGGGGGAGGGGGGGGGGGGGAAGGGAACGTCAGGGAAAGTAAACAGTAAAAGGTTTGTCTCTGGGGCTCCATCCCTCACACTGTCCCGCTCAGCAGCGCAGACGCACGCACCTCTCCTTCGAAAACATCAGCAGTTCATTACAGATAATAGATAGTTAAGTAGCCTATATTATTTTGGTAAAAGCAATGATGTTGAGGAACGAGGTTTTTTCATGCTTTGTTTTCTATAGTGTTCTCCTTATACTGAAGATGTACATTATAGCTGTTATCACGGGACAATTGAGGCTGCGTAAAAAGGTGAGTGGCTCCGATCCACAAGTCCCTGTCTATTATTTGCCATTACTTATTATAGCCTGCATATTCCTTTCTAACTTTACAAGACCGCTCTATGGTATATGCAACCAGTAATGAATGACTCTTCTTCCTCCTGGATAGGCTTTCGCCAACCCCGAGGACGCAGTGAAACACGGGGGCTTACAACACCACAGGACGGATCCGGACGTGGAGCGCTACCGAAGGTGAGAGCTCAACACATCGAGTTAGCCTACTGTCTATATGTAGTGTGTGTATATACACCATCGATATTGGAATAATAGGCTAAACGCTGATAAATGTAAAGTGATGGCCAGCCCATAGGACCTAGAATTAAATGGATCATTATTATGACACATTGTCGTCATCTGTACCGGCTCCTTGGTTCACGTGTCTCCAGGTTATTATCTGTCTCCAGGTTATTATCCTTTTTATTTTCTGCCGCTCGTCTCCTGCAGCCTCGGGGTCTGTCTGGTTTGTTTGAACTTGTCGGGAAATGATCCATTGCTACTAGGGAAAACAGCTGGTATAAGGGAAAACTTTACTTTCTAATTGTTTACCTCTCGAAAGCCTGACCTGGCCCATGTATGACGGGAAACAGGCTGAGCTGTGGCATTTACTCACATCTTAAGTATTCCCATCTGGTAGCAATTAAGTCCAACTCTTAATTTATTAAGTCTTTACCAAGCGCTGCATTCAGAGGGAGTCAGGGGGCATGTATGCCTAACCCTAAGGCCCACTCCCCTGACCCCCAACCAGTTGTTTTTACTGATTCTGAATGTGGTTGAATTCTTATCAGATCAGGACTACAATAATATTTGTGCAGAGTGTGATTTTTAGCCAGAGAGGAAACTGTTTAATGGTGGGCGCAGTTGGAGCTCCCATTATGTACATGTTGGACTGGTTCCTCTTTTTTTTTCAGCTCTGCTGGAAGGTCTACACTATGGGGTGTATTCTATTTAGTCCTGTGAGGTCTCTTTCATGGATTTCTGTTGATTGATTTGAATGTTAATGTTGCGTGAATCATATATTTTCTCTGTCACTGGAATGATTCATCTAGATTTAGTTTTTGATGTAAAAAACGTGTAACTAAACTAAACTTTTCAATTTTCCTCTGTGAGTGAAAGTGTGTGTCAGTCAAAAGGCCTCCCAACCCCTCATGTTGAGGAAACCCTTGATTTGAAAACCTGTGTGTGTGTGTGTGTGTGTGTGTGTGTGTGTGTGTGTGTGTGTGTGTTTGTCAGGCATGCATGTCCCAGTGCAGCTCTGTCTCACAAGGATGGATGTACTTTTCCCTGTTACTCATCACTCTTACTCATATTGGGTCATAGAGAAAGTTTTCTGTGGGTGAGCTGTATTGTATTGATGCAATAATGTGGTTGATCTTTTGGCGGAAGCACTTTACACGCTTGGTTAACATCCAGGAAGCTGAGTCAGAATGTAGAGTATGCTTCAGCAATGCAATTCTAATGAAAACCAGATGCAATAGGAGTTTTGGGTGTATGCTGTCGCTCTGACTGTAGACCTTATATCTTATAGAATGACGTGTACTCTATACACATTTTCTACTCCCTTGACCTTTCAGAGGCTTACTCCTCTCTGACCCTCTCTAAATGCCTTATGTATCACCCTGAAGCTGGAAAAAATGTGACACAGTCTGGTGAAAAGGTCCGCATACCGGTGTTGTGCCGTTTTCTGACTCCCCCGCAGAATCAGACGCCCCTTCGTATTAGGCTACTTGTAAACTAAGTGCTCTCTTAGTTCTTAAGGCCCATATCTCTCTGTAAGGCCCATATCTCCCTGTAAGGCCCATATCTCTCTGTAAGGCCCATATCTCTCTGTAAGGCCCATATCTCTCTGTAAGGCCCATATCTCTCCCTGTAAGGCCCATATCTCTCCCTGTAAGGCCCATATCTCTCCCTGTAAGGCCCATATCTCTCTCTGTAAGGCACATATCTCCCTGTAAGGCCCATATCTCTCTGTAAGGCCCATATCTCTCCCTGTAAGGTCCATATCTCTCCCTGTAAGGCCCGTATCTCTCTGTAAGGCCCATATCTCCCTGTAAGGCCCATATCTCTCTGTAAAGGGCTCTGCACACAGCGAGCGATTTCGAAGGCCCATTTCGAAGGCCACAGCGAAGGCCCATTGCGCGTCAACATTCCATTTTGAAGTTTGAATGGAAGTCTATGAGAACATCGCATCTCAACACACACGGCCCCGATTTTAATCGCACGGCGAAAATTCGATTCCATTCATTTTGAATGGGACAAAGCACACGGCGTGCGAGTTTTGTCGCACTGTCAAATTTTGCAAATGTTAGCTTCAAAATGAATGGAATCGAATTTTCGCCGTGCGATTAAAATCGGGGCCGTGTGTGTTGAGATGCGATGTTTTCATAGACTTCCATTCAAACTTCAAAATGGAATGTTGACGCGCAACAGAAATCGCACGCTGTGTGCAGAGCCCTTAAGGCCCATATCTCTCCCTGTAAGGTCCATATCTCTCTGTAAGGCCCATATCTCCCTCTAAGGCCCATATCTCTCTGTAAGGTCCATATCTCCCTGTAAGGCCCATATCTCTCCCTGTAAGGTCCATATCTCCCTGTAAGGCCCATATCTCTCCCTGTAAGGCCCATATCTCTCTGTAAGGCCCATGTCTCCCTCTAAGGCCCATATCTCTCTGTAAGGCCCATATCTCCCTGTAAGGCCCATATCTCTCTGTAAGGTCCATATCTCCTTGTAAGGCCCATATCTCCATGTAAGGCCCATATCTCTCCCTGTAAGGCCCATATCTCCCTGTAAGGTCCATATCTCCATGTAAGGCCCATATCTCCCTGTAAGGCCCGTATCTCCATGTAAGGCCCATCTCTCTCCCTGTAAGGCCCATATCTCCCTGTAAGGTCCATATCTCCCTGTAAGGCCCATATCTCTCCCTGTAAGGCCCATATCTCCCTCTAAGGCCCATATCTCTCTGTAAGGCCCATATCTCCCTGTAAGGCCCATATCTCTCCCTGTAAGGTCCATATCTCCCTGTAAGGCCCATATCTCTCCCTGTAAGGTCCATATCTCCCTGTAAGGCCCATATCTCTCCCTGTAAGGTCCATATCTCCCTGTAAGGCCCATATCTCTCCCTGTAAGGTCCATATCTCCCTGTAAGGCCCACATCTCTCCCTGAAGGCCCATATCTCTCTGTAAGGCCCATATCTCCCTCTAAGGCCCATATCTCTCTATAAGGCCCATATCTCCCTCTAAGGCCCATATCTCTTTGTAAGGCCCATATCTCCCTGTAAGGCCCATATCTCCCTGTAAGGCCCATATCTCCCTGTAAGGCCCATATCTCGCTGTAAGGCCCATATCTCCCTGTAAGGCCCATATCTCCATGTAAGGCCCATATCTCCCTGTAAGGTCCATATCTCCCTGTAAGGCCCATATCTCCCTGTAAGGCCCATATCTCCCTGTAAGGCCCATATCTCTTTGTAAGGCCCATATCTCCCTGTAAGGCCCGTATCTCCCTGTAAGGCCCATATCTCCCTGTAAGGCCCATGTCTCTCTGTAAGGCCCATATCTCTGCCTGTAAGGCCCATATCTCTGCCTGTAAAGCCCATATCTCCCTGTAAGGCCCATATCTCTCTCTGTAAGGCCCATATCTCTCCCTGTAAGGCCCATATCTCTCTGTAAAGCCCATATATCTCCCTGTAAGGCCCATATATCTCCCTGTAAGGCCCATATATCTCCCTTATATCTCTCTGTAAGGCCCATATCTCTCTCTGTAAGGCCCATATCTCTCTGTAAGGCCCATATCTCCCTGTAAGGCCCATAACTCCCTGTAAGGCCCATATCTCTGTCTGTAAGGCCCATATCTCTCCCTGTAAGGCCCATATCTCTCTGTAAGGCCCATATCTCTCCCTGTAAGGCCCATATCTCTCTGTAAGGCCCATATCTCTCCCTGTAAGGACCATATCTCTCTCTGTAAGGCCCATATGTCTCTGTAAGGCCCATATCTCTCTCTCATTTGTGTCACGTTCTAATGCTTTGGTCCTCATGTCGGGATCTGATGTAATGATCAGACTTTTCTTTAGAAAAATTTGAATACATTCAATCAATGACACATCGCTAGTCAACTAACACAGCTTGTTTTGTGAGCCTGCTAACAATGTAAAGTAACTAGGTAGCAGTGGGGATTACTCACCCAATCCATTTTCGTTGCAGTATTTTGGCTTGACTAGTGAGTTTGTGTAGTTCCGTGTTTCAAAAGAAAAGTCCAAATATTTTGATTGGTTGCCAATATGCAGACCAAAAGACTAGAACGTGTCACATTTGGTTTGTTCCTGTGTTTCAGGGCTCACCGGAACGACATGGAGAACATCTTCCCCTTCCTGTTCCTGGGAGCCGTGTACTCGCTGACGGGGCCGTCTCTGCCGGCGGCACGCGGCCACTTCCTGGTGTTCTTCCTGGGCCGCGCGACGCACAGCCTGGCCTACCTGTGTGCCTTGAGGCCGCCCGCCCGCTCCCTCGCTTACGTCATCGCCCAGGTCCCCTGTGTCTCCATGGCTGTGCAGGTCCTCATGGTGGTGGCCTCATACGCATGACGCATGACATCCCTTAGTGTGGGGGGGGGCGGGGGGGGGAGTTGTAATCACGTGGTGTTCTGTCTTCCCTCTGAGACTGGATCAATCTGTGACTTTGAGATCGGTGGGCCATGGCAGAGGACATGGCAGAGAACATGGCAGAGGAGGGATGCATCACCTTCAAGAGAAACCCAAAAGACCCCTGGTCCATCAGACCGCAGACACTAACAGAGCAGTCTGTTTCTCAGCCGCAGGATAAGAACGGTCGCACGAACGCTCTGAAATGAAGTCAGGACTGTACTCTTGTATTCTTGTAGTACTGTATCTGTGTATGCTGTCATTATGCTTGAAGTATTTAACCCTCTTCTGAACTGCCAGAGGACACTATTTAATGAGATAGATATATTTGTGTTGCCATGCATTTTTTTTCACAGATGAAGGTTTTGTTGTGTTTCATATTACTCAAGTGACCTTTAAAAAGGAGGAATGTGAGATATCCGTGGTTATGCTGCACGTTAGTTCAGTATGTTGGTTATTCTGTTTACAAAGCGTTGACCACCACGCTGCTTACCCCATCAGAGGTGATGACGACTAGAGAGATATCCACTGTAGAGAGATATCCACTGTAGAGAGATATCCACTGCGACTGTTCCTGTGTCTATGGAAGCTACTTAAAACAGCTCCATATATAGTATGTTTCAACTGTTGCCTAAACACTTGAGTATTTAGTGTTGAACAAAGTTATAATGGATGGTTTGATGATACATTCTCTATAGAGCAGTGTTCTACGTGGCAGCCCTTTGAGGCTCAGTGGAGCAGACATTATTCTCAAAGCCTTTGTTTCAGTCGAGCATCAATACTACACATTATTAAACATTGAAGATGAAATTAGATCTATCTCTACTAGGACTGACATTTGATGTTCTATAGTATATTCTTTTGACTGTGTACTTTGTTTTGGAATGGTCATCATGTTGAATGGTCATCATGTTGAATGGTCATCATGTTGAATGGTCATCATGTTGAATGCTCATCATGTTGAATGCTCATCATGTTGAATGTGCAAACAAATGTTTTTGGCAATGTACTGTATAGTGCACTTGGGAGCCAATGTTTTAGAGAAAGTAAAACAATGTATACAAAGAATTAAGTCTGTTAGTCTCACTCTTTATTTTATTGCACATACCGGTAGTTCCCTTCCTGAGTGGGTAGAAAGCCTGACTGTCAAAGACACCCAGCTTGAATTAAACAAGATGAACCCTAGTACTCTTCATTTGTCTTATACATGACCACTTAAGGATTCCTTTTGTTTTCTTAAATCTCTACTAGGCATCATTCATTTGCACACAGATTTAGCCGGTCACTACTGTTATGTGCAGGCACACGTATCCTGTAAGTGACTGGCCTGTCGTATTCATTTGGCTAGGCGGTGGCTCCTCTGTTGGGAGACATTGTGTTCTCTGGCAGGGGGAGAGGGGGTGCCGTGGCTGGGATGGAGTTATTTATCTGGCCTCTCTCTATGTCTGGAGGTCCAGGGGCACGGGGCTTAGCTCCAACATTCCTATGCCTGTTATGTAAGGTCCTGAGCTGGGCTGGGGGCCATAGGACGGGGCCGGGGGTGGAGGGGTGGGGGTACAAGCAGGGAACAGGGAACAAGCAGGAGAACATTGAGAGTTTATCAAATAAACTCTCATGTTCACCAACGGATATGCACGCTGTTACCATAATGTACACACACATTCATAATGGGGCTGTCAGTCGACGAAAATGAGTTGATTAATACACAGGACTGATACAAATCTATGGAGGCTAATTAGCTAAACATTTCTATGATGACAAATGCCACCAGGATGGTTAGCCAGCTGCTGTTGTCTGATTGGAGGTCAGTGCTTGTCCCCTCTCGGGTTAGAACAGTAATTAGCCTACTCATTTAGACAAATGGAAGCAGAATTTCGGTGACTGTTGGCAACTATAGATTTTCCTCATGCCATCATCGACATAATACGCTACCTTCTGGCCATCTTGTATCCCGTGGTTCTTCTACTATCTCACTTTCTTTCTACTTACCAAATATATCTGTCTCTCCTCCAAACCATCTTTCAACTTTCCACAACCAAATTCATAATTTTTTTAGTTTACAGTTGTATTTTTAGACAAGAAAACCAAAGTAGTAGAGCACTTTACAAGTGAATACACCTCAAGAAACACTTCTATGGCTGATGGCTACAGTCACATTAATTTGAAGCGTTTGACCACAGGATTAACATTGCCTTCATGGCCTGGGGTGATCCAGTGGTCTAGCACCGTGGTCTACTGTGCACACCTATCATATAGGTGCAGGGCCGGCCAAAGGCATAAACGGACTAAGCAGTCGCTTAGGGCCACAACCACTAGAGGGGGCCACACTTTAATTTATTTTTTTGTAGTCTTGAAAAGAGTCCATCTTAATTGCAAGGGTAATAGTTAATGTAATTTTGGAATCAATTTCTTTGTTTTTATACGGTCTCTAATTTACATAGGAATCAATGTGGATCAGGTTGTCATTATAAATTGAGCAAATGGAGAGGAACAAAACTGCTCAGGAATGCGACCCTGAGGCCTGGGGAGACTCACAAAAATGTACAAAGTTGAATGGTGGAAAATTGGTCTATAACCAAGTGATCAAAAAAAAAACTTTGATGCACCCAGTTCCTGCACAATCTCTCATGTGAAAAATAGTGGTAGCTGTATCAATGTATGGCTATATTTGTCACTGGTATGGACTGAGGAGTTTGTCAGGATCAAGAGAAAGTTATAACATTTGAGTTGGTAGTGACATCCTAATCTACACAGTGTGCAATTGATTCCTATGCAAATCAGAGGCCCTATAAAAACAAAGATATGGATTCAAAAATGACATATTATTACAATAACTATTATCCTTGCATTAAGATGAACTCAATTCAAGTTACTGAGTGATTTGTTGATGACATTTTTGTAATTCTTTTTAGCAAATTTTAAGAGTGTCATAGCAAAGGGTGTGAAGACTTAAGCACATGAAGTAGTTTCAATTTGTTTTGAAATTTGCAGAAATTTAAAATAACTTGTTTCATAAATGAAAAATAACAAACTGGCTAACCCTTTAAACTGAAACAAAAACCCGGAATTGCTAAACGTCAAACAATAATCCCAACTTAAATAGCATGATAATAATAAGTAATGTATACGTCGTTGTTTACACTTTGATTTGTCCGCACGCTCTCCAAAAACACACAGCCCCTCTGCCACAGGTGTCTGTGTTTTCCTCTCACTCATTCATTCATTTGTCCCACCCCCGTGCACTTCCTCAAACTCTCAACATAATTATGACTTCTCAAGTGATCTGATTGGCTTAGTGATTCATCACTCAAACAAACAACAAAACATGACCGGTTCCACAATATATTCTAAAAAAATAAAATAATCTGTTTATATATACATTTTTCAGATCTCTACATACTCCCCCCACTAAAAGACAGCATGCCCCCATGCTGGGCTAAACAACATTTATACAAATTAATCAATGGGCAGAAAGAGTGATACTATAGGCATACATGACTTGCAGTGGGCAAAATAATTACACCACCATGCATGATCACTATTGTAGTGTTTGGCAAACTGTTGCGTAGCTGAGTGAGCATTGGTACTAGTACAGACTTAAAACTGCTTTCCTGGCTGTGTGTAATGTAAACGTTCTACAGGCTTTCTCTCTCTCACTGATCTCCTTATCTCAGGTTCTGGATTCACTACATTAGGCGTATCTGTAGTGTGTGCGGTTTCAGCAGAACTGTCCTGTTCTACTCCCTCAGTCTCATTTACTACCTCATCTATCGAAGCAGGTAGATTTTCTAAAGATTCTAAGCTTGTTGCCACTTCTGGCACTTCTGTGGCATTTGTGGTAGAATTGGACTCTGATGCTAGATCCAGTTCCGGTTGTTCACAGAGTTCATCAGGATTGTCTATGATCATGTCCTAGTATTCAAATGTATTGATTGTAAGTCGCTTTGGAATAAGGCGTCTGCTAAATGCCAAAAATGTAAATGTAAAAATGTAATGTCCTCTGGGTAATACCCATACTCTGACTCTGAGTCAGAAAAATGTTGATCTCCAACAGACACATTAACATCTTGGTGATCCTCCGAAGTTTGATTCCTCTCTTTTGCTTTTCGATAACGGAGGGGTCTTGGAGAGGGAATAGGTTTTGGGTCAACCTCAGGGCTCAGTCAGACTTGTTGCCCCAATGGCAAAATATGATTGCGGTGCATAACCTTAATGGGTCCTGAACCATCCACAGGCTTTAGACGATAGACTGGAAGGTCAGACATTTGACTCAACCACATTTGGATTTGCTCTCCACCGATCAGCAAGCTTGTGTTTTCCCGTCAGTCCAAAGTTGTGAATGAGGACTCTGTCTCCAGGATTTAAGCAATGGTAGCGCACCTTCTGGTCGTACCTCTCTTTGTTACTTTGGTTCATTTTAGCAGAAGTGGCTTGGGCCAGCTGATAGGCTGCTTTCAGTTCTCTCTTCATTTTAGATATGTATTTCAAGTGAGAGGTTGTTGAGGTCCCATCTGCTGACACACCAAAGCAAACATCCACCGGAAGTCGGGCTTCCCTTCCAAACATTAAAAGGTAGGGTGAATATCCAGTAGCTTCATTCGGGGTACAGTTGTAGGCGTGTACTAGATGTGCAATGTACTTTGATTTGGCTCAAGAGTTCCTAGCTTATTCAACAGAGTTCTATTGAACCTCTCCGGTTGAGGATCACCTTGTGGGTGGTATGGTGAAGTTCGTGATTTTCTCACACCCAACATGTTCAGCATCTCCTTCACTAGTCGGCTTTCGAAATCCCGACCCTGGTCTGAATGTATACGAGTCGGTAGTCCATAGTGAATGAAGTATTTCTCCCAGAGAATTCTTGCAACCATTACAGCTTTCTTATCCTTGGTTGGGAATGCTTGTGCATATCGAGTGAAGTGGTCAGTGACTACCAACACATTGCACACATTGCGGGAATCAGGCTCGATAGATAGAAAGTCTATGCATACAAGATCCACAGGGCCTGAACTTTGGATGTGGCAAGGTGGTGCAGCTCTTTGTGGCAGAGTCTTTCTCTTAAGACAGCGTTCACATGTTTTACAGTAGGTCTCTACGTCCAGCTTCATGCGGGGCCAGAAGAATCTGTCACGGACTAGTGCATATGTCTTGTCAAATCCCAGATGTCCATTGTTGTCATGCAATGACTTCATAACAATGCTGTGAAACTGCTTGGCTCAAGTTGTCGCCGTACATGCTGGTCAGACTGCTTCACTGTTCTGTATAGCAGACCTTGCTTGATTGACAGCTTCTCCCACTCTCGTTTCAGAAGGGTAAGATCTGTCTGGTTTGTCTGTATTTAACTTGAGGGTGCCTTCTGATTAACAGCTAGCCAGGCTTCTCCTATACTCGGGTCATTTCTCTGAGCAGCTTGAAGCTCAGCTGGACTGAGTGTGGGTCAGTTACTACAGCAGTGGTGTGACAGAAAGCCATGGGAAGTGCAGATACATGAGCTCCTATTTGTTCAATCAGACATGGGTAGGTGTGTGCTGATCGTGTGCTACATGACACAGTCTGACAGAGAGCCCGTACTCCTGGAGCTGGAATTTCTTGTCATTCATCATCTGGTGCCATGGTGTCATGGGGACGTCGGGACAAAGAGTCTGCGTCAATGTTTTGCCGGCCTGGTCTATACTTAAGGCTGAAAGTGTAGGTGGAAAGTGCTGAGAGCCAGCGATGACCAGTGGCATCTAATTTAGCTGATGTTGTCACATACGTCAGAGGATTGTTGTCTGTTCTAACTTGTACGGTGGCTCCGTAAAGATAGTCATGGAATTTATCTACAATAGCCCATTTGAGAGCTAAATACTCCAGTTTGTGTGCTGGATAGTTTTTCTCAGATGGTGAGAGACTTCTACTTATGAATGCAACTGGGCGTAGGCCCTCCTCATGCTCTTGGTATAAGACACCACCGAGCCCTTCCAGGCTAGCATCCACGTGTAGAACGTATGGCTTCTGTGGATCTGCAAACACCAATACAGGTGCTTTGGTGAGCCGGAGCTTGAGTTCTTGGAAAGCCTGTTCGCATTTCTCACTCCACCGAGAGCCGAAGGGTTCAGAAGGCTTGAAGTATGTCTTATCAGGTGGATTTGCAATCTGACTCCCCTTAGAGCGGGAGCAGGGAGAATATCCTAGACACTTTTGGTTTCTGTTTATATATACATTTTTCAGATCTCTACATGTGGATCGATGCCAATTTTTGATGCCCCACCCCCCCCTGTCGATTAAACACCCGTCAATCGGAAACTTCAACCCCCTGACAAAACGTGTGTGGGGGGGGCACATTAAAAATCTCGCTTAGGGCCCCAAAAGTTCTAGGGTCGGCCCTGTATAGGTGTATGGATATATCATCACCACATCCGAGGTGTATGAACAGGTGTCAACTCTGTCATGGTGTATTACTGAACAATGCAGACAGGTTCTTAAAGTTTAATGCTACTTGTGGAAGTAAGGTGGGGGGCTGGGGGGGGCTGGGGGGGGCTGGGGGGGGCTGGGCGGGGCGGGGGATCTGGCCCTGTCTTGCCCCACTCTGTGAGGGGTTTCCTGGTTGGGACCTGTTATGGAAGTATTTACAGTTGAGGCCAAAATTATTAACATACTTCCCAATGTTTGCATCATTGATAAAACATTATATAATCAAACATTCACCAGTGCTATTTATTAGCTTTTGGTACATTTTGGAATATAAAATAAGTTTTTAGGCTTGCTTTAAAACAAATATAGTGAAAAATGGGGTGGTCAAAAATATTAGCCCCCATGTGAATATTTGCTTTAAAAACACACCTAAGCAACCAATCAGATTTCAAACCACACCTGTACAGTCAATTGGCTTCCTAACAACACCTGAGCATTCAATTAGCATAAAAGGACTCCAAGAAACAGGGCACTTGAACACATTATTGAGAGGGACTATACTACTACTCTTACTCACCATGCCAAAGACAAAGGAAATCAGTCTTGAGCTCAGAAAGAATATAGTGGAGGCTCATGATAAGGCGGAAGGCTACACTGCCATTTCCAAGCGTCTCAGTCTAGAACCGCTGTACGTTGCATCATTGCTAAGTACAAGGAGACAAATTCTGTAAGAAACAAACCTGGGGCGTGGTCAAAAGCTCAAGATTTCAAGAACTCTGGAGAGGAAAATAGTCAGAGATGTCAGCAAGACACCAAGGACATCTGCCAAGATGATTGTTGCTGACCTGGCCTCTTGTGGAGTTGATGTTTCAAGGAATACAGTTGTGAGGGCTCTTCATCGTGGTGTGCTTCAGGGCCATCATCCCAGAAGAACCCCTTTACTCAAAGAGCGGCACATCAGAGCCAGACTGAGGTTTGCCCGTGAACATTTGAAAGGTAAAGATGAGTTTTGGAAATCTGTGCTTTGGTCTGATGAGACTAAACTGGAACTGTTTGGGCACATGGATGTTGCTTATGTCTGGCGAAGAAAGGGAGAGGCCTTCAACCCTAGGAACACAGTTCCCACAGTTAAACATGGTGGTGGGAGCATCATGCTGTGGGGCTGTTTTGCAGCCTCAGGCACAGGGAGCCTTGTTCAGGTGCATGGCATCATTTTGAGGGATAATATAAAGAAATCTGCTCTTAGTCTAGGCTTAGGTCGTCACTGGGTCTTCCAACAAGACAATGACCGAAAGCATACATCAATACAAACCAAGGTCCTGGAGTGGCCCGCACAGAGCCCAGATCTCAATCCTTTGAGAATCTGTGGCGGGTGTTCAAAGTGAATGTCCATGCTCGGAAACCGACGCAGTTTGGACCAGCTGGAACCATTTGCAATGGAAGAATGATCCAAAATCCCTCGAGAGACCTGTGCCAACCTAGTAAAGAACTACTCTAAAAGGTTTTTGTCAGTGTGGCTCAGAAAGGGTACACTATTGACTATTAATGGCCAGGGGGCTAATCATTTTGGACGTGTCATTTTTGCCCTTTCTTGTTTCAACTCAGTGCATCAATAAAATATCCTAATCAAACTTGGTGGACATTTTGTCTTTATTATTTTGGAAACAAATACACTATAAACACTTGTTGTTAATGGTCATTTCCATGGAGAAATCATGGGTTTTGTCTGATTTCACAAGGGGGGCTAAACATGTTGGCCTCAACTGTATGTATCTAAATAGAAAATAGAAAAAGGGTAGCCTGATTCACAAACAGAAAATATATTTCATTATCTTTTATAAAAGGAGAACAGTTTACAAGCATGTCAGACAGAATATCTGGACAGTGAAAGGATTCTCAAAAAAGTCGGTTCACATAGGAGACGGAAGCAATTTACCATAAGAGGAAGGGGGTTGTGGACTCATTTACCACTGGTACAGGGTTGTGCCGGAAAACCCTGTACAGTGGTAAATGACTCCACAACCCCCGCCCTCGAATGGTAAATTGCTTTTCTACAACAGCCACCACATAATAGAACAAATAAATACACAGTTGTAACATTAAATTAATGTATTTACAATTATTAATCGTTTCAGAATACATATATCCTTCCGCCACAGAATATAGTCCCATAAACAAGATCAACCATTGCATTGTAGGTCAGCACAGGTGTTCTTAATCAGATTGATTGAGAGGCGCATTGATACTGGAAATGCGGTCTGAACAGTGGGTTGTTGAGATATTTACCACTGTTTCTAGCCAATCAGAATCCAGTATCCAAACATGCTGTTGTAAAAATGACATTTTTAGGGGGTTAAAGTCACTCCCTGAGGTAGGGTTCAAACCAATCACGTTGTGGGGAGGTCCCTGGAGAGGAAGAGTGAGGAAGATGATGTGGGTGATTAAAAAGGAAAGGAAAGTAAAGGAAGAGGCACCAGAGGGAAACAAAGGCTTGCCCCCCCTCTGTTGTGTCTCTACATTGTCTTGAGTTTTGTAGGTATCAAAACAGGCTATTGAATACAAAAGGAGGTGAGCTATTGAAATGTTTCTGTTGTTGGCAAATGTAGAATCTTGGGTAGAGGAAGTCGGTTTGTCATTGTCTATAGACTGGTAGACTGGGGTCGTCAATGTGTTGATTCTGCTCAGACAGTGACTTTCTCAAGAGTAGCAATGACACATTTACTAACTTTATCAAAGTAATACTTTTTCCCCTACAGACCTGTCTGTGGGACGGAGGGACCTCCTCCTCGCTGCTGCAGGGTCTGCTCCTCTCACACCACACACCACAGAGGAGGGAGGGAACCATGCAACAACAACAACATTACTGATGTTCATGGATTGAATCATTGCATAACTAACACACACTCTGCTACCTGACTGCTTTATCGTGGTGATCTCATATTCCTTCTTGGTCGTAATATTAGAGTCAGATCTTATAGGACAAAGCAAGTCACCTGAAGATCTGCAGGAGGCAAAATCAATTCTGTATAGTGTGTGTGTATGTGTGTATGTGTGTATGTGTGTATGTGTGTGTGTGTGTATATGTTTGTGTGTGTGTGTGTGTGTGTGTGTATGTGTGTATGTGTGCGTGTGCGCGTGCGCGTGTGAATGCCCTAGCTCTATCAAGTGGACAAACCAGTGTATAACATTCTTCAATTTAAAACGACCTTATCCATACCCAAACCTAAGAGAGTGAAGTGTAGCTGTGTTAATCATACAGTATATTCACTTTGTTAATCATACAGTATATTCACTTTGTTAATCATACAGTATATTCACTTTTCATTAGTGGGGAGTTCAGTTCAGTTAGAGGCCAATCCCATGGTGTTCTAACAGTGTTTCCCAATTATCAGCTTTACCAGTCCAGAATCAAAACCGTACAATTAAAAACAAAGGGCATAGTAATTTAATTGCCTCCTGGCTAAAACTTTGGGAGCTTTTGGAACCAGCTCAACACTGAGACAGACAGACAGACAGACAGACAGGTTTGTGGGTTGTTGCATGACTGTAACAATGTAATGTTGTCTTTTGCAATATATTCTGAGCAATTAAAGAATTGTGAGAGGACAAACGTAATCTTCAAATATACAGTAGGTGAGGCACTGGCACTCCTAGGACAAGACAGACAGACAGACAAACAGACAGACAAGACAGACAGACAGACAAGAAAAACAGACAGACAGACAGACAGACATTCAATCAGACAGACAGTCAGTCAGTCAGTCAGACAGACAGACAAACAGACAAACATTCAGTCAGTCAGTCAGAAAGTCAGACAGACAGACAGACAGACAGACAGTCATTCAGTCAGACAAGATAGACACACAGAAAAGACACACAGACAGACAGACAGACACACAGACAAGACACACAGACAAGACAGACAGACACGACAGACAGACAGACAGACATACAGACAAACAGACAGACAAGACAGACAGACAGACAAACAGACAGACAGACAAACAGACAGATAGACAGACAGACAGACAGACAGACAAGACAGACAGACAAACAGACAGAAAGACAGACAGACAGACAGACAAGATAGACACACAGAAAAGACACACAGACAGACAGACAGACAGACACACAGACAAGACACACAGACAAGACAGACAGACACGACAGACAGACAGACAGACAGACAGACTGAAAAGACAGACAGACAGACAGACAAGACACACAGACAAGACAGACAGATAGACAGACACACAGACAGACACACAGACAGACAGATAGACAGACAGACAAGACAGACACACAGACAGACAGACAGACCGATAGACAGACAGACAGACAAGACAGACAGACAGACAGACAGATAGACACACAGACAAGACAGACAGACAGACAAGAACAGACAGATATACAGACAGACAGACAGACAGACACACAGACACACACACACACACACACACACACACACACACACACACACACACACACACACACACACACACACACACAGACACAGACAGACACACAGACAAGACAGACAGACAGACAAGAGCAGACAGACAGATAGACAGACACACAGACAGACACACACACAGACAGACACACAGACAGACAGATAGACACACAGACAAGACAGACAGACAAGACAGACAGACAGGAACAGACAGACAGACACAGACAAGAAGACAGACAGCCAATTAGACACGCAGACAAGACAGACAGACAGACAAGAACAGACAGATAGACAGACAGACACACAGACAATACAGACAGATAGACAGACACACAGACAGACATATAGACAGACACACAGACAAGACAGACAGACAGACAGATAGACAGACAGATAGACACACAGACAAGACAGACAGACAAGACAGACAGACAGGAACAGACAGACAGACAGACAGACAGACAAGAAGACAGACAGACAAATAGACACGCAGACAAGACAGACAGACAGACAAGAACAGACAGATAGACAGACAGACAGACAGACACACACACACACACACAGACAGACACACAGACAAGACAGACAAGCTAGACAGACAAGAACAGACAGACAGACAGACACACGGACAAGACAGACAGACAAGAGCAGACAGACGGATAGACAGACACACAGACACACACACACACACACACACACACACACACACACACACACACACAGACAGACACACAGACAGACAGACAAGACACACAGACAAGACAGACAGACAGACAAGACACACAGACAAGACAGACAGATAGACAGACACACAGACAGACACACAGACAGATAGACAGACACACTGACAGACAGACAGACCGATAGACAGACACACAGACAAGACAGACAGACAGACAGACAGAAAGACAGACAAGAAGACAGACAGACAAATAGACACACAGACAAGACAGACAGACAAGAACAGATAGATAGACAGACAGACAGACAGACACACAGACAGACACACACACACACACACACAAACACACACACACACACACACACACACACACACACACAGACAGACACACAGACAAGACAGACAGACAGACAGACAGACAGATAGACACACAGACAAGACAGACAGACAAGACAGTTAGGAACAGACAGACAGACAGACAAGAAGACAGAGAGACAAATAGACACGCAGACAAGACAGACAGACAGACAAGAACAGACAGATAGACAGACAGACACACACACAGACAGACAGACACACACACAGACACACAGACAGACAGACACACAGACAAGACAGACAGACAGCCAAGACAGACAGACAACAACAGACAGACAGACAGACACACAGACAAGACAGACAGACAAACAAGAGCAGACAGACACACACACAGACAGACACACAGACAGACAGACAAACAGATAGACAGACAGATAGACAAACAGACAGACACACAGACAAGACAGATAGACAGACAGACAGGCAGACAAGACAGATAGACAGACAGACAGACAAGACAGATAGACATACAGACAGATAGACAAGAACAGACAGACAGACAGACACACAGACAAGACAGACAGATAGACAGACAAGACAGACACACAGACAGACAGACCGATAGACAGACACACAGACAAGACAGACAGACAAGACAGACAGACAGGAACAGACAGACAGACAGACAAATAGACACGCAGACAAGACAGACAGACAGACAAAAACAGACATATAGACAGACAGACAGACACACAGACAAGACAGATAGACAGACAGACAGGCAGACAGACAAGACAGATAGACAGACAAGAACAGACAGACAGACCGACACATAGACAGACAAGACAGATAGACAGACAGACAGATAGACACACAGACAAGACAGACAGACAAGACAGACAGACAGGAACAGACAGACAGACAAATAGACACACAGACAAGACAGACAGACACACACACACACACACACACACACACACAGACAGACACACAGACAAGACAGACAGACAGACAGACAAGAACAGACAGACAGACAGACACACAGACAAGACATACAGACAAGAGCAGACAGACAGACACACAGACAGACACACACAGACAGACAGACAGACAGATAGACAAACAGATAGACAGACAGACAAGACAGACAGACAGACAGACAGACAGACAAGACAGATAGACAGACAGACAGATAGACAGACAGACAAGAACAGACAGACAGACACACAGACAGGCAGACAAGACAGATAGACAGACAGATAGACAGACAGGAACAGACAGATAGACAGACAGGGCATTAAGGGAAAGGGAAAACAGTGCAGTGTATATTTCTGTGTGTGTGCGTATGCTTGTGTATGTACTGTGTGTGTTGGCTGTACGGGAGTTGCTGTCACAGTGAGATGGATGAGTCTTCTCAGGAGAGGTGAGGGTTCAATCACTGTGGAGACTGTGATCTTCTACCACGGTAACCGTCAGCACACAGGTGACAGGGGCCTTGGCATAGTCATTCATCAGACACACACACACACACACACACACACACACACACACACACACACACACACACACCTTTGTAAGCGAAACAGGTCTCAGGAGCTAAAGCAGACACTAGATGTGTACTAACAACTAACTAACAAGAGGGTCATAGTGATCTGACCTGCTAATGTCCCAATCCTTCTCTCTGCTCCTGGTGCCATCCCTCCAGGGTGCAGGCAGATAGAGAGCAGTTATTCCATGTGTGACAGCACATGCATCATGGGAAATGTAGTCTATGCAGGTCTATGTGCCCACAAACAGCACTTCAACGTGAATGACAAACCTGTTCAGATAAAGACAACTCCACTACAATTGGTTCAAATTTCATAAATATTTATTATATATCAATGAACAGAAATTACTACTTTCACAGCAGTGGTCTACAGCACTTGTTCAAATAATAATTATCATCATAATAATAATATTAATAATAATATTATTATTATCATCAATAATCATAATCATAATAATAGTTCTGTTTTGTTTGAGGCCACATTTGAAACACAAACATTTACAAGTAGTACTTGGCATTAAAAACGATGGCGATACAATATTTTAAGACACTTGGTGTTTTTTTTATTATTTTTCTTTCGTTTTGATATCACAGAGAGGTTCAGCAACAGTCTAAACAGTAAATATTGATTTAGATACAAAAACCACTGCCAAAACGTCAAGGGGCGGGACAACGGAACAACGTAACAGGGTCTGCTGATGGAAAGGAGAAGGAAACAGGAAGAACGATCAAAGTGATAGAAGCGGTATTACAAACCTCAACCGTCAGGCATTCCCCCCAGCTTTCACCTACACTGATTAGGAACCAGAATAATAAATAACAAGTAGAATTCCATTGTAAAAATATCCCCCAATTTTTTCCCCTTTTTTCCCCCATCCCGTGTTGCGTAATAGTGTTGAAGAAGTTCACATTGAGACAGGCAAATACAGAGAGAAACAGTGGAGAAAGGTGTGGGGGAGAGAGAGGGAGCAGGGGACAGGGGGGCGCTCATGCAAGATTATAGGAGGGGTGCCATGTCGCAAGACGACCACACGAGGGCGTACATAGTCCAAATCTCTCCCGAACACTGCTCTCGGGTTGTAGTTGACACTCCTCAGTAATAGGACCCTGATCTGTTTCGCAATGTCCTCTGAGAGCTGCAAAAAAGTGTCTTTACTGGCTTTTATTAATGTTATCCTACTCATTTGGGACTAGTTTGATCTCTCTGCTATCAGAGGGGTTAAGTGTTATGGCTGCCTCTGTGCTGTTTCTTCTGACTCCTCCTCATGCATCAGACTGCTCATCTTTCTAGAATGTCCTATTGCACTTGGTGAGTTATAGCTTGCTCCTACTGAAGACAGCGAGCCGGGAGATGGGCGAGGTCCTTACGTACAGGCTCTGTCGATCCTGAGGTCCCTCTCAAGCTGCCATGCCTTCGCCCAATACTGCAGACTATCTCATGCTACCACACACGACAGGTGTGACTATGGCCTTCTGACTCCGTCTGCATCCAGACATCATCAGTTCTCCGAGGCTGTAGGGTGGTCTGCGTATCGAAGACTTAACGTTAACGTTGCAAGTTCTGGAATGATGCGGAAACCAAATGGTTTCATAGGGGATGCCAAGCCAAAGAGATAGTAGGATATTCGTAGCAAAGGCATGTCATGCAAGGTGTTTCTGGGAGCCCTTGACCTTACGGGCATGTTGTTTTGTGCATGTGTGTTTGTGTGTGTGGGGGGGGTATGTTTAGTGTGTGCATTTGACTCAAAGAGCCACAGTGGGATGTTATCTACAGAGGGCTATGACTGCTACTGTCAGAGACCAGCTGATCTGAGGTGACTGGTGGCTGATGGGAGTTGTAGTTCACTGGGAAATGGCACTTGTGGGAGACTCTGCCTCCAGCCCTGTCTACCTGCATACTGTGAGTTGAGAGGAAACAACAAGTCTAACAGACATGAAGAGCATAAAGCATCATACATTTACTAAATATGTGAATAAAATATGTATTATAATATATCTAAAGGCATACATGTCTGTCAATGTGTATGCATCTTAATGTATAAATAGATGTACACATACATATGCATATATTATACTACATTAGAAAGTGGAAATAATAAATCACAGAATATACAACAGATGTTAAGCCGTAGCAACTTCAAGAGGACGTTTGGAACACAGATTGTTGTCGTGCCTTGGTGCGTTGATTTACATTCGGTTTTGGTTCTCGTTGAAACCTTTAACATATCTGGGTGTCTGACCTCTGAACAAACCACACCACCTTAGATGACCTCTTCGTTTCTTTGGGTTATTCGCTGCGGTGCAACACACAGACACAGACACACAGACACCAACACCGACACACACACACACACACGCACACGCACACACGCTGTGGCTGTGGGGACCGCTAACGAAACACACACACGCACACACACACACATACACACACACACACACACATCTTTACATTTCTACTATACCCACCATGCCTGAGGATGAGCACCCAGACAGAGATACAAGAACAAAAAGGAAAATCAACAAACAACAAACTAAATCAATCCAAAAACCAAAATAACCAAAGGTAGGCGAGCAGAGGAGGAGCCGAGCAGAGACGTGGACGGTGGGATTGTCTTCACTTCAGATCCAGGATGTCTTCCTCGAAGGAGGTGGAGAGGGTGAAGGGGCTGGTCAGGGGCGGGCTCTCTTCCCTCAGCATCGCCTTCTCTTGCTCCGCCTCCGAGCTGGACGAGCAATGCCGTTGGACGTCTGAGTCCGACTCAGCCGACTCTAAGCCCATCCTGATCGGACACAAAAGAAAGGAATTACATAATTACCCTTATCTGACGAGGAGTTGGGTCAAAACGACGACATGGATGCAAATAGTATTTGTTTAAATGTTATTGAACCTTTATTTCTACTGAGACACACTGAGACCAATGCCTCTCTCGCAGGTGTCCGTCCATAATATTGAGACAATAACAAAACAACACATACAAAACACAACCCAGTTCAATACAGAAATAAATACATCACATAAAACCGCAATATTCAATACAAAAACAATCACTGAGGAGGTCCTCAATGAACACCCTAAATTGCCCAAGCAGCGCTAGAACATCCAACTGAACCATCCAGCCGTGAGGCGCCACCAGAACTAAAAGTGTTTTTACCCAATTTGGTGGAGACAGAAATGGTGCTTCCCAGTAAAACAAAGAGTCCAAAAGATGTAATCTGGAAGTCCTAGAAAGACGTCATCTGAACCCACATTCCGGCTTCCCTAGAACATCTTTTGGACTCTTTGTTTACTGGGTTGTATGTATTACAATGATGATGATGATAATGATGAGATGATGAGGCCGGTGGTGAAGATGAAGGGGCGTGGGTCACCTTGGTGCCTTGGGCTCTTCCTCTGTGGGCTTCCTGCTCATCTTCCTCTGTTTGACTGTGCTGCTCTCAGGCTTCCCGCTGGGCTCCTCTGTCAGACCTGGGGAGACACGGGTGGAAACACAGGAGAAACACTCAGAAATGACAGAACAACGCTGAACGTCAATTCCTCATATTGGAACTCTAGGATTGTTTGCCACCTTGTACTCATAGTAGACATAAAACAATCAGAAAAATAGCACTCGTTATTTCATGGGAATGATGGTCTTTTATATTGTGTCTATGTAAGTCCCTCTGTATGTTTGTATGCACTGACGCACTGATGCAGTCCTAAACTCTAACAGCTCTAAGGGGACTAATACAGTTGGATGAAATTGAATTGGATTGACAGAGAGAGGGTGATATAGCCACTTTAGAGGAGTACTTTACCCAAAATCCATTTTTCTATACTGTATGTCCCACCATTCCACCATGCATACGCTCAAAAACCCTATTATTTAGCGATGTTGGCTCATAGTTTGCCTAACCGAAAGCCTATGTTTACTTCCTGGTGTAGGATAACGATGCAACACATTTGTCATCGAAACCCCCAATGAACTTTTGACCCCACTGCCTGAGGGTCCCAGAGAGCTACACAGCAGCTGTGTGATGACTGCATCTTGAGCTGTTGAGTGAATCACCGGGCATTCAAATGACTTTGGACTGACTTAAATGGACTGACATATATAGCGCCTTATTCCAAAGCGCTTTACAACGGCCTCTCATTCACCCATTTACACACACATTTACACACCAATGGCGGCAAGCTACCATGCACGTCCGCTAATTGGGAGCAATTTGGGGTTCAGTGTCTTGTCAAAGGACACCTCGACATGTGGCCAACCGGGGCTCGAACCGCCGTTGTGTTTTTAGCATGTTGATGTTCTATCAGCATTTTGTTTTAAGAGCGAGATTGTCCGGTATTTGGTTTGAGGGGTACCAACATTCAAATATCTTCAACTATTTTTAAGATTTCAATGTATGACACATCATTTGAAAGCTTACAATCTGCACTTTCATAATCTGGAAAAAACTGAAAAATGACCTTGCCTCACTTGAGGACTTTTTCACCTGACCCTGTCACCTGACCCTGTCACATATGGTCACCTGACCCTGACCCTGTCACATATGGTCACCTGACCCACCTGATCCTGTCACATATAATAATAATAATAATAATAATAATAATAACAACTTTTATTTGTATAGCGCTTTTCCTGCAAACGTTGCAGCTCAAAGTGCTCCAATCATTATATAATAATAATTTAATTATTTAGTCATTTAAAGGCAATATTAAAAAGGTTTTTAGTCTTGACTTGAACATAATGTGCTGAGGTTGCATCCCTAATGTAAACTGGCAGTGCATTCCACAATCTGGGTGCATAAAATGAGAATGCAGCCTCACCAAATCTCTTCTTTTGTGTGGTACTCAGAGAAAACCAGCGTCAGAAGACCTGAGAGCTCTATTGGGCTGATATGTTAGCAAAAGGTCTTTCAGATATTCTGGTGCTGTGCCAGTGAGAGCTTTCTAAACAAGCATATGGTCCCACACACAGCTGATGTTTCAGACGCTCCTCCTGACTCACCCAGCAGCTCCTTGCGGGTGCGGCTGGCGATCTCTTTGATCTCCATGCGGGACAGCGAGAGGGAGTGTGTGGCCGGGAGGAGGAGGGGGGCAGGGGCCGCCATGGTGGGTGGGGGGGCCGTCACCACCTTGTTGACCAGCGGAGACTTGAGGGGCCTCTCGATGCTGCGGCCCACCAGGTTACTCAACGGGATCTTAAAGATGTGCTTACACGCTGCCTCGCCTGGGTGGGTGGGGTCAAGAGATGGAGGGGGGACGGTGACAGTAGAGAGAGACAGAGACCATGGGTGGGAAGGGAAGGAGAAGAAGTGGAGATACAAAGAGAGATAGCAGAGTGTCATGAAAGTCATGAAGTTGTTGACGACCAGCGATGATGTTATGATGGGAACTGAGGTTGAAATAAGACTACTAGTAACACTGTCTGCAGATAAGACAGGACATACACAGAAATCAATGAGTTTTTGAAGCTTAGCTGAGAGGGCAGAAGAACTTCAACTGTACAACAAATGTCCATGTTCAACGTCCATGTTCAAATGAAGACGCCTCTGTTTAAACTGATTAATAACCCTACTCGACGACACAGGGTCTGATCTTATTATGAATTCATCATTGCTGTCACCGTCGTGTAATAAGGCCACTTAGTTACAGCCATTACAGCTGGACATCCATTATTCATTATTTAGAATCAATAATTAAAAGCCTGTTTGAGTCAAATTAATTGGGTGCTTAGTGTCTGTTGAAACTGCGTCTCTCTATTCCAGTGGTGGTTGCATATTGGCAATGTGCCGCTCAATTTGGCCACCAGGGGGCGGTCCTACCCTGATACAACATTTGGACTTGATACAAACTGGATGGAATACTAACAGACACAGCTATGTGTTTGAATCTATGGGGAGTTCTGGGCTGCACTGCGCAAAAAAAAGACCCTCTATCTCAAATGTCACAAGGTCAAAGGTGAAGAAAACAGCATACAGGGAGAGAGAGGGTCACTGCTATTGTTTTGACAGGTCCACCATGTTGCAGGCCACCTCTCTCCCCTTTAACAATACCAGACGAAGGCAAACGGTAATATAATAACACCAAATATATTAAACAAGCATGCAACCATCTGGAATATTGAATCATGTTGGATCTAGATATTCCACATGCGTTTCTGCCCCAGGGGGAAATCCCTTGTCTCAGTGGGATTGGGATTGGGACTAGTGTTGGACTGAACCAAACCATGTGGCGTACGACTGCGCCGTACCGTTCCCCAATGTTTGAATGATTCATGTTTAAGTTCAATTGTCCGAATCTGAACATGGTCACATGAAGGGCGCTGGTTCCACATGTGGAGGCGTGTCGGTAGAGGTGGTGTGGATCCTGGTTTGCGTTACTGATGTGATCCCTCCCCACGGAGCAGAAACGGCAGGCGTCGGCGGTTAGCGGATAGTGTTTTTGTCAGTGCCCCCCCCCTTCCCTCCCTCCCTCCCCCCATCCTCCCGACCAATCCCCCCCAGACTGAGGCACCTCTATCTGGACCACCACTTTGGATCGGAGAGGGGCTTTGACAAAAGTATCCATGGTGACAGAGCAATCTGTAAATCATGCTGCGGCAGACGTGTCTTCTCTTCCCCTCCGTCTCTCTCTCTCTGTCTCTCTCTCTGTCTCTCTCTCCGTCTCTCTCTCTGTCTCTCTCTCTCTCTCTGTCTCTCTCTCTGTCTCTCTCTACGTCTCTCTCTCTCTGTCTCTCTCTCTCTCTCTCTGTCTCTCTCTCTATGTCTCTGTCTCTCTCTGTCTCTCTCTGTCTCTCTCTCTGTCTCTGTCTCTCTGTCTCTCTCTCTCTCTCTCTCTCTGTCTCTCTCTATCTCTCTCTCACTCACACACATTCTCCCCATTTTCTCTCATCCATACACATCTATCTCCCCCCTCTCCCTCTCCCCCCTCTCTTCCTGTTTACTCTCCATTTCTATGTCTCATCTTTATTTCATTCATTCTCTCTCTCCATCTCTCACTCTCAGAATCTCCCTTCCTACTGCTTGAGAATGAAAGAGAGAAGAGGGGGTGGGGGGTTGGAAGACACAACGTTCACTTGACATTCAAACAACGTTCAAGTCGACATGCCGCTTTTATAAAAAAACAGAAGTGAGTGTCTGACGTGCATGTTAGCATGTTAGCATGTTAGCGGGGCAGCATAGGCAGCGTGAGGAGGAGTCTGGCAGAGCTCCTGAAGTACCTTCTGCATCCTTAGACATGTACAGGGAAAGCTTGGTACCATAGGGGATCCGAATAGAATCTGAACCAGGGACGAAGAAGAGGGTTACACAACACACACTCCACAGTCTCAGTCTCACACGCACGTACACACAGAAACACACCCCACCCAGTAGGACATTTCTTGGGAATTGGGACACTGAGAAGTCCCAGTGTTGGGAGAAACAGCAGGTGTAGTACAGCCCCGAGACTGAACGTTGACTCATCAAGGAAAAAAACAGGAAGCAGACAGACAAATGTGTCCCATCATCCTACCATCAACCTCCCACCACCAGCACCACCTTGTCCAACCCGATAAGTCCAGCAGTGTTTCCATGCAAATTCCACCAACACCGAGTCAAAGACACCGGAGCCGTCTGGCGTAAGCTTGCTACAGTACAGCAGCACCCCCTCACCACGAGAGGAGAGGACGCCCCTGACGATGTCGAGGCCTGGCGGGAGGGCGTTGGGGGACGATGATGATGATGATGATGATGATAAGTCTCTGCTCTGCGGCCCCGTGGTCGTTAGCTTTACCGCCGACGCGTCTTAACGATCACGCTACGTCCTTCCAGATGAAAGTCGGCATGCGATAAACAGATTCAAACAGCCGTCACCTTCCTCTGTCTGTCTGTCCGTCCGTCTGTCCGTCCGTCTGTCTGATCACAACTGAACGACGTCCTTGACGGGAGGTGTGTCATTAAAAAGCCTATCAATCTAGACGGACTGAGGGGGGGGGGAGGGGGGGCTACCTTCATTTCGCAAAGTGAGTCGAGTGCAGGAGAAAGGGCTGGGGGACGGGGTGGGGGTTGATATTGAGCCTTTCAAAAGAGGGGCAGCCTGTCTCTGGCTAAGTAGTTGGGTCCCGGAGTGTGCGATAGCGGATTCTTACCCTACACATAGGTTTTTCACACTGGCAAAGAACTGTTCCGGTTCGCATTTGCGTTCGGGAACCTCGAACCTTGGTGCTGTCTGGTGAACCAGCCCGCGTTCATACCAGTGTAACCAGAACCATCCGCGTCATCAAGGGGCGGGATGAACAAAAATGTCACAACTAGATGGCAGCTACTTCACTGGAAATTAGGATAATATCTTCCACTACAGTATCTGAAATAAACACTATTTTATATGAAACAAAACAAAAGACACTTTCTACACGCGTTCTCTTACTAACCAGCTGCTCCATTGCTGGAATAGAAATGGCTTACGAAATTTGCGTTCGCGCGTGTGCACGTGAATATGACACACCCACAGATGACGTGACTGTTCTACGTTTTGGTTCGCGCTTGAGAACCACAATTTTCTGGTTCCCGCTGCGAACCAACTTTTCAGTCTCCGAACCAATTCAGTTTTGGTCTGAATGCACCGGCCAGTTCCAGACTTGGTTTGCAAACGCGAACCAGAACGGTTCTTTGCCGGTGTGAAAGCCCTAACAGAGACTCCGCGCAGACGACGCACCACGACACAGGGACGTGAAGATGGAACAGGGGGAGGCTGGTGGAGGCTGGTGGAGGCACACATTGCGTTCGTAAATTCGCTCTGAGAGATGCCGGAGCACACACTGGGTTCGACGTCATAAAGGGACCAAGTCATTTGATTGGATGAAGAGGCATTCCTATGAGTGCTGATCAGATTCCATAGCGAATTTACGAACGCAACCACAGGCTTAGTGAACTGCACGGAATGGAATGAGAAACGGTATGGAACATTCCGTTCGCTTGCTACCGTTCCTGGTTCGACTCCACGCTCGAACCCGTCTTCCGCCAGCCTCCCTGAGGTAAAACCACATCTTCAATAGTAGTTTCTCAACTGGGACCCAACAATCAAATAATGTACAGAAATAGACTCGTTCTAGTTTCTAGCATTGAGATATGAGCCTTGTATATTCTGGGGCTCCGCAGACAATGTGTGTGTTTTTTAAAATACATTTCAAACGATAAAAACAGTCGTCACTAAAAGGCTGACTCACCGTCACCGAGCGGAGAGGGGAACACGGGCATCTCGTAGCCCGTGGGCGTCTGAGGAGAACTCTGGGAACTGGTGTCCCTGGAGCTGCAGTTGGAGGCGGAGTTTACTGGAGCGGACGACACAAAGTAGATGTCCGACTGAGAGAGAGAGAGAGGGGGGGGGGAGTGGGGAGATGGGGAGAGAGAGAGAGAGAGAGAGAATGGGAGGAGATGGGGAGAGAGAGAGAGAGAGGGTGGGGAGATGGGGAGAGAGAGAGGGGGGTGGGGAGATGGGGAGAGAGAGAGGGGGGGGTGGGGAGATGGGGGGAGAGAGAGAGAGAGTGGGGGTGTGGAGATGGGGAGAGAGAGAGAGAGATGGAGAGAGAGAGAGAGAGAGAGAGAGAGGGAGAGAGATGAATAGAGAGGGATAGAGAGGGAGAGAGAGAGAGAGAGAGAGAGAGAGAGAGAGAGAGAGTAGAGTAGAAGAGGGAGGAGAGCGTGGCTGTTGAGTTAAATCATGCCATCATCTGCCAACACAAAGTGCTGATGCAGTCTGACGTGGACTGGTAAAGATTCACCGTAGTCTGTCTGGAACGTTCCTTTGTGTATGAATAACGTGGACATTATTGTTCTCATGTGTGGTCCCTGCTTGCAAACCAAATTTCCCACTGGGGTAATAAAGATTGATTAAAGCCGGAGTGCTGACTCTGACGCTTCCACACACACACCAGTGTAAGGTCATGTTACATGCACGGTACACCTCTAACACCGCTGCGTTTGATCCTGATAGTAGTCATAGTAGCAGTCTGGTTTCACCATCTGTCTGTTCTGTTCGGCACAGGTATGAATGGTGTGTGTTACAGTGGTAGCAGTGTCAGTGACACACACACACACACACACACACACACACTCACCCTGGACGCAGTCAGCTGCAGCTCCGGCACCACGGCTGTGTACACCAGGTTGCCGTTGACGACCAGCCGGATCTCGATGGAGTCCGTGGTGAAGGCCAGGATGTAGGGGAATGCACACACTGCAACACACAACAACGCCTGGTTCATAAAGAATGGATTGAAGGATAAAATCATATTTTAAGCAATAACGCCAGAGGAGGCATGATTTATTGTTAATATCGCCACAGGGGTAGGCACGACTCATAGCAGAGTCCAGCTAACCCTTACCAAGTACAATATTGATGATGAATCACAGCCTCAAGGGCATTATTGCTTTTATACCAGGGTAACACAAAAAAATCAGAAAATTGTGACAAGAAAACAATGCTTAACACTACAACAGCCGTGCCTATTTTACCTACTAGTAGAGCCACCTTGGGGGTCATTTTTAGAATGTAAATCTGCTATTTACACACAGAGATCACTAGAGGGCGCTTCTTTTTTTAGCCTGCCTCCTACACAGAAAAACTGCAAAACAGCTTTATACTGTCTTATCCGGAAGTGATTTTGAAAATGTAAAGATACTGGGTGGTAGAACGCACATATCTAGGAAAAGTCATGAAAGGAGGGTCCTGATTTGATCGAGTGCAAAGCTAGATTTTCTTTTACTCACAGGGGTCACCGTGTCACCCTCACGGCTCTTCTAGTGTTTAAGTATATATTTTATATTTTGGGATAGATTGTTGTGTCATCTAGCCTGCACTGAAATATCTCGTACGTATATATATTAAATCTAGGTACGTAGGTCACAAAACGACAAATGTTGTCAATAGAGCTCCGGACGTCACGTGACTCGAGTCGCATAACTTTGTTTACGGCGCCATATTGGCAGAGTAGAAAACAATGGATGCAGCACCAGCGCCAGTGGCAACTTCAGACCATCGGAGTTTACGTCCCACTTCACCGACCAAGACAAAGAACGCTACATCGCTAAACTAAATGGATTGAACATCACTGACCCTTATAACGCCCCCGGCGTACTATTGCAGCCATTAGAAAACGTAAAGTAAATTAGTAGTAGTAAGAAGTAAGATCAAGCAGCAGAAATGTGTAGCCTTCTGTCTGCTCCCCCTGTCCTCTCACAGGTATCAGTTCACCCATCAATCCCCATTGTCTATAGTTGAATAAATCAACATTGTGCAATTTATAACATGTTCATGTTGTCTTTCTAGTTTGTCTTACATTAACATTGCCTTTATTTATGTAAACCAGCTCCTTCCCTTCTTGTGTTTTTTTTTGTTTTTTTTCTTTCCTAGCACCGGGGGAGCCACCCCTCCTAAATTTCGTTGTTTGGTACCTGTACTATAGCAATGACAATAAAGACCATTCATTCATTCATTCATTCATTCAACATTGCTTTAACAGTTGTCACCCCACACAGTATTAGGCTGTCTGCATTCAGAGCACGGCATACTTGTGTCCTACAAAAACATGGAATCATAGGACAGCAAAAAACATGGAATATGTCACAAGCATCAGCTTTATTTCACTTTTGAACATCCCCAGTAGCATGTCACACCTGTTGGGACAGTTTAGGTGTTCACTGGAAGGATACAACAGACTCACAAGCATTTGTAAGAGCACAGCATACTGTATACAGACTGGATAACATTACGTTAGCTAATACTAACGCTATTTGCCGGCCTTCTGCAAATGTATCTGAGACCAAACCGGGCTACTTAACTGCAAGAGATCCTCCGGCAAGAGAATATGTCCACTATGCAGTGAAATCGGCGAAAATTAGCTTCAAAAATAATTAATAATAATGGAAGAGTGGATGCTCTCCCGCTTTCTACTCCCGTTTCTATCTGCCAAAATGGCGGCGTTAAGGACCATTACTCAGATTTCCGGGTTGCGTGACGTCAACTAGGAGCTGTATGGAGTAACACACACATCTACTGCAGCGTATCAACATCATAATAGGTTACTATCGTTATTGTTATTAAATGACGCCTTCTAATGCCTCTCTAATCACCATGCTGGTTCTCATGAAGCCGTTGAATAAACAACCATGAGTAAAAAAACAGCATGATTCAAACACACTGTGAGGAGAATGACATTACATGGAAACGTGGGGAGTAAAAAATCAAAGTGTGCACACACAGGCGCACACACACACACACACACACACACACACACCAGGGTTTCCGTTAGAAAAAATTGCCGCCGGACATCGTGTCCGGGAAGATTTCGATTTACCGGACAAACGTGATATATTCCGGTCATCATATTAAAATATAATATATATTTTTTTTTTTCAAAATCATATATATTTTTTCAAATCTAATATAGCTGTTTGTCGCGGTGATTACTGTTGTGTAGCGGCCTATATATGCCATTTAATTTCTATTTCTCATCCGATACGATTAGATGCGAGCTATATAATTAGAGATGCTCCGATCAGGGTTTTTGGTGCCGATCACCGATCACCGATCACTGGAATCAGTGATCTGCCGATCCGATATCACCGATCACCGATCACAGCGTCGAAAATGGCAATTGAAGCATTCTATTTATTGTGTAGCATTATTTATGTTTTTAATTATTCTTAACACCATTGACATTGTATATTAAGTATTCAAATGAAATTAGGAGATGAGAAAGTATCATGAATTGACGACCATCTGTTTTATTGAATTCACAACCACCTGTAGCTTACTTCAGGAAAAACAAATAAAATGTGAAAATAAAAATCATAATAAATAAAATGTACACTGTCACATCAAATGTGCAACATTCCACTCAAATGAGAGGAACTAGGGGCTCTTAGAGAACTTGCTTATACTGTAGCTTTCCTGAGGAACAATAAACATACCCAAACTAAACTGCAACATAAACAGGCTATAGCCAAATATAAAATACTGTTTCAAGTCAGTCAGTTTCAAGTCATATTTAGGAGGAGATAAGACAGCAAGTCAGCAATAATCAATAAAACAAAAAAACAAAACATTGCACCTAAGGAGATTTCAGACTCAAACCTTACTTCTGATTAAGCAGCATCACTGGCAGATTAGCCTTGAGAAATACAAGCATCTCAGCGTTTTTGGCACTCAGCCTGTTCCTCTTGTCATCTAAAATATGTCCTGCTATGCTGAAAAGTCGCTCGCTATCTACACTTGTGCAAGGTGCACAGAGGAAGACCTAAAACTCACGCGCTAATAGTTGTTGCTATGGGCCAAGTGACTTCCTGCTCGCGGGGTCACATGACGTCGCTGAACACTACCTACACTACGCTCGTGAAGTCGCGCTGGAACTCTGACCAGCACTCGTGGAACGCCTCACGTCCAATCAAAGCACTCGGTCACTTTATGACGTCGAGCCCAGTGTGCGCTTCGGCGCTCTCTGAGCGAATCGACGAACCACTACCTACACTACGCTCGTGAAGTCGCGCTGGAACTCTGACCAGCACTCGTGGAACGCCTCTCGTCCAATCAAAGCACTCGGTCCCTTTATGACGTCAAGCCCAGTGTGCGCTTCGGCGCTCTCTGAGCGAATCGACGAACGCAGCAAATGCCGTATGATATTCGTGGTATTGAAAGACCTTGCGTGCGTCCCTCCGCGAGGTATTTCTTTTGAGCAGACATTACAAACGGCATATTTGTTGTCTCTTTCCGACACTGTGTAATATTTCCAGACTGGCGACGCCATTTTGTAAACTGATCGGTCGTGTTTGATCGGCCGTTTTGAGAACTCAGATCAAAACCGATCAAGGCCATATCGGCCGATACCGATCGGCGCCGATCAGATCGGAGCATCACTATATATAATATATAATAATATAACATGATTCGCATGCGCGCTATGCCATTATGTCCAGCGCTGAACGGGCGCCTCACTGGGAACTGAACAGACAGCATCGATCAATGAACGGACTCCACATTACGTTAACTGAAGTTTGTTAAATTGTTTGGGATTAATGTGAGTTTTCTATTTTCTCTTTCCAGTTTGACCCTTTTTTAATCAATAAAACAACGTCATTTCTATAACCAGGGGGGTGTTCCATCAACGTCGCGAGACTCTTAAAAAGATCCAGGCATATCTTGATAGATCTCGCGAGACTTGTCAAAATAAGCCTAGATTTTCCTTTAGCGACGTTGATGGAATACCCCCCAGGTCTCGCTGGTTGGGAAGGCATTTCGTTTAGCTGCCTGTCAAATCATACTTAATCGGACTCGGGAGTATGACAATGAGGAGAACATAACTGTTTATTGAGAAACAATTGATAGGCAGGCTGGGATACGTATATAAAGAAATACCACAATGTCTAGATGTATAACATTTTATTGAACAGTGCAAGCATGTAGGCTTCTGGCGTGACACGGCTAGCCTAATTTCCGTTCATATGCCTTTTATCAGATAAAATAAAATAGAATAAAACTCTTTGAAAATAAATAGGCTTTAAATTAACTTGCAATGCGTATAGGCTAATTTCCGTTCGATGTTACAGCCGGCCTATGCCTTTTCTCAGATAGATAGGGGATAGCCCTGTAAGCTCATACGGGTCTGTATGTCGTCCTGAAGACCGGCTGTTAGATCATATCGCTGAAGTTTGTCTCCATCTTAGTGTAAATGTTGTCCGTTTCGTTTGTTATCCTTGTTATTGTGCCTATAGGCTAACTAAAGGGGGCGGGTCCTTCTCTCTCGGGCAGTGTTTGTGTGTGTATGAGTGTGTGTGTGTTTGGTGCTCAGCTGAAAATGGTGGCCCGAAGCCAATTTGAATACAATTCGCTACGAATTGTATTCAAATTGTGCTTAGAGGGAATTATTTTCACCGGACATTATGTCCGACAAATTTTACCGGACAAAGACCGGTAATTACCGGTTAACGAAAACCCTGACACACACACACACACACACACACACACACAAAGGCGCACACACACACACACACACACACACAAAGGCACACACACACACACACACACACACACACACACACACACATACACACATACACACAGGCGCACACAGGCGCACACACACACACACACACACACACACACACACACACACACACACAGGCGCACACACACATTCACGCACACAGGCGCACACACACACACACACGCACACACACACACACACACCATTGGGAACACTTAGGCAGGCCAGGCCAGGGGCTGGGGATGGGGCTGGTTGCCGTGGTTACTCACCAATGGCGTTGGGCATCTGGTTCCAGCTGAAGTGGAAGTCGGAGGCGTTGGACTGGATCATGGGCGTGGAGCCGTTAAACGGACACACCTTCTTGTAGATACAGATATCTGCACCGGTCAAAGGTCTGGATTAGTACAACCAGGCAGAGTCAGCTCGTATCTGATGTAAGAGCATTTAACTAGAACAGCCATGAGGGGTAAAGAACTATGTTCTATGAGTAAAGAACATTTTTACATCTTTGCACTCAATCAAATTTCAGCACCCTCCTTTCATGACCTTTCCTAGATATGTGCGTTCTACCACCCAGTATCCTTACATTTTCAAAATCACATCAGGATAAGCTAGTATGAAGCTATTTAGCAGTTTTTCTGTGTAGGAAGCAGGCTAATTTACAAGCGTCCAACTAGTGGTCGTTGTGTGTAAATAGGAGCTTGAGCATTGTAAAGAGGGGGTCATTTGACCATTTTGGTCTTTTAGTAGGTAAAAAAGGCACGGCTGTTCTAGTGTTAAACGACTCGCCTTCCATACAAATAGGACACGAAATGAAGAAAGACACAGGCCTCTCCTCGTAAAAGGTAATTGTAGGCCTGCAGTACAGTACAAGAGATAAATGTCCACTCACAATTGAAACACAACAAAAGGCCAGCCTCCCCGTCTTCATACACGTCAATGGCAGCCACAAAGTTGACCTGCGGGGCACAAGGCAGGAAAGAGGCAATCTTCGAATCAATATGGCTACCATGTCCATGACAGAGGAGCCTGCTGCCTTTAGTGACGACGGACTTCACAACGTCTGCACAAGCTAATCACGGCCATCATTTCAACCCTCCAGCCAAACACCGCTCGAGGTAACAGTAATAGGTTAGGTCAGCTGTTCCAGCAATCTCCAGCTGCCTCATTCCGCCCCTCTCCACCCCTCTCCACCCTTCCCCACCCTCCTCCACCCTTCCCCAGGGGTCAGCAGTACAACAACAATGTGTACTTCTCAGTCAACGAAAGGTAAATAAACAGTTAAAATAGGCTAGGTGGGGTAGTGGTGGTCTAGTGAGTTGGATTGGTGATCAGAAGGTCGAAGTGTTGAACTTCAAAGAGTTCAAATCCCACCTGGGAAACACCACCACTAATGCAACTTTGAGTAAGGCACTTAGCAGTTAGTCACTCCAGGGAGACTGTCCCTGGAATCTCTAATTGTAAGTCGCTTTGGATAAAAGCGTCTGGCTAAATGTGACACAGTCTGATCATTTGGGCCGCAAGTCTGCCGAAATGTTCTGACTTTCATTTTGAAACATGGAAATACATTTCAACATTGTTGAGAATCACAACACAAACTCGCTAAACAAGCCAAAATACTGCAATGCAATGGATTGGGTGAGTAATCCCCACTGCTACCTAGTTAACTACAACACTACTTTACATTGTTACCTAGTTAACTACAACACTACTTTACATTGTTACCTAGTTAACTACAACACTACATTACATTGTTACCTAGTTAACTACAACACTACTTTACATTGTTACCAGGCTCACAAAACAAGCTGTGTTAGTTGACTAGTGATGTGCCGTTGATCTTCAACAAAGCTGAAATGTATTCAAATTTTTCGAAAGAAAAGTCAGAACATTACATCAGCTGCTGACTTGCGAACCAGTGTCATAAATGGTTAAAATGCAAAAGAAATGGAGAGTAGAGGGGAGAGTCTCACCCTGTTAGTGTTACATGGTAGAGTCTCACCCTGTTAGTGTTACATGGTAGAGAGTCTCACCCTGTTAGCATCTACGTGGTGGAGGCGGTAGGCATCCCCGGTGCTCTCGTTGATCAGGTCAAACTGGTGTTTGTACGCCACGCAGATCATGTTGTCATTCTCCCCCGTAGGCCCGTCCACCAGCGCCATGACAACCGGGGGGTCACACAGGCAGATCTCCTACAACGGGTTCAAGCATAGCTTTACTTTTACATTTTTGGCATTTAGCAGACGCCTTATTCCAAAGCGACTTGCAATCAATACATTTGACTAAGCAAGTGAATCATCAGTTCACCAGTCATAGGAGGAAGAGTAATCTAGCTCAGGCCCGGGGCCATTGGCAGTCTCCGTGATAGAAGGAAAAAACTAAAATGATTTATATATACAGTATATATATATATATATTTTTAAAATATAAGCGTTTGAATCACGAGTTTGAATCCCACCTGGGGAACACCACCATTAGTGTGCCGTCCAGTAAAGGCACTTAGCCCTAAGTTACTCCAGGGAGACTCTCCCTGCAAATCTTTAATGGTAGAGATTTGGATAAAAGTACGTAACGTACTGCGTGGTATGTGACGAGGGAGGTGATCAGCTGCGTGCGGTCTAGAATGCTGGATGGGACGCCTTACCCGTATGTACTGGAACTCCTCTACAGGCGAGTCTGTTCCCGTGGCGACGGCACTGAGGCCATCCAGGCGGGGCTGCTTCCTGGTGATCAGGAGGAGCTTGTTACGGATGGCTGCCACGATCCTCAACTCTGAGCCGTGGTGGGTGTTGATAGAGTACAGATGGCAGCCTGAAGGGGAGGAGGGAGGGGGAGAGAGAGAGAGAGAGAGAGGTTCAAGCTTTGTCATTGCAGAGTACAAGGAAATGTATTTGTGCTCTAGTCAAGGGGGTCAGAGCCATTGAAGGCGACCCTGGAGCAATTAGGGGTTCAGGGCCTCGTTCAAGGACACTTGGACACCGCTGCGAGCTGCCGAGCGATGGCCTCTAACCGGCTGAGCCACAGCCGCCCCCGAGAGATGGTTAGATGCTGTATGGTTAGATGCTGTTACATGCACACAGTCATAGACACACAAAAACCATGTTACAATCCCCAATTAGACCCTGTTGGAGGAGGTGAAGTAGTCCCCAGGCAGCCATGGGCAAGCGTGGAGCATCTGGGAGTACAACAGCAGGGTTGCATGTTCCGCGTGCTCGTACTGAGCTGGGCAAAAAAGCGTTTAAGTACGCTGCCCCCTCTGCCTGGAATACTCTCCAGAAAGACTTAAAATTAGAAGAACTAATCAGTTATGAAGCTTTCATAATGATTTTAAAGGTCTTAGAATTGAAAGTATTGGAAATTGTCATTGCTTTTAATTCAGTATCTGTGTCCGCCCAAACCTACTTTTAATTTCTTGTTATTTTGTATTATGTCTATCTGTGTATTGAATGTATGCCTGTGTCCTTGTGCTGCCCCTCTTAGCCAGGTCCCTCTTGGAAAAGAGATTCTTATCTCAATGAGGTCACCAGGTTAAATAAAGGTTAATAAATAATAAAAAAAAGTGTACAGCAGCGCTCCAGAGGCAGGTATTCTCCACCGGAACTCTCCCACACATCAATGCTTCAACCTGGGAGGATACCTGTGTGTGTGTGTGTGCCGTACCTTTGGTTTTCTCTAGTTTGTTCTCCCGGCTGTCACATTTGGTGCGGACCGACTGCCGCTCTTCCAGGCCCATCTTGAGCATGCTCAGTCGGAACACGTAGAGACGAGCGTCTTTACCTAGGAGAGGAACGGAACGGACGGTGTCACACGTGTGGCGGTGTTCTTCTACTGTACTATCTGTGTCTGCGTCCGCCCCGTCCCAGGCAGTCGTGCGGCAGCGCTACAGTGCTAACAGAGGGCTAACAGAGGGCTAACAGAGGGCGAACAGAGTGCTAACAGAGGGCTAACAGAGGGCTAACAGAGGGCTAACAGAGTGCTAACAGAGGGTGTTCTTGGACAATTGTCACAATATTCTGTTGTACCGCAGTGTGAGATTAAAGTAAGGCTTCATCAAATCCCCACACAGTGCTGCTACGCAAAGCTAACATCGACAGGAGCTTAGCTAAGGTCGGTTCCGACAGGTGTCACAACAGAGTTCTGCCCATTGATGTATGGGTCATTCATTACAGTGGATTTAGAAAAACAAACAACCTTTCCTGGTTGGAGCTAATCCGATTTCTGTCCTCTCAAACACAATTCTACATTGAGTCTCTTTCACCTAATGACCAACCCCCACTTGCAAACAGTGGGAAGTGCATCTCGATAGGTCAAGTCATTTCTGCATGACACGCACGCACGCACGCACACACACACACACACACACACACACACACACACACACACACCCACACACACACGTACACACACACACACACACACACACACACACACACACACACACACACTCTTTCTCTCTCTACAGGGGGTGTATCTATAGGTTAGCTCCCCCAGACTATAGAGAAAAATCAATGTGCTCAATGGAGCGAGAGAGAGAGAGACAGAGAGGGAAGTTAATACTCTCTAAAATGCAGAAAAGAGAGAGAGAGAGGGGGGGATAGGGAGGGGGATGAAAATATGGAAATAGAAATCCTTCAGGGAGAGTGAGAGAGAAAGAGAGAGAGAGAGAGATAGTGACATCAGAGACACATACTTCCCACAGATTACAAACACCCAAAATGATTTAGAAGACATGACTAATGACAAAAAACTGCTGGGTGAAGTACAACAATGTGCAAACACAGCAGCAAGATGTGTGAGCTCTTGTGACAGTACAAGTACATCCAATGGAATACAATCACCATAAAGACTGTAAATAAGAATTGGCACTATTTGCACCATGCAGGGCCCTATTCTACGAAGCGAGATTAGAGCTAATTCAGACTTCTTTTGATAATTCGGATTGAATTTCAGATCGAGTTCCGTTCCATGAATGTGGCTCAAATAATTCGCTGCTTGGTTGCTATGCAGAACAAACCTGGTAGCGACCACGTTTACGGTCTTGTTTAAGTAAGACGTGTGTCAAAAATGTCTCACAGGTGGAAACTAAATCCCAAACGACAGTTCCGTCAAGTGTCTTTTTGGAAATATTAGTTCCCACCTTTTACGAGTGTGGGGAGCATGGCGCGTTCTGGCCTACAGGCGGAGCCAGACTGTGGTGGAGTGGATGACGGGGCTGATTACGGACAGGTGTCAGTAATCAGCCTCAGCATCCAACCGGTCTTTTTAACCTGTGTGTGTTTGTTCCCCCGGTAGAGAAGGAGGCAGGGAGAACCTGCCACAGTAGGAGAGACACTATTCTGGTTAATGTAATATTCTGAATAAGGTGTTTATATGCACTGTAGCAACTGGAATATTCAGTTTACATTAACATTCCGTTAATTGGTGTGGTTCGGCGGGAAAATCTGATGAATTTGTCTGGAAATAGTTGTTACTATAGTAACTTTAGTGTTGGTAGCTTGGTTCTGGTCATTGAGTGGGCGTTAACCCACAGCTAGGCCATAACGCTTGTTTACAACATAGTTCTCATTTATTTGTATTCCTATTTTTGGGGATAGGGAGGGGGATGAAAATATGGAAATAGAAATCCTTCAGAGAGAGAGAGAGAGAGAGAGAGAGAGAGAGAGAGAGAGAGAGAGAGAGAGAGAGAGAGAGAGAGAGAGAGAGAGAGAGAGAGAGAGAGAGAGAGAGAGAGAGAGAGAGAGAGAGAGAGAGAGAGAGAGAGAGAGAGAGAGAGAGAGAGAGAGAGAGAGAGAGAGAGAGAGAGAGAGAGAGAGAGAGAGAGAGAGAGAGAGAGAGAGAGAGAGAGAGAGAGAGAGAGAGAGAGAGAGAGAGAGAGAGAGAGAGAGAGAGAGAGAGAGAGTACATGGGGAAAAGGGTTAGCGTCTACTAAAGGGACACTGCCACCACCTCCTCCAGGCTCTCACCTTTGTCAGCCCTGATAAGGAGGAGGTCCTGAGGTTCTAGTACCTGCATCTGCTTCACCACCATCGTCTTATCAAACACCTGCACAGGGGGCAGGCTGGGGGAGTCTGGAACACAGAGAGAGAGAGAAGAGAGAGAGAAGAGAGAGAGGAGAGTTATACAATCAGTTATACCTTTAGCACTAGAACGCTACACAGACACTCTAAAACAGGGAGAGTTGAGTGTGTTGGCACTCACCAGGGTTGGGAAGAACCGGGTCAACGGCTGAAACACAGAAAAAGCATCATGATGGTTTCCTGAGTCCACAGTAACACGCTGTCATTCACTCATAATGGACAGATGAAAAGTGACAGCCTCCCCTCCCAGAGGTCAGACTAGAGGGTGACCTCACCTTCCAGCATCACCACTCCCGCTGCTTCCGTGGCGACCAACAGCGACTGACCCCAGGAATCTGCACACACGGTCTCATAGGGAAACGTACTGCAGAAAGACTGGGACTCCCAGGGCTGCCACGCACGCACGCACACACACACACACACACACACACACACACACACACACACACACACACACACACACACACACACACACACACACACAGAGAAAGGTTAATCCGCTGGCGGCGTATGCAAAACTTTAGAAGTGTAGAGCAGCTAATAACCAGGCTCTACTCTTCTGACGCTGGTTTTCTCTGAGTACCACATGTACAAAAGAAGAGATTTGGTAAGGCTGCATTCTCATTTGATGCACCCAAATAGTGGAATGCACTGCCAGTTTACATTAGGGATGTAACTTCAGCAAATATGTTCAAGTCAAGACAAAAAAACCAGCTTTTTAATATTGCCTTTGAATTACTAAATAATTAAATTATGAGTATATAATGATTGGAGCACTTTGAGATGCAACGTTTGCAGGAAAAGCGCTATACAAATAAAGTTATTATTATTATTATTATTATTATTATTATTATTATTACTCACCTCTCTTCTACAGGTCAGGTGACCAGACTACTCACCTCTCTTCTACAGGTCAGGAGCCGGTTGCACCACGTCTTACTAAGTACAAACTAACCCTATAGTGTCAGTATTTACTAAATCAAGATTTTGTCACTACTAAACTTGAATGGGTTGCACCAAGCACAATAGTTATGACGTAGACCTTAGTAACTACTAAATATTTATACATACCCCTAAGGTGGTGTAAGTAACTTGAAATGCATGAAATCCAAGTTTATTTGTGTCTTACACACACGTTCGCCTAGTATTTGACTGCCTGTAGCCCAGTCACGAATGGTCCCAGTAGCTTCAGACGGACAAGGTGGTTGTTATTGTGCTTGCTGCAGCAAGCCCACGACATGTTATTGCTCATATATATTTATTTTAATCCTGTTCTTTTACCAACTGCTAAGACAACAATATAGTAAGCTAGTTACTTTAGCTAGCTAAAGATATTGGCCGAAGAAAACGTCAGATCAGATATATAAACGGGTTATTTTGATAAACTGGACACATTTTGGGAATATATATGGTTACTTTCTCTCCTGAAAACATATTAAAACTTAAACTTAAAATTACATGTTCACACTTGTAGAGCCAAAATTACAGCTTTTAGCCAATGGCGGCTGTAATGAATGGGTTAATTCATAGTCGGGGACGGCGCATGCGCCTTGGACGGAGTTCGTGATATACCAGTAGGTGACTGAGAGGTGTCTAGCAGAACCGAAGTAAACTGGTTGTACCTTTGTTGAACCCAGACTTAAGTGTCTTATTATTCTATGTCAAAGTGACATTACAGCGGCCAAAATTGAGGATTTAAAAATTGAGGGTTTTGCTTTGCTCGCTGATTGGCTATAATGTTCTTCCATCACGTTTTATGCGACAATGTCTTTTTAGTAACAACTTGCACATTACTAAGTATTTACTAGCTAAGATTGGCAAAAGATTGGTATGGTGCAACCGAAATGACTAAACAACTAGTTTGAAACTAGCTAGTAACAACTAGGGGTTTAATGACTTACACCAAATTGGTGCAACCCAGTCTAGGTGACCAGTCTACTTCTCTCTGACTCCCATGACTCACTGGCCCCCTTGAAAACCACCACTGTCTCCTTCACCACCTCCTCTCCCTGGTACACCCCTGAACTCCTTCACCACCTCCTCCCCCTGGTACACCCCTGAACTCCTTCACCACCTCCTCCCCCTGGTACACCCCTGAACTCCTTCACCACCTCCTCCCCCTGGTACACCCCTGAACTCCTTCACCACCTCCTCCCCCTGGTACACCCCTGAACTCCTTCACCACCTCCTCCCCCTGGTACACCCCTGAACTCCTTCACCACCTCCTCCCCCTGGTACACCCCTGAACTCCTTCACCACCTTCTCCCCTTGGTACACCCCTGAACTCCTTCACCACCTCCTCCCCCTGGTACACCCCTGAACTCCTTCACCACCTTCTCCCCTTGGTACACCCCTGAACTCCTTCACCACCTCCTCCCCCTGGTACACCCCTGAACTCCTTCACCACCTCCTCCCCCTGGTACACCCCTGAACTCCTTCACCACCTCCTCCCCCTGGTACACCCCTGAACTCCTTCACCACCTCCTCCCCCTGGTACACCCCTGAACTCCTTCACCACCTCCTCTCCCTGGTACACCCCTGAACTCCTTCACCACCTCCTCCCCCTGGTACACCCCTGAACTCCGCACCATGAAACAGACCGGCCGCCAACTGGAACGACTCCACAAAACCCCCACCTCACTGTCCACGCCGAAGCCTACAAGCAACACACCTCCTCCTACCGTGACACACTCCAAGCTGCCAAATCCGCCTACTACCCCCGCACCCTCTTCTACTCACCTCTCTTCTACAGAGGCCGGTGGTGACCAGACTGGTAGGGGCGTCTCCTCTGACGATGGTCTTGAGCTTCAAAGCCTGGACAAGACAAAGAGAGAGGTATGTGTGTGTGTGTGTTGGTCTGTGTGTGTGTGTGTGTGTGGGGGGGGGGGGGGGTGGCAGGTCTGTGTAGTGTGTATTGTCCATATTTGTGACAGCAGCTGGTGAAAGAGGGAACAAGTTCAGACTTTTATTCTGAAAAATGTCACAATCGCTAGTCAAGCCAAAATATTGCAATGCAATGGATTCGGTGAGTAATCCTACTACGACCTAGTTAGTGCAGAGTAGTGGGGATTACTCACCAAATGTAAATTCGATTTTCGACAACATTGAAATTGATTCACATTTTTCAGAATAAAAGTCTGACCATTTTGATCGGTTGCCGACTTATTCCCTCTTTCACCAGCTGCTGTCACATTTGTTGCTGTCACACACTGTTGGTTTATCTGTGAGTGTGTTACTGTTGGTTTGTCTGTGGGTTATGGGTGTGTTATGGGTGTGTTATGGGTGTGTTACCTGGGTGTGTTACCTGGGTGTGTTATGGGTGTGCTACGGGTGTGTTATGGGTGTGTTATGGGTGTGTTATGGGTGTGTTATAGGTGTGTTATGGGTGTGTTATGGGTGTATTATGGGTTGTTATAGGTGTTATGGGTGTATTATGGGTTGTTATAGGTGTGTTATGGGTGTGTTATGGGAGTGTTATAGGTGTGTTATGGGTGTGTTATAGGTGTGTTATGGGTGTGTTATGGGTGTGTTATGGGTCTGTTATGGGAGTGTTATGGGTGTATTATGGGTGTATTGTGGGTTGTTATAGGTGTGTTATGGGAGTGTTATGGGTCTGTTATGGGTGTATTATGGGTGTGTTATGGGTCTGTTATGGGTGTATTATGGGTTGTTATAGGTGTGTTATGGGTGTGTTATGGGTGTGTTATGGGAGTGTTATGGGAGTGTTATGGGTGTGTTATGGGAGTGTTATGGGTGTGTTATGGGTGTGTTATGGGTGTGTTATGGGTTGTTATAGGTGTGTTATGGGTGTGTTATAGGTGTGTTATGGGTGTGTTATGGGTGTGTTATGGGTGTGTTATGGGTGTGTTATGGGTGTGTTATGGGTCTGTTATGGGTGTATTATGGGTTGTTATAGGTGTGTTATGGGAGTGTTATGGGTGTATTATGGGTGTGTTATGGGTGTATTATGGGTGTGTTATGGGTGTGTTATGGGTGTGTTATGGGTGTGTTATGGGTCTGTTATGGGAGTGTTATGGGTGTGTTATGGGTGTGTTATGGGTGTGTTATGGGTCTGTTATGGGAGTGTTATGGGTGTGTTATGGGAGTGTTATGGGTGTATTATGGGTGTGTTATGGGTGTGTTATGGGTGTGTTACGGGTGTGTTATAGCTAGTTACCTGCCCTATCCTGACGAACTCTGCCTGCCGAGCTTCCTCCTTCTTGCGGGCGGACTTGGGCGACTCAGGAAGCACGTCACTGAAGGAGCGCCGATTGAGCATGTTCTGAGGAGAGAAGGGAACCTACACATGGGAGACCAGCACACACACACGCACACACGCACACACACACGCACACACACACAGGTCTGAGAGACAGACCCTCGCAGCAGGAAAAACAGAAGCACCATAGCATAGAGAGAACTGAGGCCTATCACAACCATCAGAGGAAGGAGGGGGGGGGGACAGGGGACAGGAGAGAAGGATAAAGTGTGTGTGTGTGTGTGTGCATGTGTGTGAGGGCCACAAAGAAGAGAGAGAGAGAGAGAGAGTCAGAGAGAGAGGAGAAGAGATAAGAAGAAAAGAGAGACAGAGCCCCCCTGAAAAAGACAGCATTGCAGTAGTTCCAGTGTGATGCGGTATGCAGAGGCAGGGCTGGAGGCTGCAGTGGAGCAGAGCAGTGGAGCAGCGTTGGCTATAGGTGGCCAGGCAGGCACAGAGGTGTTAGAGTGGCAGGACCAGCTCAGCTCAGCTCAGACCAGTCCAGACCAGTCCTGACCAGACCAGACCAGACCAGCTCAGACCAGACCAGCTCAGACCAGACCAGACCAGACCAGACCAGACCAGAGCAGACCAGACCAGACCAGACCAGACCAGCTCAGACCAGACCAGACCATCCCAGCTCAGACCAGACCAGCTCAGCTCAGACCAGAGCAGACCAGCTCAGACCAGACTAGACCAGCTCAGACCAGACTAGACCAGCTCAGACCAGCTCAGACCAGACCAGACCAGATCCGAACAGACCAGACTAGACCAGCTCAGACCAGACTAGACCAGCTCAGACCAGACTAGACCAGCTCAGACCAGCTCAGACCAGACCAGACCAGACCAGATCAGACCAGACCAGACCAGACCAGACGAGAACAGACCAGACCAGACCAGACCAGGCCAGATCAGAATAGACCAGACCAGACCAGACCAGACCAGATCAGAATAGACCAGACCAGACCAGACCAGATCAGAATAGACCAGACCAGACCAGACCAGACCAGATCAGAGAAGAAGAGAGCTCCAGAACAGGGGAGAGAAGGCTGTGGAGCCAGACAGGGTTTACCTTGTGGAGGTCAGGGATGAGGTCCTGGTAGAGGGAGCGGATCAGCATGTCCAGGGTCCTCTGGCGCTTCTGGGCGAAGGTGGGCGTCTCCAGGGTGGCCTTCTCCCCGTTGATGACTGCAGAAGAGAGGAGGGGCCAGATTAGAACATCAATCCTGGGTGTGTTATGGGTGTGTTATGGGAGTGTTATGGGTGTGTTACCTGGGTGTGTTATGGGTGTGTTACCTGGGTGTGTTATGGGTGTGTTATGGGAGTGTTATGGGTGTGTTACCTGGGTGTGTTATGGGTGTGTTATAGGTGTGTTATGGGTGTGTTATGGGTGTGTTATGGGTGTGTTACGTGGGTGTGTTATGGGTGTGTAATCAATCAATCAATCAATCAATCAATCAATCAAACATTATTTATATAGCACAAGTCATGCATTGAATGCAACTCCAGATGCTGAACATAAAAACAATAGTAAATAAAATACAATACAAAAAAACAAGAGGTAGAAGTTAGAAAAATAGACATAGTAATAAAACCAGGAATAAAACGAAGAACAAAAAAAAAATGAAGAAATAAGAAATAGGGCTAGAAAGTTGACAAAGACACTAGGTAAAAGCTAGGCTAAAAAGGTGTGTTTCTTTTAAAGATAGCCACACTCTCTGCCACCCTCAAGTCCTCCGGCAAGCCGTTCCAAAGTCTGGGGCCACAGTGGCTAAAAGTGGCCTCGACATGGGTCTTAGACCGGACCCCTTGGAACAACCAAGAGACCAGTACCAGAGGACCTGAGGGATCTAGAGACCAGTACCAGAGGACCTGAGGGATCTAGAGACCAGTACCAGAGGACCTGAGGGATCTAGTGGGTGCGTATTTTAAAAGCGTGTCACACATGTATTCGGGAGCGAAGACCATGTAGTGCCATGTAAACCAATAAAATAATCTTCAAATCAGTTCTACGACTCACATAGCCAGTGATTTTAAATTAGACACACACGCACACACACGCACACACGCGCACACACACAGACACACACACACACACACACACACACCAAATCACTTGTGCTGTACTTACGTTTGACTAACAAAAAGTCCCTGAATTCCTGGTGGTCTGTAAACACTGGGGGGGATGGGAGGGGGGGGCCGAACAGCGGAACACTCTCCTCCGAGAATATCTTCAACCTGGGTCCAGAAAAAACACTTTTATATCAACAGTATTTATATACACATTGTTTATAGAAACATTATTATGTATGCAAATAACATGCCTGACCACCTCACCTGTAGCTGTCATTCTGACTGTTATATCGAACTAATGCAAAAATATCTGACAGTGATGTTAAGGAAATGGCATAGTGTAACAGTTTACATTTGAACACACTTTTATTCTTTGTTTTGATCAACCTCCTACATCTCAGACCTTTCATTTGACCCCTGTGAGTAAAAAATAGTGTTATATCTTTGCACTCGATCAAATTTCAGGACCCTCTTTTCATGACTTTTCCTAGATATGTGCGTTGTACTAACATCCTTACATTTTCAATATCACTTCAGGATAAGCTAGTAGCTAGCTGTTTTTCTGTGTAGGAAGCAGGCTAATTTACAAGCGGCCAACTAGTGGTCGTTGTGTGTAAATAGCAGCTTGAGCACTGTAAAGAGGCGGCTCTTTTAGTAGGTAAAAAAGGCATGGCTGTTCCTTTTGTGTCTAGTGTTAATAAAAAAAAAAAAAAAATGAAGTCCGAAACGATGACTGCTTCCCGTTAGGATACGAGTGAAATGGGACCGGATCATGGAGGGTTTAAACGACGGAGAGGCATCGTCCCCTTCCTGGAACACGATGGTGACGATGTCATTCCCGATGTGTCTCTTCCTCTCCACCTGGAGGAGCAAAGAGGCCGAGAGACACGTCACACACAAACAACAAAGACTCACACCAGACTGACCACATGAGACCAGATTATGGCCAAACACATGAAAAGCCAAAGCAAATGTGTGTGTGTGTGTGTGAGAGAGAGGGAGAGAGAGAGAGAGAGAGAGAGAGGGAGAGAGAGAGGGGGAGAGAGAGAGAAAGAGAGAGAGGGAGAGAGAGAGAGAGAGAGAGAGAGAGAGCAGACCGCACCACCATTCATCAAGTCATTCTCAAAGGCAAAACAGTGGACCTTATCCTCTTTTCATTGCTCTTTGTTTGACCTTCGACCCTATAAGCTCATTAAGAGGCGACGACAATTAGAGCACTTTCCCCCCACCCAGCCCCCCCCCCCCCCTCCCCGTGCCAGTTTAGCAGAGCCTTGCACCATGGTGCAGAAAGGGACAGTGCTAATGCTAAACACTATCCAATTATACTGAATTCTTAATGATATGAATGGATATTTTCTCATTAAGACACACGGATGCAAGCACACACACATACATGCACACACACATACACACACACACACACACACACACACACACGCCTTGGCAGGCTTGTGAGTGGAATGCGTTTATATTCATTAAGAGCAGAAGGAATCCAATTATGAGTCTAACCTCCCAGCTAGCCAGCCTTTCAGATCACACTCATAGATATTAGATATCTGAGTGGATTTCTACTATAAAGTGAAAAAGTATAAAGTCTTCTAAGTGTTGGCATTCTGTGACATTCCACAGGTCTTTCTACCGTCTCTATGGCATGTAATAGTGTGTCTGTATGTATGTGTGTGTCTGTGTGTGTGTGTCTGTGTGTGTGTGTGTGTGTGTGCGCGTGTTTGTGTCTGTGTGTGTGTGTCTGTGTGTGTGTGTGTGTGTGTGTGTGTGTGTGTGCGTGTGTGTGTCAGTGTGTTTGTCTGTGTGTGTGTGTGTGTGTGTGTGTGTGTGTCTTATTCACTCGTGAGCGAATGAAAGGAAACAGAGACTACAGACTTTTCGTGCATCTCAACATCTTTGACCTTGAGTAAGCCTGCCCTGTCTCAGACACATCACGCCTTAGGGTGGTCAAAGAAAGTCAGTGTACCTAGCTATCTGATGGAAGAGAGAGGTGTCAGAAAGAGAGGGGGAGTGGAGGGAGAGGGGGAGAGGGGGGGAAGGGGGAGACAGACATGAGGGGGCAGAGGGCGATAGAAAAGAGAGAGAAGATGAAAAGACTGCACGACCCAACCGGAGAGAGAGAGCTGTGGTTAGTTATATATAGCCCTGGTGGTCTGACCCCCTGGGGAGACAAGAGACGGGGCGTCCTTTCAACACAACACGGCTCTCTTCCCCCCTCTTTCTCTTTCTCTTTCTCTCTTTCTTTATGTCTTTGAAACACACACATATGTATTCATAAGCAGCCAGGAAGCCACTGTGGCTTTATGTCCAATAACATAAATGTCATACCAGCACACACACACACACACACACACACACACACACACACACACACACACACACACACACACACACACACACACCTGCTGTTTGTTCTCCTTGGAGTAAGGTAACATGGTGGAGACGTGGAACATCAGCTCATGGCCCTGGTACACTGTGTAGATGGAATTCATTCCTGTAGTGTCATCTGTGGAGAGAGAGAGAGAGAGAGAGAGAGAGAGAGAGAGAGAGAGAGAGAGAGGAAGAGAGGGAGGGGGAAGGTAGGGAGAGGGGGAGAGGAGGAAGAGGGGGAGGAGAAATTAATCTCCGTTTGGAGATTTTTCAGGACCACGTTCGATTCGAAGCCATAACCCTACCTCCCAGGATGCATTGCGAATCATCTACAGAGATCTGATTTCACTCTAGGCAATACGGAAGACAACCACAAATTTACTTTTTCTGTATTTACTTATTAATAAATATGTGGAAAATTATGATAACCATCTTATTATCTTAGTTTAATGTCATTTCAATGCATTATAGACCTTTTCTTTATAACAAGCATAACAAAAAAAAACGCTATTATGCCGAGGTGCTGTGTCTAACGTTACAGGCTGATTTGTTATTTTTTCTGAGTGGGGCGCTTAATCCACTACGCCACCTAAACGTTAGGCTGATTTGTGCACGATAGGCACGCATTTTGACCTAGTCCCTTGTTACATTTACCCATGTTGAAGGTATGACTCTATAGCTGTATAGCGGCACTTAAACCAAAACAACCCACAATCTAATCCGAGCAGTTGTTATTATGTAACATTATTGATGGGTTATATCATTTAATGTCATTTCAATGCATTATAGACCTTTTCTTTATAACAAGCATTAAAAAAAAAGCTATTATGCCGATGCGCTGTGTCTAATGTTACAGGCTGATTTGTGCATGACAGTCGAGCGCTAATCGGAGCGTTGGTGGGGGGGGGGGTGTGGAGTGTGGTTGGGGGGGTGTCTTACTCTTGGTGTCCAGCCCTCCACGGTAGCCAGCCCAGCCTTGCAGGGAGACGGTGTCCCCGAGCAGGTTGAGGAACTTATCAAAGCTCTCACTCCCCGTCTCTGTGACACACACAAACACCACACAACACAACGGTTAGTCGGACGCATTTCCAGTTTTTCAAGTTGAATTATCATGAGAAATATGTGACAGGGCATGGTTAAAAAGTCCGCAACTAGGGCAAAATCATTTTTCTGTTTTTTTCAGATTATGAAAGGGTAGATTGTAAGCTTTAAAATGATGTGTCATACATTGAAATCTGAAACAAGTTGAAGAAGTCATGGATATTTGAATGTTGATACCCCCTGAACCACCGTACTGAGATAAGTCTTCAGAGACATTTCAGAGACATTTTTCACAGAGGTAATGGGTGGGAACAATAGCTGGTTAACTCCTCCCTCAAGACAACCACTCCCCCATTACACTACCTGTCATTACCTACCTGTCATCTGTCAGTGGGGTTGTCAGCTAACCCTCAGGAAGCAAAATTGCAGGGCTGACACGTTTAAATAGCTAAATAATAATAATAATAATATTAATATAATAATAATATAGCCAGTGCAAGTTTTAGTAGAAGGCGATAATAGGGAGAAGGTTTTTCCTTCTATCAGTGGCCCCGGGCCCGAGCTAGAGTACTCTTCCTGCAACGAATGGTGGACTGCTGATTCACATGCTTAGTATTCAAATGTATTGATTGTAAGTCGCTTTGGAATAAGGCGTCTGCTAAATGCCAAAAATGTAAATGTAAATGTAATGTGTAGTAGTGGGGTGTAGTAGTGGGGAGTAGTAGTGGGGTGTGGTAGTGGGGTGTGGTAGTGAGGTGTGGTAGTGAGGTGTGGTAGTGGGGTGTGGTAGTGGGGTGTGGTAGTGGGGAGTAGTAGTGGGGTGTGGTAGTGGGGTGTGGTAGTGAGGTGTAGTAGTGGGGTGTGGTAGTGGGGTGTGGTAGTGAGGTGTGGTAGTGAGGTGTGGTAGTGGGGTGTGGTAGTGGGGTGTGGTAGTGAGGTGTAGTAGTGGGGTGTGGTAGTGGGGAGTAGTAGTGGGGTGTGGTAGTGAGGTGTAGTAGTGGGGTGTGGTAGTGGGGTGTGGTAGTGGGGAGTAGTAGTGGGGTGTGGTAGTGGGGTGTGGTAGTGAGGTGTAGTAGTGGGGTGTGGTAGTGAGGTGTAGTAGTGAGGTGTAGTAGTGGGGTGTAGTAGTGGGGAGTAGTAGTGGGGTGTGGTAGTGGGGTGTGGTAGTGAGGTGTGGTAGTGGGGTGTGGTAGTGAGGTGTAGTAGTGAGGTGTAGCAGTGAGGTGTAGTAGTGGGGTGTGGTAGTGAGGTGTAGCAGTGAGGTGTAGTAGTGAGGTGTAGCAGTGAGGTGTAGTAGTGGGGTGTGGTAGTGGGGTGTGGTAGTGAGGTGTAGTAGTGAGGTGTAGTAGTGAGGTGTAGCAGTGAGGTGTAGTAGTGGGGTGTGGTAGTGGGGTGTGGTAGTGAGGTGTAGCAGTGAGGTGTAGTAGTGAGGTGTAGCAGTGAGGTGTAGTAGTGAGGTGTGGTAGTGAGGTGTAGTAGTGGGGTGTAGCAGTGGGGTGTGGTAGTGAGGTGTGGTAGTGAGGTGTAGTAGTGGGGTGTAGCAGTGGGGTGTGGTAGTGAGGTGTGGTAGTGAGGTGTAGTAGTGGGGTGTAGCAGTGAGGTGTAGTAGTGAGGTGTAGCAGTGAGGTGTAGTAGTGAGGTGTGGTAGTGAGGTGTAGTAGTGGGGTGTAGCAGTGGGGTGTGGTAGTGAGGTGTGGTAGTGAGGTGTGGTAGTGAGGTGTAGTAGTGGGGAGTAGTAGTGAGGTGTAGCAGTGGGGTGTAGCAGTGGGGTGTGGTAGTGGGGTGTGGTAGTGAGGTGTGGTAGTGGGGTGTAGTAGTGGGGTGTGGTAGTGGGGTGTGGTAGTGAGGTGTAGTAGTGGGGAGTAGTAGTGGGGTGTGGTAGTGGGGTGTGGTAGTGGGGTGTGGTAGTGAGGTGTGGTAGTGGGGTGTAGCAGTGGGGTGTGGTAGTGAGGTGTGGTAGTGAGGTGTAGTAGTGGGGTGTGGTAGTGAGGTGTAGTAGTGGGGTGTGGTAGTGAGGTGTGGTAGTGGGGTGTGGTAGTGGGGTGTAGTAGTGGGGTGTAGTAGTGGGGTGTGGTAGTGAGGTGTAGTAGTGGGGAGTAGTAGTGAGGTGTAGCAGTGGGGTGTAGTAGTGAGGTGTGGTAGTGGGGTGTAGTAGTGGGGTGTAGCAGTGGGGTGTGGTAGTGAGGTGTAGCAGTGGGGTGTGGTAGTGGGGTGTGGTAGTGGGGTGTAGTAGTGAGGTGTAGTAGTGAGGTGTGGTAGTGAGGAGTAGTAGTGAGGTGTAGTAGTGGGGTGTGGTAGTGGGGAGTAGTAGTGGGGTGTGGTAGTGAGGTGTAGTAGTGGGGTGTGGTAGTGGGGTGTGGTAGTGGGGAGTAGTAGTGGGGTGTGGTAGTGAGGTGTAGTAGTGGGGTGTGGTAGTGGGGTATGGTAGTGGGGAGTAGTAGTGGGGTGTGGTAGTGAGGTGTAGTAGTGGGGTGTGGTAGTGGGGTGTAGTAGTGAGGTGTAGTAGTGAGGTGTGGTAGTGGGGTGTGGTAGTGGGGTGTGGTAGTGAGGTGTGGTAGTGGGGTGTGGTAGTGAGGTGTAGTAGTGGGGTGTGGTAGTGGGGTGTAGCAGTGGGGTGTGGTAGTGAGGTGTAGTAGTGGGGAGTAGTAGTGGGGTGTGGTAGTGGGGTGTGGAGGAGGATGTAGAAGTCAGAGGACGGGCTGGTTGTAACGCACCTCAAACACCCACCTCCGATTTCTACCTCCCCCGGCCTCCCCCTGCAGTGAGGGCCAGGTATATTATATTGTTACTGACTTACCGTTGCTAAACATCTCGTCATCTGTGAGTTGTCCGTCTTTAGCGTACAGGACGCCAAATTTAAAATTGACAGAACCCTGCGAATTCACAGAAGGAATCAAAACAGTTACAAAACGGTAGCACTAGTACTAGCGGTGGTAGATGAATAGCGCTAGCACTGATGGTGGTCTCACCCTAACCGTAACACCCACATAATTATGTTAAAACCAGGTTGCTTACTGTGACTGTGTCCTCCACACTGTCTAGAATTGTACCTAGCTGCATGAAGCTAAAAGTTATTTCAACAGCAGCGGAGTTTAGCATACAGGAAGATTAGTTAGAAGAATAGTCATCATGTGACTTGGATAAGACGTAGACCCCCCCACCCCCTCCCCAAATATATTTTTTGCAGATCTACACGATTCATGTGGATATTGAAACACAGTACCTCTTGCTCCTCCAATACCAGTAGGTCCTGTGAAGAGGAAAATATCACAGTTTTCAGGTCTACTTTTACACAACAAACTGTGACGCACACACGCATGAACGCACACCCACCCTACACCCACACACACACAAACACACACAAACACTCATATGATGTTCTCACCTTCTGGATCTCCGGGTTCAGGATCTCTCTTGGGCCTTTCTCAAACCTGTCCAGGTTCATAGCACTGCAAGGTGGAGAGGAGGGGGAGGAGGGAAAGGAGGGAGGGGAGGAGGGAGAGGAGGGAGAGGAGGAGGGAGAGGAGGGGGAGGAGGGAGGGGAGGAGGGAGGGGAGGAGGGAGAGGAGGGAGAGGAGGGGGAGGAGGGAGAGGAGGGGGAGGAGGGGGAGGAGGGAGAGGAGGGTGAGACAGGTGTACCAGGATGAGATCAAACCCCAGTCTCCAGCAGGAGATTGCTCATGTGCGTCAGTCTGGGCAACAGTATGGGCGACAGATACGCTGCTATGAAACAAACCAACTAAGTCTAGAGTCTTGTCAGTGTCCGAGGGAACAGGGCTCACCTTAAGATGGACTTGACTGATAGTGTTTTGGTGGGGCTGTAAGGGAGGCTTATCTTCAGAGTCCCCTGAGAGAGAGAGAGAGAGATAGAGAGGGGAGAGAGAAAGAGGGAGAGAGAGAGAGAGAGGGAGAGAGAGAGAGGGGAGAGAGAGAGAGAAAGAGAGAGAGAGAGAGAGAGAGAGATAGAGAGGGGAGAGAGAAAGAGGGAGAGAGAGAGAGAGGGGAGAGAGAAAGAGGGAGAGAGAGAGAGAGAGGGAGAGAGAGAGAGGGGAGAGAGAGAGAGAAAGAGAGAGAGAGGAAGAGGGGGGAGAGAGATAGAGAGAGAGGGAGAGGGGGGAGAGGGAGAGAGAGAGAGAGGAGAGAGCATGGACGTCACAACACTCAAACAACGACTACGCCTCATCGGAAAATGACAAACAAACAAGCAAACAAACAGAAAGAGAGAGAGAGAGAGAGAGGGATGTGGCTCTGTGGAGAAATGAGTCACGCTTTCAAAAGGCTGACGGACCTGCAAGGCAGAGATGCCTCCTCATCAGGTTTCATGTGGTGAAATCCACCCCAACCCTCATCCCACCCTCACCCCCACCCCCCCAACCCTCATCCCACCCTCACCCCCACCCCCCCAACCCTCATCCCACCCTCACCCCCACCCCCCCAATCCTCATCCCACCCTCCCACCGATCAACCCTCCCACAGTACACCCCATAGACACTGATCTCAGGTCTGTTCCTTATGTGGTTCACCACCATGTTTGGGTTAGGGGTTGGGTTAAGGTTTCAAAAGGTTTCAAAATACTGAGCACATCTCCAAACCCAATTAAAACCAGGAACACTGCTCTCTATCTCTCTCTCCCTCGTCGCTCTCTCTCTCTCTCTCTCTCTCTCTCTCTCTCTCTCTCTCTCTCTCTCTCTCTCTCTCTCTCTCTCTTTCCCCCCTCATCTCTCTGTGCCTGTCTTCCCCGCACCCACCCACCCCCCTCTCTCTCCATCCCTCTCTCCATCCCTCTCTCCCAATCAAAAGTATCCATCCTGATTTTTCATCTAATCCTAAACCCAGCAGGGTGAACTCACAGTCTTCCTCCACAGGATGGCTCGGTACTGAGGCACCCTCTGGTTGTTCTGGTCGGACAGAACCACCGACAGGTAGAAGGGGTTCTTCTCCGCATCCGTGCCCACATAGTTCTGATGAACTGCAGAGAGGAGAAACACACGCACACGCACACACACACAGACACGCACACACACAGTGTCAGTGTGAATTAAGATAAAAAGATCTCTGTGTTCGTCATATTGATGTGATGTTGATGTGAGTTTGTTATGTTTGAGCTGTGATTTCACACTGATCATGTGTGTGTTGCCACGGTGAGGAATGTTTAGGTGGAGAGCATCGTATGAGGACGTGTACCATAGAGACCTGGACGAAACAGCACTGCCACACGTTCAGCTGCCTCCCTGTCTGGTTGACACGGCAACGTAATACTGAGCAAATCTCCAAACCCAATTAAAAACAGGAACTCTGCTCTCTATCTCTCTCTCTGTTCTCTCTCTCTCTCTCTCCCTCGTTGCTCTCTCTCTCTGCTCTCTGTCTGCTCTCTCTCTCGCTCTCTCTCCCTAGTCGCTCTCTCTCTCTCTCTCTCTCTCGCTCGTCACTCTCTCTCTCTGTCTGCTCTCTCTCTCGCTCTCTCTCCCTTGTCGCTCTCTCTCTCTGTCTGCTCTCTCTCTGCTCTCTCTCTCCCTCGTCTCTGTCCCTGTCTCCCCCACCCCACCCCCCCCCTCTCTCTCTCCATCCCTCTCTCCCAATCAAAAGTATATTCATCCTGATTTGAATCGGTTAACTTTGACTTGAGCCTCGGCTTCCTGTGCTTGACGAGCCCCCCCCCCCCCCCACACCCCTCCATCTGAGGGAAGCAGGAGACACCGGGGAGAAAGAGAGGGGGCAGCGGGGGGGGGTAATGCGTGTTTAACGACCTGCACGGCCGGTCTCCCCGGTGGCAGCGGTGCGCTGATGTTGACAGGGTTATTCTAAGAGCCAGTCAGATGTTAATTGTGTTATCTCTGGGAGGTGAGCCTCTGCTCTGTGTCCGCCTGCCTCTGTGAGCCCGTGAGCCAGGACACCGGCGGATGCTAACTAGCGATAGCATGTTAGCATGGTAGAGGCTTGTATAGCACACAGCATATAATCTCCTAGCCTATAGCCTAGCATCACCGCTTACAGAGTTGGCGGATGAGTCGGCGGATGCTAACTAGCGATAGCATGGTAGAGGCTTGTAGAGCACACAGCATATAGCCTCCTAGCATATAGCCTAGCATCCCTGCTTACAGAGTTGCTTGGCCATATACAGAGTTTAAAACCGATATGTGTGTGTGTGTGTGTGTGTGTGTGTGTGTGTCCATGGGCATGCATGCATGTGTGTGTGTGTGTGTGTGTGTCCATGGGCATGCATGCATGTGTGTGTCCATGGGCGTGCATGCACATGTGTGTGTCCATGGGCATGCATGCATGTGTGTGTGTGTGTCCATGGGCATGCATGCATGTGTGTGTGTGTGTGTGTGTGTGTCCACGTGCATGCATGTGTGTGTGTGTGTGTGTGTGTGTGTGTGTGTGTGTGTGCTTTGGCTGAGCAGAGAGGAGCAGAACGGACCTTTTCCCAGGAAGTATTTGAAGAACCATCTGGTGTGGTACTCTGGGTTCTCTAGATGGACGTCGGTTCTCCTCCAGGTTCCTGGGGTGTAGTCCGTAGTCTACAGCCGTCACACGGAAACACACACACACACACACACACACACACACTATTAAACCATGTCATCATAACCATCACAGCATGGTACTCACTACAGAAATGGCTATTCCAGTACATAGAGTACACACACACACACCACTAGTGGTGGTCTAGTGGATAGTGAGTTGGACTTGGAGATCGGAAGGTTGTGAGTTCAAATCCCGCCTGAAGCCACACCACTACTAGTGTGCCCTTGGGTAAGGCACTTAGCCCTCAGTTACTCCAGGGGGAATGTCCCTGTAATTCGTAATTGTAAGTCGCTTTGGATAAAAGCGTCTGCTAAATGGCAAAATTAAAATTAAAATTATAAATTACACACACACACACACACACAGTGATTTCCCACCAGGGATGATGCTTTTGTCATCCGTCCCTTTCAGTATCAGATCATGGGTGGGGAGTGGGGACATCATCATCCCACCAAGTACATCCCCACTTCATTACAAGAACAGATCCTAATGCCTAAACACAGTGAATGGATTCTTTTTGTAATGTATTTTGTTGTTGTATGTGTTAATAGGCCTATCCCAATTACAGTGTTACATAAACACCTGTCTCTGTCTTTGAAGTCACCAACTGGCACGGAAAGGTGAGCTTGAGTAATATGTTGTGTCAAATGTATCATTATCATCATCATCATCATCATCATCACCATCATCATCATCATCACCATCATCATCATCATCATCATCATCATCACCATCATCATCATCATCATCAACATCATTATCATCATCATCATCATCATCATCATCATCATCATCATTGTTTAGGAGAGTTGGGTTCCCTAGTGATGTTGAGGTGCTGACCTGAGAATAGCCCCTTTGTTATGAAAACATCCCCCTCCCATTAATATCTCTGGTAAATCCCCTGTAAGCCCCCCCCCAGATCGATTCACGTCTTCCTCTTTGAGTGAGCTGGATAAGCTCCAAACGTCCACATCACACCCCCATCGCCAACCTCAACCCATGGACAGAGAGTTTGATTTTGATTTGATTTTGATTAGGAATTAACATAGAATCATTTACGCATCATGACACTAAGTAATGTACAGAGGATAGCACTTTAAAGCATTATTTAAAACACTTATTTCCAAAGTGGTCCTCGATGGAAACATAAAATGAAAATAAAACAAAACATCACACAGCATAAAACAGCATTAAAACAGCATAAAAACAGCATAAAAAACACACAACATGGAAACATAAAGTGAAACAAATCGGAATCACCCTCCCTTTCTTAAGGGTGAGCCATTAGTCCATTAGTTCTCCCCATAAATATGACTTCACTTTTGTTTTAAAGTTGGCTTTGTTTTGGCTTTGCTTAATATGCAGAGGCAGATGGTTCCACTGAGACTGCTCTCCTTGCTGTCACGGAAGCCCTCCACTCTGCTCAAGCTTCCTCCCTCTCCTCCGTTCTCATTCTCCTGGACCTGTCTGCTGCCTTCGACACAGTCAACCACCAGATCCTTCTCTCCATCCTCTCAGAACTGGGCATCTCTGGCACCTCACACTCCTGGTTTTCTTCCTACCTGGCGGGTCGCTCCTACCAGGTGACCTGGAGAGAATCGCTGTCTTCTCCACGAACCCTCACCACTGGGGTACCCCAGGGCTCTGTCCTAGGGCCCCTACTGTTCTCTCTCTACACCAAGTCTCTTGGCTCGGTAATCTCCTCACATGGGTTCTCCTACCACAGCTACGCAGATGACACTCAACTCTTCCTGTCCTTCCCCCCCTCTGATCTACACGTAGCAACCCGTGTCTCTGCATGTCTCACTGATATTTCAACATGGATGTCAGACCACCATCTCAAGCTCAATCTTAACAAGACCGAGCTCCTCTTCATCCCTGGGAAAGCCTGCCCTCTCCAAGACTTCTCCATCACAGTGGAGAACTCTACTGTAACCCCCTCCCTAACAGCCAAGAACCTTGGAGTGATCCTGGACAACCGACTATCCTGTGCGGAGAACATTGCAGCAACGGCTCGCTCCTGCAGATTCTTCCTTTACAACATCAGAAGGATGTTCTCACCAGAGAAGCAGCGCAACTCTTGACCCAGGCACTGGTCATCTCCCGCCTTGATTACTGCAACGTACTCCTGGCTGGGCTCCCCGCCTCCGCCATCAGACCTCTGCAGCTCATCCAGAACGCTGCTGCCCGTCTGGTGTTCAACCTCCCGAAATACTCTCATGTCACCCCTCTCCTTCGCATGCTGCACTGGCTCCCGATAGCAGCTCACATCAGATTCAAGACCCTGGTGCTTGCTTACCAGGCAGCTAAAGGGACAGCCCCTGCCTACCTGAAGGAAATGGTCACCCCCCAAACTCCAGCCCGTTCACTTCGCTCCTCCACCTCGGCTGGCCGACTGGCCCCACCACCTCTACACCAACACGGCAGTCATGCTGCCCGATCACGTCTCTTCATGACACTGGCTCCCCGCTGGTGGAATGAGCTTCCCACGGCTGTCAGAACTGCAGAGTCATTACCCATCTTCCGTCGTAGACTGAAGACCCATCTCTTCGGGTTACACCTTAACTGCTCCTCCTGAGACATCTACTGCCCCCCAGCACTGCGGCTCCTGAAGACACCCACTTTTCCCCTCTACTGTGTCCCTAAAAACTTCTATTGCCCCCATTGTACTGTTTCTCTGTTTCTCCAGTGTCTATATAAAAAAAACAAAAAAAAACCTAGGTTTAGAAGAAGGTGATAGAAGAAGATTTTTCCTTCTATCAATGGCCCGGGCCTGAGCTGGATTACTCTTCCTGCTACGACTGGTGGATTGATGATTCACTAGTATTCAAATGTATTTATTGTAAGTCGCTTTGGAATAAGGCGTCTGCTAAATGCCAAAAATGTAAAAAGAAAAATGTTGGTAGTGCATAGGTGGAGCTTTTCTGATATTGTAGGCTTAGGCTATGATAGAGCGTCTCTTCTATCATGTAGCCTATCATTTCATCATTCTTGCATTGTGTTTTTGTTAAAAATGGCATGGGATAATGTGTACTGAGAAAAGTGTGTATGTATGTATGTGTGTGTGTGTGTGTGTGAGAGAGAGAGAGAGAGAGAGAGAGAGAGAGAGAGAGAGAGAGAGAGAGAGAGAGAGAGAGAGAGAGAGAGAGAAAAACAGAGAGCGCTTTTGGCATCAGAAGGTTTTTGTAGGTAGCCTACTTCTCTAGTTTTGTTGTAGAGCATTATTACTGTAACTTAGTTGGCACTGTGTCTGGGATGTGATGCTGCTGTTGCTGCAGTGTGAACTATTGATGGGTATAGGCCCTAGGCCTAGTGGATTTATTAGCCCCCCCACTCAGTATCACTACAGAGCCGCCACTGCTAATGACATTATTCTGTGCTACCTGCAATTTGATCTTAAGTTTTTGGGAAAATCCGCTATACCATGATCAAACTGACACTGTATTAAAGCTGATACTAAGCGTTTTTAAATCTTAGAATTAATCAAACGAGTATAGCGATATACAAACTTCTTTGCAATTTTAGATAACACTGTAGCTGCAATTTCCTCCCCAGAGACAGATTGGTCGAGAGACCCCTAGGTATTTGACACTTGATTGGGATTCGATAATACTTCCTTCCAGTACCTTGATTGTGTCACTTTTCTTAAGCTTGTATTTAGTGCCAAATAAAATGGACTCTGTCTTTCCTAAGTGTATCGAAAGTTTGTTGTCAATCAACCAGTCTCTTACCAGAGACAGTTCTCTACTGAGAGTTTCTTCAACATCATGTGCGTCTTATACTAGTAAAGTAGAATCATCTGCATAAATCATCATTCGAGATGTCACTGCTGCTGGCATGTCATTAATATAGACTAAAAATAATAAAGGTCCCAAAATGGAGCCTTGTGGAACCCCACATATGACCTCCCTAACTGTGGACAGGGCCTCTCCTACTTTACACACCTGTGCTCTGTTTGCTAGATAGGATATGACCCAATTTACCGCTACATCTTTTAGCCCAATACATTTCAATTTCATTAAAAGAATATTATGATCAACAGTATCGAATGCCTTCTGTAAATCTAACATGACCATACCTGTATAATTCACTTTCTCACTCTCCATTTTTATATAATCAAAAAGATCAATTAAACACGTATCTGTAGAATGAGCTGTTATAAAACCTGACTGATACTTTTTTATACAGGGGTACAACTGTAGCCGATTTCAGATCATTTGGGAACTTTCCTGTTTCTATCGAAAGATTCACAATATGCTTTAGGATTTTTGCTGTTATACTGGCACTAACCTTTATAAATCTAGCAGGCAAATTGTCTAGTCCTGTTGCTTTAGACGTATTCATTTGATTAAGAATGCTCAAATCCATTGTTTGCTATGTTCAGACTCTGGTAAAAGTTTTGAACAACCCCCCCACCCCTATTGTCGCTTACAAGCATCTAGCTTCTCAACCAGGGATGAGGCTATAGTAGTGATTTTTTTTTATGTCTCCATTGATTTCCAGACTAATATTCTGAGACTTTGCTTTGTTAGATGTTGTGGATCCAATATCCTTTAAGACTGACCATCATTTTTGTGGCTGTCTCAGGTTTTCATTTACAGTGGTTATATATAATATTGTGATTTAACTTTATTAATTTTATATTTTACTTGGTTCCTTAATCTGACATATTCATCATAATCCTGCTGCTGGTTTGTTCTTTTGAAATTAACTAGAGCACTATCCCTATTTCGAATAGCCTCTAAGATCTCATGGGTAATCCATTTTCCAGTATTCTGCTTGACTCTTATGTGTTTTACTGGGGCCAGCCTGTTCAACCCCTGGACAGAGGACAGTCTGTTCAACCCCTGGACAGAGAGGACAGTCTGTTCTGGACAGAGAGGACAGTCCCCAGTAAACAAAGAGTCCAAAAGATGTCCTCAGGGAAGCAAGAATGTGGGTTCAGATGACGTCTTTCTAGGACGTCCAGACGACGTCTTTCTAGGACGTCTTTAGGCCGTCTTATGGACTACAGGTCCTAAAGGTCCTACACGTCCTAAAGACGTCATCTGAACCCACATTCTGGCTTCCATGAGGACGTCTTTTGGACTCTGTTTACTGGGTCTGTTCAACCCCTGGACAGAGAGGACAGTCTGTTCCTAATGCTTTACTGCTCCTGGCTGTTCCCAACCATCTCAGCCTAAACATCAGCTTCCACACACTTGTCACTCACACACACACTCAAGCAGCTTCTCCCTCCTCGTGACGACTAAAGCTTCAGCTGACAGGCCATGACAGGTGGGGGGGCTTGTGGAGGGGGGGCTTAAACAGAAGGAGCGGAGATAGGGGACGCTTATTTCTTTGTTTATTTGCGGAGAAAAACACTCCAGGTTGTCATGGTTACTGTCAGGCGCTCGAGCTGGGAATAGGGGAGGGGGTTGTTGAATGAAATTCAGCCCCCCCCACCCACGACTACATGGTTCATTTAGATGTGGGACTTTCACAGTTTTAGCTGTTGTTGTTGTTGTTGTTGTTGTTGATGTTGTTGTTGATGTTGTGTTTCTTGTATGTGTTTTCTGCAGAAACGGACAGAGATGTACACACTCACAGCCCGGACGGCCCATACATCTAAAGGAGCGCTTGTCCAACCTTACACGAAGACAAAGGTGTTGCTATATTTAGTTTTTTCTCCCTGTCATAGGAACATAAACAAAGTGAGTGAGAGAGAGAGAGAGAGAGAGAGAGAGACAGTGACAGAGACAGACACAGAGAGAGCGTGTGTGGTGTATGTGCAAACTGCATTACATCCCCCCCTCTCTCTCTCTCTCTCTCTCTCTCTCTCTCTCTCTCTCTTTCTCTCTCTCTCTCTCTCTCTCTCTCTGCCCCTCTGACACGTGAGGTGGTTCCAGAGTGCTGCAGGTGGGACCCCCGGGGAACATGTGACAGAGTGCCATTAGCACGCTGTAGACAAGCCCTCTACTGAGGAGGGACATAGCGTGGCAGGTTGATGTGACCATGCCGTGCTCTTACTGTAGAACACGTCACCTGGTCCCATGTACCTTTAGAGACCAAAATATTAGCCACAAAAAAGATTAGGATTTGTTTTCCCGTTCATTTAAAATGACGGAGAATTGCATGGAATTTGTATCTTAAAGCTCTGTCTTGAGAAAGTCCCTGTTGATATCAAAAGATCCCCCTCTCATCAATATCTCTGTTAAGCCCCTATAAGTCCCCCCAGGTCGATACAGATCGATTGCATATTAACTAGAACAGCCATGAGAGGTCATGTGAGTAAAGACATTTTTTATATCTTTGCACTCGATCAAATTTCAGGACCCTCCTTTCATGACTTTTCCTAGATATGTGCGTTCTACCACCCAATGTCCTTACATTTTCAAAATCACATCAGGATAAGCCAGTATAAAGCTATTTTGCCGTTCTTTTGTGTAGGAAGCAGGCTAATTTACAAGCGGACAACTTGTGGTTGTTTTGTGTAAATAGCAGCTTGAGCATTGTAAAGAGGGGGTTGACCCCCGAGGCGGCTCTTTTAGTAGGTAAAAAAGGCACGGCTGTTCAAGTGTTAACCATACTACATACTATTCAGGGCATTCTGTCTAGTACATGCAGTAAGAGACACATCTCATCATACTACATCTCATCCATTGCCCTTGTTCTGTACATATCATACTCCACATATCTTAACTGTACATATCATACTGTACATATCATACTCCACATATCTTAACTGTACATATCATACTCCACATATCTTAACTGTACATATCATACTCCACATATCTTAACTGTACATATCATACTGTACATATCATACTCCACATATCTTAACTGTACATATCATACTCCACATATCTTAACTGTACATATCATACTGTACATATCATACTTCACATATCCTACTGTACATATTATACTGTACATATCATACTCCACATATCTTAACTGTACATATCATACTCCACATATCTTAACTGTACATAATTATCATACTCCACATATCTTAACTGTACATATCATACTGTACATATCATACTCCACATATCTTAACTGTACATATCATACTGTACATATCATACTCCACATATCTTAACTGTACATATCATACTCCACATATCTTAACTGTACATATCTTCGCCCTTGTCTGTACATATCACACTGTACATGATATCTGTGCATACATTTATGGCTTTTGCACTATGTACTATTGTATCTGGTCAGATGCCGAACTGTGTTTCATTGTCTTTGTACGGTACTTGTACTCTGTCAATGACAATTGAATCTGAATCTGAATCTGAATCTGAATCTGAATCTGAATCTGAATCTGAATCTGAATCTGAATCTGAATCTGAATCATTCATATTGAGAAATCATCCTCTGTAACTCGATCATGTTGTTCATGGTAATTGGTTCAGTTTAGCGATTGCCTTGTTGTTTCCCTGATGCTGCCATTTAATACTTAATACAGAACTTAATCTAAACTTGGCATACTGAAAATGGTTGCTAGATAGGTCACAGGATGAACCACGGTCCCTGTGTGGTCTAATGTTGTCTGTCTGGGGGACGCAGGGTCTGAAATAGCCTGTGTACTTACAGAGATCATAGAAAAACAAGTTCCCCTATTCCACTGTGGTTAAACTAGACTTCTGCTGCTTCCTCACAGCCCTGACTAACAGATGCACGCACACGGAGATACATGATGACTAGAGCATACTCATCATGTCCCCACAGGGTCCAACCATATGCTCAGGGTGTGTGTGTGAGTGTGTGTGTGTGTGTGTGTGTGTGTGAGTGTGTGTGTGTGTGTGAGTGTGTGTGTGTGTGTGTGTGTGTGTGTGTGTGTGTGTGTGTGCGTATGTCTCATTGCTTGCTACAATGTGTCATTGTGGGTCAGAATAAAGTCATACAACGTGTGTGTGTCTGTGTGTGTGTCTGTGCGTGTGTGTGTGGTTATGTCCGAATGCCTGTGTGCGTGCGTGTGTATTTTTTGTTTTAAGTGTGTTGTGGATGTATGGATCCACAGACCTCATCTGACGAGCCGTTCTCCACACGGAACCTGCCCGCTCTCTGTATGGCTCCATCTGCATCACTGGAGATCAGCTAGGGAGAGGTGGAGAGAGAGAGAGAGAGAGAGAGAGAGAGAGAGAGAGAGAGAGAGAGAGAGAGAGAGAGAGAGAGAGAGAGAGAGAGAGAGAGAGAGAGAGAGAGAGGGACATGTCAGGTTGGCACAGGATCAACATGAGACAATAACGTGAGACAATACAGTCAAGAGGAACATTGCAGAGAGAGAGAGAAAGAGAGAGAGAAAGAGAGAGAGAAAGAGAGAGAGAAAGAGGGAGAGAGAGAAGAGAGAGAGAGAGAGACAGGGAGAGAGAGAGAGAGAGACAGGGAGAGAGAGAGAAAGAGACCACGGAACCACAACCCCCCCTCCTCTCCTCTGACACGTTGAAACAGCAATGTTCACCCACAATGACCACCTACTATGGTACAGAGTACAGACATACCTAGAAGACACTAACCCAGCCGCTTCATCAATGCAGACCATAACTCTGGCCATACACAAGAGCCTGGTGGGATAGCTTAGCAGTGGTGTTGTTAAAACCTGGGCATCCGGGGCTCGAGCCCCTAATGTTTTGGGAACATCTAGCCCCTGGGGGGGAAACAACTAAGAAAGTTGCCATCTAACTGCATCGCCATCGATTTAGCTCACCGCCACCGATATAGCGCAAGCTAGTAGTAAGTAAGTATGTAATGTTTATTTACACCAGTAAAAGAGAAACAACAGATAAAAATTCACTAAAAACAAGGTGCAACACAAAATACAGGTGCAGAAATAAAAGTACAAAAAGTGCAGTGTCGGGAGGCAGGCTCACCTCAGGTCAAAGGCCAGGGAGAAAAGATGTGTTTTTGCAAAATTGTTAAAAGCCTCGATGCTCTGGGCGGATCTGACGTGGAGGGGGAGGCTATTCCAGAGCCTAGGGGCTGCTTTAGAGAAGGCTCTATCCCCTCTCGTTTTTGGTCTGGTCCTAGGGACCTCCAGCAGCAGTTGGACCTAAAGGCTCTGGATGGGGTATGGTGGCGCAATAGGTCAGCCAGGTACGGGGGTGCGTGCCCGTTAAGTGCTATAAAAACAATCAAAAGTAATTTAAAATCGATACGGAAGCGGACGGGGAGCCAGTGGAGTGAAGACAGGATTCAATTCAATTCAATTCAATTCAATTAAACTTTATTCGCTATGTGCAGTGCACTAGGAACATGACTTGGTATTCTACCATGCTAAACAAGCTACAGTACATACAACAGCAAGACGACAATACAACAAAACTCAAGACAAAATATACAGTACCAATATGAGTGAATATTATGAATAAATATACTGTACAACTAAGTGCAAGAACATGTTAAGTGCAAGGTGCAATGATCAGGAGTTATTGAGGAGGGCTAATGGCTTTGGGGAAGAAACTGTTCAAGTGGCGTGATATTTTTGTCCTGGTGGCCCTGTACCGCTGTCCAGAAGGGAGTAATGCAAACAAGCTGTGAGCTGGATGTGAGGGGTCAGCCACAATCTTGCGTGCTCTCTTCAGTGATCTGAAGCTATGGAGGTCTGTGATGGGAGGCAGGGGGCAGCCGATGATTCGCTCAGCTGTCCGTACGACTCTTTGTAGCTTGGCCTTGGACCGGGCAGACGCAGAGTCGTACCAGACAGTGATGGAAGATGTTAGGATGCTTTCTATGACGGCCCTGTAGAACTGGACCAGGATGTGACGACTGAGTCTCTTCAGCCGACGGAGGAAGAAGAAGCGCTGCTGGCCTTCTTTAACTAGATGGGTGATGTTGTGATGTTGTTATCCCATTTTAGTTTGTTGGAGATGGTAGTGCCCAGACATTTTAATTCATCCATTATTGTGACAGGGGAGTTATTGATGACCAGTGGAGAGTGAGTTGGGGCCTTTTTCCGGAAGTCCATAATCACCTCCACTGTCTTGGTGTTGTTGAGTTCCAGGTTATTGGCTGCAGACCTCCCTCCGGTAGGCAGTCTCGTCGTTGTCAGTGATGAGGCCAACCATGGTGGTGTCATCTGCATATTTGATCGTCTTGACAGATGTGTCACCAGAGGTACAGTCGTTGGTGTACAGGGAGTAGAGCAGTGGGGAGAGCACACAGCCCTGAGGAGCACCGGTGTTAACTGTGCGGGGCTGAGACAGGTGAGGGCCCATCCTGACATACTGCCTTCTGTTGGTGAGGAAGTCAGTAATCCACTGACAGATGAAGGGGTGGATATTCAGCTGGGCCAGTTTATTGTGGAGGAGGTCAGGAATGATGGTGTTGAAGGCTGAACTATAATCCACAAACAGGACTCTGGCATAGATTGGGGTTATGTTGGGGAAAGCTCCCGCCCCTTCCATGAAAACGTGGGATAAGCCCCGGATGTTTCAAAAACCCTAACAAACGCCTCTGTCGCTTAGGGTTCTTATGGTAAATATTTAAGATCACCGAACACCAGGATTAAATGACACACATGTGTTAGATCTGATGTTTTCATCCTCTTGGGCCGGTTTGTTGTCACGCCGTCACGAGCGATGACTGGCCGGCTTTTGTTTTACGATGGCCCTCCAGGGACAACAGAGGACCAGCCAATGAGCACCACTCATCATAAACAGAGGAGGAGGAGAGGAGAGGGGAGAGAGAGAGAGGGGACATGATGGTGGGGTGTTTGAAGAGGAGAGAGAGAGCGAGAGAGAGAGAGACACCCTGTCACCCCCCCTCCCCGCCACCACCACCTCCCACCTCCATCCTCTCAAACCCTCAGACCGAACAATGCCTGGGTTGCCAGGCAACGGAACACAGATCCTCTCCTCTCTTGCTCTCTGTCGCTCTTCCCCTGCCTCTCTCCTCTTGTCACTCCTCATCCCTCTCTCCTCCGTCACTCTCTCTTTCCTGGTCTCAATCTCCCTTCCTCCTCTCTTCCCCCCATCTCCCTTTCCTCTATCCTCCGTAGTTCTCATCACCCTCTCACTCTCTCATCCCCCCCTCTCTCTCTCCTCTCCTCTGTCACTCTCCCTCGGCTCTCTGTCATTCTCTTCCCACTCTCCTCTAATCTCTTTCTCACTCTCTTTCCCTTCTCTCTCTCTCATGTCACTCTCTACCACTGCTCTCCCTCCTCTCTCCTCTGTCCCTCTCCTCTCATCCCTTCTTTCACCCTCTGGCCAGTAAGGCTATTCTGCTCTTCCAAAATGTCACCAGAACACAATACTGGCACACCAGAGCCTCTCTGTAAACACTGAGTATGTGTATGTG
>NC_137689.1:42183978-42213978 GCF_963989245.1 Nansenia antarctica | reverse complement strand
GTGGAGGACAGACAGAGGAGGTGGAGGACAGACAGACAGGGGAGGTGGAGGACAGACAGGGGAGGTGGAGGACAGACAGACAGGGGAGGTGGAGGACAGACAGGGGAGGTGGAGGACAGACAGGGGAGGTGGAGGACAGACAGACAGGGGAGGTGGAGGACAGACAGACAGAGGAGGTGGAGGACAGACAGACAGGGGAGGTGGAGGACAGACAGGGGAGGTGGAGGACAGACAGACAGGGGAGGTGGAGGACAGACAGACAGGGGAGGTGGAGGACAGACAGGGGAGGTGGAGGACAGACAGACAGGGGAGGTGGAGGACAGACAGACAGAGGAGGTGGAGGACAGACAGACAGGGGAGGTGGAGGACAGACAGACAGGGGAGGTGGAGGACAGACAGACAGAGGAGGTGGAGGACAGACAGACAGGGGAGGTGGAGGACAGACAGGGGAGGTGGAGGACAGACAGACAGGGGAGGTGGAGGACAGACAGACAGGGGAGGTGGAGGACAGACAGGGGAGGTGGAGGACAGACAGACAGGGGAGGTGGAGGACAGACAGAGGAGGTGGAGGACAGACAGGGGAGGTGGAGGACAGACAGACAGGGGAGGTGGAGGACAGACAGGGGAGGTGGAGGACAGACAGACAGGGGAGGTGGAGGACAGACAGGGGAGGTGGAGGACAGACAGACAGGGGAGGTGGAGGACAGACAGACAGGGGAGGTGGAGGACAGACAGACAGGGGAGGTGGAGGACAGACAGACAGAGGAGGTGGAGGACAGACAGACAGAGGAGGTGGAGGACAGACAGACAGGGGAGGTGGAGGACAGACAGGGGAGGTGGAGGACAGACAGACAGGGGAGGTGGAGGACAGACAGGGGAGGTGGAGGACAGACAGGGGAGGTGGAGGACAGACAGACAGGGGAGGTGGAGGACAGACAGACAGAGGAGGTGGAGGACAGACAGACAGAGGAGGTGGAGGACAGACAGACAGGGGAGGTGGAGGACAGACAGACAGGGGAGGTGGAGGACAGACAGACAGAGGAGGTGGAGGACAGACAGACAGGGGAGGTGGAGGACAGACAGGGGAGGTGGAGGACAGACAGGGGAGGTGGAGGACAGACAGACAGGGGAGGTGGAGGACAGACAGGGGAGATGGAGGACAGACAGACAGGGGAGGTGGGAGGTATGAAAATGTACACCATGTTTTCTGAGATTGTTTACAACCTTTACTAATGCAGTCTCAGTACTGTGGTTAGAACGAAAACCTGATTGAAACTTCTCAAGTAAGTAAATCAGTAAGTTGTCTGAAAGACAATTTCTCATGGATTTTACTTAGAAATGGAAGGTTAGATATTGGTCTGAAATTTCCGAGAACAGAATTATCTTGCTTTCCTTTCTTAAGTAGTGGTTTTATAATGGCAGATTTTAGGGGAGTGGGAAAGATGCCAGTTGATAGAGAGCAGTTCACAATTTCGAATACATCGTCAGTTTAACCGTCAAAAACAATGCAATGGATTCAGTGAGTAATCCCCAGCAGCGGGGATTACTCACCGAATCCATCGTACCAATGGTCGGAAATGGTCGGCAACATTCTCATGTGGAGTGTACAGTAGTTTACCCATTCGAAGTTCGAGTTCAAAGGAGGTATAGTCCTTTGAACTGGCGGTTGGCCAACAGTAACCTTTCCAGGAGTGAGCCACACTGGCAGGAGGAGAGCAGACCGGGGGGGGGGGGAGAATAACCTGATTCAAACAAGCAGCTGAGGGTGAGTTGGGGATAAGGTGAAAGAGAGAGGAGCGCTCCATGTCAAAAGTTGACGGAAGCAAATGTCTCAAATCTGTAAAGTTCACCCAGTGACTCACAGACTCTCTCTCTCTCTCTCAAAAAAAAAAAAAAGACTATGATCAGATACACACCAGCGGGGGTGCGGAAGAGGTCTGTCTCCAATCCTTGTGAGGTAAATGGAGAATCGATGCCATTACCTGCCTTTCCCAAGACTCAGTGTGTGTCTTTTACCCAGAAAGAGTGATGGCAGCTTCAGGGTAATCCTATTCTCTTCCCAACTAAAAGCCTCAAGGTCCGCTCCACTCAACTCCCCTGACCCCAGATTCACAGAGACACACACACACACACACACACTTTAGAGAACACTCTCCATACAGACAATACGAAAAACCTTATTGACTAGACAAACAGGTCCTACAATATATATAATGAGGCTTTACTGAAATAACGCAACAGAAAAGCTTCATGAACATGACATAACACCTGTAAACTACTCATGACAGGAGACAGAAGAGGTGAATCAAAGACACTGGAAGACATTAGCCTGACTGTGTGCTGCGTATTGTCCCAGGCCTGGCCGGGAGAAATCAGGCTAAAAACAAGTTTATTTTGCTGATCAAGTACACGTATTTAACTGTTCGAAAAAATAACGAGTGGGTACTTCAAAACTTCAAGTTGCGTCTGATGACAAAAAAAGAAAATCACACTTTTTGACCAGAAAAACTTTGACAAGAGATTTGAAAGCTTTGCCGTTTGCGTGTTGTTTGCAGCTCCACCAGAAGCCGTCACATTTGTGAGTAAAGAAGATGTTCTATCTTTGCACTCGATTACACTTCAGGACCCTCCTTTCATGACTTTTCCTAGATTTGTGCGTTCAACAACCCAGTATCCTTACATTTTCGAAATCACATCAGGATAAGCTAGTATGCAGCTATTTTGCAGTTTTTCTGTGTAGGAAGCAGGCTAATTTACAAGCGGCCAACTAGTGGTCGTTGTGTATAAATAGCAGCTTTGCATTGAATGCCCCGAGGCGGCTCTTTTAGCAGGTAAAAAGGAATGGCTGTTCTAGTGTTAAGTCTCATCACTCTGGTGCTGTTTACAGCAGTAAACTGGGGCCCACCTAGGGGTCTCTTCTGGGAGGCTGTGGCTACCTGAGGGCCCTTGTGTGTGGGAGCGTGCTCCAGGCAACTCTGGGGATCACACAGTGCACCAGGGGAGCGGCCGCCCGGCGTTAATATTTGATGTGAGATCGTTTTTCATCTTGGCATACTGCCAACTCTCGAGTCTGATGGGAGAGAGGGATACATCCTCTGTCATACGCCAGTCAGAAAGAGAGAGGGAGGGAGGGAGAGAAAGAGAGATAGAGAGAGAGAGACATACACGCACAGACAGACAGAAAAAGAAGGTGACGTCAGACCTTTGATAAGCTGCCTAACACCTAGACGATATGAGGGTACAAACAAGAGTACAGACTTCCAGATGGAATGACTACAGCTACAGTGATGTCAACACTGTGATGACAGATGAATGTTTGAACTCCTCTACAGCAAACAGGACCACAGCCATTATGCAAAGATACATCTCCAAGGTTGTGCAAAAAACAACAACAGTCAGCTTGGAAAAAACCCCACAGCCGCTAGGCTAGCAGTCCAAACAGACCAGGCCAGACCAGGGATTACTGAGGAATCCAATAAACAAACAACAAACAATCCCACTGCCATCTTGACAGTCCCAAAGACCTCTTCATCCCCACTACCCCCCTGTACAGTTTATTTACTGTAAACAATACAAATAATAATAATAATAATAATAATAATAATACAAATAATAATAATAATAATAATAATAATACTATTCTACTACTACTACTACTACTACTACTACTACTACTACTACTACTACTACTACTACTACTACTACTACTACTACTACTACTACTACTACTACTACTACTACTACTACTACTACTACTACTACTACTACTAGTAACATTTATAAAATATATGATATATATGTATAACCAATCCTTCCTTCTTCTAGCATTGTGACTACTAATGGCCCCTGGTTCTAGCATAGATTTGTTTTTCTTATGATAACCAATGTATAGATGATTCACTTACTTTAGACAAACATACTTGCGGTAAGTCACTTTGGATAAAGGCGTCTGCTAAATGTCTAAAATGTAAAAAAAAGTGGATGCATCAATAACAAACTACGCTTAAGTCATATCAATAGGTATAGGTAATTTCTGCTACGTCTCTTGAACAGCTTTATTTGACAGGGACAACATACATACATACATCACGTGAAGCCAGTGGTAGCAATGCAGTCACAGTGGTCACGTGAAGCTAAGTGTGTGGCAGTGAATGTGGTATATTTTGAGACACATACATAAACTGTATATAATGTATAGACCTGTAGAACTTGTCTTGTTGCACACACATTCATGGCTGTGGGGGGTGGCATTCCTAGGGGGGTGGTTTATGATGGTCATTTATTTGTCCTAGCACATGTTTAAGATGGCCTCCTGACCTTTAACCTGAAGTGACACTGTATGTAATCTAACTCCCTTTTCACACCGTCACCATCTCTAAGTAATGTGATAGGCCTGTATAGATGCCTTGTCATAGACTTGTATTTGCATGTCACTGAGGGTATATCATGTGTGAACAAAGGCAAATCCTTTTCCCTCCGCCCAGCTGACCAGAGCTCTCTACACTGCTGTAACCTGTAATTGTAACTTTGACTGAATAAATGGTCTTAACTCAGGAGTTTTATTTGTGATCTATTTCAACCAAATTCTTGAAAGTAAATATACTACATGAATGAGAGGCTAGAGGAGATGGATGGTATGACTGCTCTAGTTGCCAGTCCTCAGGCCTGTAGCACTGTGGTCATGACAGCCGGTCTGTGTTCTAATAGTGTTCTAATACCATAGCACTGGACGGTATACTGACAATGACTGTAGGAGCACATCATCAGGGAAGTGGACACATCTTCAGTAGGGATGCACGATATGCATTTTTTCCAACCGATACCGATAACCGATGTTTACCCGCTTCTCGTGGCCGATAACCGATATGAGAACCGATATGAGAACAGATATAATATATAACAAGCATAACCCAAAAAAAAATCGCTATTATGACGATGTACTGTGCCTATGCTGTTCCTCAGTCCAGCGCGCTTCATCATCCCCCTTCTAGAACTGCCATCTCCCCTTTCCATCCCGTATGTCATTTTATCAATGAACATTGTATTACTGTTATTTCAACATTTAAGCCTCTTTCACACATAGTTCCCTGTAATTTCAATGGAATCCCAAGCTGTGCCGTCCAGCCATTTTCGCCGTTCACACATATGAGTCAAATGCCGGTAGATTCGCGTCTTGCTCCCTTTAACACATGTCGGCGTTTCCCTGGTTGCGAGATCTAAACTACTGAAAGCGGCAGGTAACAGGCACGTCCAACATCCATATGCTGTATATATACATAAATATATTTGACTACCAGCAAGACACCGGAGCACTCTTATCTATAACAAACGCGGAGATTGTATGAGCCCCGCGTCAGTCAGCCTTTCCGTAGAAATACATAGATATATCTAACGTTACATGTTTTAAGGCTGATCTGTGCATGATAGTGCTGCATTATGTTGATCTATTTATATCGATCTATTCTTGCCAATTCCTTATTACCAGTGGAAAGGGGGAAGGCTAAAACACTTTGAATGGAATAGATAGGACTTTTCGTTCAATGGAGGAAGCATGATACTCGCGCAGAGTTCATCTCGCTTTCACCCCTGTTGATGTATTAAACAATCTAAGCAATCTAATCAAAGCAGTTGTTATTATGTAATATTATTGATGGATGTGCCATTTTTGATGGAGAGCAGTGAGCGGATGACTGGATGTGAGCATGTATTTGACTAATGCCGATAGATTCGCGTCGCAGGCGCAGCATCATGAGCGCGACAACCGGAACCGGAAATATTTCCGGCTTCATATTATCGGCTCTATATCGGCAAACATTTTATAAAACCGATAAATATTTAATAACATTAATTTCCCAATATCGGCCCCGATAATATCGTGCATCCCTAATCTTCAGGTATGCAGACCACTCGGTCACGGTGAGCCTTTCACAGCATCAGACCAGCCACCGCCCAGTGGTGGAAGGCTTTATCTCCAGGGCCCAGTATTTCAAAACGTGTCTTTTTTGCTATCCAGGATCAGATAGATAGATAGTTTCTTGATTGATCCCTGAGGGGAAATGAAGGCGATGCAGCAGCTCACACCACAAACAACGACAACAAAAAAGTTACAATTGAATAACATAATAATAAAATTAAAATAAAAAATAGGCCACATGTCGAAGTGTACTTGGGCAAGACACTGAACCCCGCTGGTGGAATGAGCTTCCCACGGCTCTCAGAACTGCAGAGTCACTGCCCATCTTCCGTCGTAGACTGAAGACCCATCTCTTCAGGTTACACCTTAACTGCTCCTCCTGAGACATCTACTGCCCCCCAGCACTGCGTCACCTGAAAACACCTGCTTTTCCCCTTTACTGTGTTCCCTAAAAACTTCCATTGCCCCCCTTGTACTGTTTTTCTGTTTCTCCAGTGTCTATATATAAAAAAATAAAAGGCTAGGTTTAGAAGAAGGTTTTTCCTTCTATCAATGGCCCGGGCCTGAGCTGGATTATTCCTCCTGCTACGACTGGTGGATTGATGATTCACCTTCTTAGTCAAATGTATTGATTGTAAGTCGCTTTGGAATAAGGCATCTGCTAAATGCCAAAAATGTCAATGTCAATGTAAACTCCAAACTGCTCCCAGTGAGCGGGCTGGCGCCTTGCATGGTAGCTTGCCGCCATTGGTGAATGTGTGTGTGAATGGGTGAATGAGAGGCTGTTGTAAAGCGCTTTGGATAAAGGCGCTATGTAAGTGCAGTCCATTTACCATGACAGAGTCCTCATATCGTCCTCATATGAGGACTCCTCTCCACTGAAATTGGATGCCAGCATGTGTCAACTGTGTGGATTGTGGAACCTACATACATCTGGGCATATTTTTTAGACCACAAACTGAGATGGGAGGAGAACACAAAAGCAATCTACTCAAAGGCACAGCAGAGCCATTGAATCAGTTTTTTTTTTTACATTTTCCATAATTTGCTGGTTTGGAAACACAAGTGTCATATATACTATAATAGGAACCTCCTCCAGAAAAGTAGAATGATTTGAAGTGACTGTGACCACCCCGTTTTTGTCTTTTATTTGAACCAATGCCATCAGGCAAAACTGAGAACAGTCAGAGACAAACTAGAGTCATGTCCGGGCTGAGCAATGTAACACACTGACTGATACAGTAACACACACAGTACAGTACACACACAGTACACACAATAACACACTGACTGATACAGTAGCTTTGTACTTTTGTCTCCACCTGACTCAATGTCCTAATCATCTTTCTGTTCTGGGTTCCGTCGAAGCTTTCTATAATGCAAAACAAACTGATTCATGCCAGACAAAGCATGAAGTCACACATGATGAAGTGGGGTGAAATTAGTTGTGACAGGTCAGTCAAAAGCCTCAGACTGGGAGACTAACAGACTAACAGTTGGAGGCATATTTGCAAGGGGAGGCGTCTCCTCCTCAGTATCCACCATGTGATTATGACAGTGCGCACCGCTCCTCCTTCCCTCTGCCCCTCCTAACACCACCCTCCCAGACAGACACACACACACACACACTATCCTCCCGTATAACTGCTCCAGGAGGGCTAGTGTTTTAGAGACAAGGTGTCAGGTCCCATAGGGATCCCATTAACCCCTACACTATACTCCTCCAAACATTACACACACACACACACACACACACACACACGGCATGCACGAACGCATGCACACACACACACGGTGTGCACGCACGCATGCACGCGCAGCTCCTTCTCTCTCATTACCTCCACCTTACCTCCTCTTCCGCAATTCTAATCAAAGCAGTTCAAAGCCTGATTGTGCAATGCACAACGCAGCCAAAGCTAGCAACAATCCAATCCATTTCACCCAAATGTGACACTTTGATGGAATGATGCTAATCGCTAATTCACAAAGATGAATATCATTGTGTTCTAATGAGGGCCTGGACTACAGATGAAGAACACATACACAAGAGAGTGACAAAAGGAAGATGCTTTGGACTTTTTGCTCTCCCTCAGGCTATGGTATGCTGGTATGACGCCACACCCTGAGTCATGTGGGATAGCAGGACTGGCCTTGCAAACCTGGAAAGATATTCTGTTTCTTGTGTGTGTCTCGATATCTATCCCTCTCCATTCCTCTCTTCCCCTCCCCACTCTCTCAGCAGCAGTGATAGTGTGTGTGTGTGTGTGTGTGTGTGTGTGTGTGTGTGTTATGGCCGTAGCCTACTCTCTACCCATGTCTGTCTCTCTCTCTGTTATGCTGTCTCAGGCTCAATGTTCTCCCTGGTTCGGAGGTAAGAAAGAAATCTGTGATTCTAATCGGAGCGTGACGTTCCATCCAGTCCACCAATCAGCATTAAAAAAAGCCTGAAAAACTTGACAGTCTGGGAGCTGTGTTTTGTGGAGCAGCTCACCACCACTCCAGTGTTTAGTAGTCATCCAGTGTGGATGTTTGATTTGATCTTTCTGTATTTTGATTGTGTTGAAAGAAGCATTAGCAGTGTTTAGAACACTGATTTCAGGTCAAGTTGGAACATTTTGTTGTTGTCCCTGATATACACGCACTCCCTCACACATTCGCTTAGATCAACTTTGTTAGATACATTAGGATAAGGGGTGATTAATGGCTCATGTATTCAGCGGGTATAACTCATGTTAAACCCGCTGATTAGATTAGGTTTCATTTGCACTTTTATTTAACTTCTAATTTATTTTTTATTTAACCTTTATTTAACCAGGTAAGACAATTAAGAACAGATTCTTATTTACAATGCCGACCAGGCAAAAGGCACAGCCTTTTGAGAGATAGAGGGAAGTGGGTAAAAGAAATACAAAAGTTAAAACACATTAAACATGACAAGACAAAACTGAGCAGAGAACGAGAACAGTTGCAAGCCAAGGACAAATCAGACCAACAGGGGTGTTGGGGTGACAGACCAAGGAGAGTTTTGTAAATTAGCATGTACCAGTGTATTTCACAACGAGTGTGTAAGGATGGCCAACATTACAATTTTTGGCATTTAGCAGACGCCTTATTCCAAAACGACTTACAATCAATACATTTGAATACTAAGCAAGTGAATCATCAATCCATCAGTCGTAGCAGGAAGAGTAATCCAGCTCAGGCCCGGGGCCATTGATAGAAGGAAAAACCTACTCCTATCACCTTCTTCTAAACCTATACCTATATTTTTTTAAATTATTTTTTTACACTGGAGAAACAGAGAAACAGTACAATAGAAGTTTTTAGGGACTCGGTAGAGGGGAAAGCGGGTGTCTTTAGGAGACGCAGTGCTGAGGGGCAGAAGATGTCTCAGGAGGAGCAGTTAAGGTGTAACCTGAAGAGATGGGCCTTCAGTCTACGACGGAAGATGGGTAGTGACTCTGCAGTTCTGACAGGCCAAGGGGAGTATAAAGTGCAGTGGTGAGTTCTGAATGGGGCATTTGTAGCAAAACATATGGCAGAGTGGTAGAGCAGAGTTGTTTTGTTGGCAGATCGGTAGATGGTGTCATCGGAATCAAACATGGGTAGAATTGTCATTTTGACCAGGGTGAGTCTAGCAGATAGAGTGAAGGAAGAGCGCAATCTGTACAGAAAACACATTATTGATTTGACCTTGGCTTGCAACTTGTTGGTATGGTAGGAAAAGGACAGGGTGTTATCCAGCCAGATACCCAGGTATTTATATTCGGAAACATGCTCTAGAGACATTCCAGTGATGGTTCTGATATGGGGAGGTAAAATGGGCACTGAGCTCGTTTTACCGAACCACTTGACCTTGGTCTTAGAGGTGTTCATCATAAGACGTAGGGACAAGAAGGCCTGTTGGCTACCGTTGATCATGCATCTGGGGAGGGGCCAGTGGCGTATAGAATAATGTAATCGGCATAAAGATGAATGGCTGAGTCTCCAACGAAACAGGCTAAATCATTTATATAGACAGAGAAAAGTGTTGGCGCTAATATGGAGCCCTGGGGCACGCTCCTTAGTGACAGGGAGGGGCTGCGACAGGAGTTGTTCTGAACTAAGACTTTGCTCCCTGTCAGTGAGGTAGTTAGAGAACCATGCCAGGGAGTGACCAGAGACACCGATGTTGCTAAGCCTGTCGACCAGAATGGAATGATCTTGGCTACATCAATGAAAATAGCTGCACAATATTGTTTACGATCAAGGGCAGATGAGATATCATTGATGACTTTGTGAGTTGCAGTAACACAGGCAAAGCCAGATCGGAAACCAGAGTGAACACCAGACAAAATATTGTGTTGAGTCCAGCTCGAGCAGCTCTTTCAAAACCTCACTCTCCGAAACGGCCTGAAGAGAAAAGCTATGTAAGATACTTCACTTTAATGTACTTCAACTCAGTTAGGAGTAGGAGCTCCCCTTGAAGGATATTTTTGTTAGGTTTGATATTTGTTTTCCATAGAGCCCGTAGTTTGTTTTTGCTGATTGCCTGTAAAAAGAACATTTCATTTCTAAGTAAATAAATCATTTTAATTTTCACCCAATTACATCGGGTTCAAGCTTCCCCTAACAAGCTGGGCTGTAACATAAATGGGGACCTGTCCGGGATATTAAATTGTTAAAAGAGTCCCCGGATCTAAAACGTAATTGGCGTCAGGGTTTCCGTTAACCGGTAATTACCGGTCTTTGTCCGGTAAAATATGTTGAAGTCCGACATATTTAAACCTCTTCGGTCATAATGTCCGGTGAAAATAATTCCCTCTAAGCACAATTTGAATACAATTCGCTAAAGTTTAATTGTCACATTCTGATTCCTTCTATATTAAAAAAGACGAATATATAGGCTATGTTGTGTCTTGTTGTTCTCTAACTTACAAGATACACTTTATATTAATAATACTCGGGTCTCTGGAGCAACGTTCAACGACAACTAGACCACACTAGTCGATCGATGATAACATTGTCAAGATGTAATGCTACGGAGGCAATAGCAATCAATCCCAGATATATGCTAAACATAGCAATATACTACAGGCTATATATTTCTTTTATTATTATATGATTTAACGCCGGCATGATGATGACTCCGCGAAACAGCGTTAGATGGGGAAGGAAAAATGTTCTGCTCACCGTGCAAAACATCGGGGAGGAATAACGGATTCACGAGAGGAGCAACGAATATGAGAATGTTGCACTTTTCAATAAAATGTTATAAATCTAGACATTGTGGTATTTCTTTATATACGTATCCCAGCCTGCCTATCAATCGTTTCTCAATAAACAGTTATGTTCTCCTCATTGTTATACTCCCGAGTCCGATTAAGTATGATTTGACAGGCAGCTAAACTAAATGCCTTCCCAACCAGCGAGACCTGGTTATAGAAATGACGTTGTTTTATTGACAAAAAAGGGTAAAACTGAAAAGAGAAAATAGTTAATCCCATTAATCCCAAACAATTTAACAGACTTCAGTTAACGTAATGTGGAGTCCGTTCATTGATCGATGCAGTCTGTTCAGTTCCCAGTGTGGCGCACGTTCAGCGCTGGACATATGGCATAGCGCGCATGCGAATCATGAAAGCCTATTATTATATTTATTATATAGCTCGCATCTAATCGTATCGGATGAGAAATAGACATTAAACGGCATATATAGGCTAGGCTACACAACAGTAATCACCGCGACAAACAGCTATATTATATTTTAATATGATGACCGGAACATCTCACGTTTGTCCGGTAAATTGAAATCTTCCCGGACACGTTGACCGGCGCCAATTTTTTCTAACGGAAACCCTGATTGCCGTTGAAATTGGATTGTTTAATCTAGAACTGTTTGTGGCCAACCCTACTATCGAGTAAATCAAAAACTGTAGGAAAGAGGATTTGGTATAGATAGCAAACCACTTCGGTCTCCCATTTGCAAAACACACAGTTAAAAAGGGAGAGCTCAAAGCTCTCATTCTGGGTGAATTGGTGGAAAGTGGCGTTAGTGTGCTGGCTCAGTCAGAGTCTCCTGTGTTGGAGGACAAGGCCAGACAGCTGGAAGACCAGAAAGATGAGGCCAGACAGCTCCAGCTCTAGCTGGAAATAAAAAAGCTGGAAATTGAGGTTGACACAGCGGTGAAACTACGATTCCCAGAAGGCGAGCCAGGCACCAAGTATGTCTCTTCCTTCTACCAATTCACCCCGAAAACCTTTTGAAATCAGCAAACATATTGCATTAGAGCCACCATTTAAGGAGACAGAAATGGATTCCTATTTTGGCGCATTGGAACGCATTTGGGTACTTTTGTTACAATGCACTTTATGGTAAAGCTCAAGAGGTAGTAGCTGCGCTTCCCATTAAGGACAGCCTGGAGTATGAAGTGTTTTCAGTTTTTTGCATGTTACGAAGGTTTAAGTGTCGAAGTGCCCACTCGATATAACAAACAACAGTTTTAGGATCACTAAAAACGTATAATTTGTCAACTGGATTCACGTTATTGTCTACCGTAGGCTACTGGGTAAGTGATACATGACTTGTGAACAAACATACGTTTTAGGACTTGTTCAAAAGCAAGGACTGTGTGATCATCTAACTGTGTGTAGTTATGTGGTTTTAGCATGTTCATGTTCTATCAGCATGTTATGATGTGCTAAACATGCAGTTAGACGTTCATAGCGACCCTGTAGCGATAGCGATACCAGACCCTGTCATATATAGGCAAAAATTCAGGAATCTTAAAAAAGCCCCGACACAGACCTATGCAGAGGCTGCCAGGGTAAAGGGAACCCTGTCTGATATGGAGCAATGCGTGCAAGGCACATGACTCTAGTTTTTTGAGGGAGAAAATAAACAGTGTTTGCCCATTGGTTTAATCACGTCTATTTAGGTAGAAGGTAATTTCTGTGCTGGCCGACGAGTACATGCTGACTCACAACACTGTTTTTCCGTCAGTCACTGTTCTGGCTGTGCAGTCTCTTTCCTTTAAAAGACACACAACCCAAAGAAAGAGGGTAGGGAGGGTTTTTATTGCCATACACCTGAACATGTAATCGCAAATTGCTTAACTCTTAAAAACAAAGAGCAGCAGTCTTCTCAGAGGAGACCGCACCCGAAAGGCGTTGGGTTGATTACGATCACAGGTGGTTGCAGTGGCAGTCTGTATGTGTGTGTCTTGCCTTTCACAGAACATTCTGCGTTGGTGCAGTGTTGCGTGGCATTGAAATGGGTTATGTCCTTCGGCCAGTACATCGGGTTCATGTTGCTTCCCTTTCCCCTAACGAGCTGTGTGTGTGTGTGTGTGTGTGTGTGTGTGTGTGTGTGTATGTGTGTGTGTATGTGCATGTGTTCTGTGTGCATATTTGTTTGTATGTGTGTTTGTTTGCATGTATGTGTGTGTTTGCATGTGCGTGCGTGTGTGTGCTACTGGGTATTGATTGTCTATTCCTGGGTGTATTTTGTGAATTAAACTTCCTTTTTTGCCCTCACTCTCTTTTCCCAGTAATGAGAGGGCCCTCAGGCACAGTGGTAGGTTTGGTCTGCTGAGACGCACAGACGCACGCACGCACGCACGCACGCACGCACACACACACACACACACACACACACACACAGAGAGAGTGGCGCTGGTGAGTGGTCTGTGTCAGTTGATCTAATAGCTGGGGCTGCAATACAGACACAGAGGCAATGTTCACTCAGGCAGAGCACGGCCTGCCACATACCTGTACAGGCAGGACCGTGGCTGTGTTCCATGGCTGATACAACACTACTGGAATGCACAGAGCCAAGGAGGTCTACCATCAAATGAAATAATGCAACACAACCCCAGGTTCCAGTGTGTTTGGGTGGATTCAGAGACATACTGTACTTTACCATAATATGTACCATAATTGTTAAATCCAAAAAGTCAATACGCACAGAATCTACTGAGACATGGAGATGGAGGGTCATTGGGTGGACATACCTACCTTCTCATCTCTTTGATGAACACTAACACTTCTATCTAGGGATGTAACGATACACTTAACTCACGATCCGATAGATTCACGATACTGGGTTCAAGATACAATTTTCGAACGATTCTTCAACAAAATTGCAGACAAATTACTGACTGAAAAATATTATTTCTCTGACAAAAACTACAAAATACTGTATTTCTTAAAGAATGCCTATGAATTAGGGATGGGAATCTCCATCCCCAGGCCAATGCGGTATGCATCTGGATACATAGCCAACGATCCCATACATTAACCATACACATGTTACAGCTACCGATTCGGTACGATACGATTCATCTTCCAACTGCGATGCATCATGATTCAACGCAATCTTATAACAATGCAAATCGGTGCAAATTCAACTTAATTTTATTGTTCCATTTAGAACATAAGCAGTACCAGACGTATTATTAACAATCAGGCTGACTAACAGATGAACACAGAGCACTTAAAGTAGGCTACTTCAGCAGTGAGGAGGCAGTGGTGTGTTTTTTCTCAACATAAAAAAGTATTATGGCACATAAAGGAGCTCAGCCTACAAAGCAGTACAAGACTTCTCATCATTAACAATTTGGCTAAATAACAGATGAACACTTAGGAGCACTTTCGGTAGGCTACCCCAGCAGTGAGGAGGCAGCGGTGTGTTCGTTTAACATAAAACAGCCATTCCTGTCACAAACAGATCTTTCATAACTAAAAATAAGAATTATATAAACAACACCAGTCTCACTATCATCATAACAGCAAACTTAAGACAAATGTCCTACTTTAAGATTTTCTTCAGGAATATCAGTTGATCCATATCATCAGGATGGAGAAAACTGCCCTGTGTTGTGACTATGGCTGTGTTCGGAATAGCATACTAGCATACTACTCATACTAGATATGACGTAGATTTGAGTATGCGAGAGCGTTCACACTGTACAGTATGCGAGATTTGAGTATGTGAGAAATTGAGTATATATTTTACGGTACATGTGGGAATACGGTACATGTGGGAAAACTAGGGTTAGGGTTAGGTGCTACGTCGACTTGGTACATGCTGGCATGTCTAACCCTACCCCTAACCCTAATCCTAACCCTAACCCTACCCCCAAACCTAACCCTAACCTTAACCGTAGCACCCTAGCACCTAACCCTAACCCTAGTTTTCCCACATGTACCGTATTCCCACATGTACCGTAACATATATATACTATATTTTTCGGAATTATTTAAGTGTGATACGACTGGACACTTCTGGGGTACTGTTTCCCAAAATGCATTTCGCGTCCAGGGTTGCCAGATGGGGCGGGTTACCGCCGAATGGGCTACTGGATTTTGAGGTTATAGAAAGTTTAGGCTGTAAATTGTCAATCCCATCTGGCAACCCTGTGCGCTTTCAGCCTCGTCAAACTGCGTCATACAAACTTGTCATACAGCTGTTGTTTACATTGTCCGATAGCCTGGGGACCGAAAGCTTGCAATAAACATCGTTTTTTGCACAGATTTGAGTGTGCAGATGCTGCTTTTTTGCACTCTATTTGATACTCTTCAGTTGCAGCACCCCAGCTAAGTCTGATCACGGATGAGCGGTGGTATTTTCACTATACTGGGAATTAACATGGTGAAATGCATTCTTAGACAAGGCTACGTCGTCATGATTACAAATATGCCACTTGAAATGCATGAAATCCAAGTTTATTCGTGTCTTACACACACGTTCACCTAGTATTTGACTGATTGTAGCCCAATCACGAATGATCCCAGTATTGTAGCTTCAGACAAGTTTGTTGTAAGCCCACGATATGTTATTGCTCATATATATTTATTTTAATCATGTTCTTTTACCAACTGCTAAGACAACAATATAGTAAACTAGTTACTTGAGCTAGCTAAAGATTTTGGGCCCCCAAATCATTTTACAACTTGTTGTAATTATGTTATGTCGTTTCTGTCGAACTCCGTAAGTAAGCAATGTAAGCAACGTAAGCAATGTAACCCAACCCTGACTTGTACTTCTCAACAACTTTGTCTCGGACTTGTTTGGAGAGTTCCTTGGTCTTCATGGCAGTGTTTGGTTGGTGGTGCCTCTTGCTTAGGTGTTGCAGCCTCTGGGGCCTTTCAGAAAAGGTGTGTATATCATACCTGTCAACATTGGGATTTGAAAATAAGGGATATTTTCCAAAAAATTAGGGAAAATAAGGGATATCCCCCCTGCGCACCCCCGGGTCATCCTAACATCACCACTAGACAACCATAGGATACCCCTTACATTTAGACTGTACACACAGTTAATCCTAACATCACCACTAGACAACCATAGGATACCCCTTACATTTAGACTGTACACACAGTCAATCCTAACATCACCACTAGACAACCATAGGATACCCCTTACATTTAGACTGTACACACAGTCAATCCTAACATCACCACTACCATAGGATACCCCTTACATTTAGACTGTACACACAGTCAATCCTAACATCACCACTAGACAACCATAGGATACCCCTTACATTTAGACAAAGCTATACACTGTCAATCAACCACCTGCTTCAGTGCAACAAGAATTAAGTAGTTCCTACATTAAGTAAGTGACTACAAGTGGTCAGAATCAGATACCTGGTTGAAAGTAAAATACTTCCCTGCATGAAAACACAAAAGGGCATCTAAATTCAGCACATTTATTTATACATTACTTGACACCATGATGTCAATGGGAAAAGAGCGGCGCAAAGCTACCAGCGATCATTTCAAAACAGCAATAATCGAGGCTGCGTTCGTAAAAAGCGCTCTGGAAATCTGATCACCACTCATGGAATGCCTCTTATCCAATCAAATTACTTGGTCCCTTTATGACGTTGAACCTAGTGTGCGTTCCGGCACTCTCAGAGCAAAATTACGAATGCAGCCCAAGAAACGAGAGGAGACAAGTCAACTCTGACATGGATATAGCGATTGTGCGCATGCGTCTAACGTCTAACAATTAAGTGTTAAATTATATTTTATTATAGGTAAAAAATACGGGAGATTTACGGGAAAATAGTTAAACGGGAGCACAGCGGGAAATAAAGGTAAATACGGGAGAATCCCGGGAAAAACGGGAGGGTTGACAGGTATGGTGTATATACTGACACATCATGTGACACAGATTGCATACAAGTGGACTTCATTTCACAAATTATGTGACTTCTGAAGGTAATTGGTTGCACCAGAAGTTTTTAGGGGCTTCATAACTAGGGCTGGGACATCGACATAGTCGACGTAATCGACTACGTCAATACGTCGACTTGCGTAATGTGCGTCGCAAATAAACAACATGGCTGCGACCAGTTACGAGCGACGTGTCATTGATTTTCAACAACGCTTAACTCGCGCTTTTATTTTGAAGACGCGAAAACGAAACCGGAAGTCTATAATATCAGAATGTGCCTCTTGTTGTCTTTCAGAGTCAGAGAACAGATACCAAACTGCCGACATGTTTGCTGTAATTATATTACTTGGCAGTAGGTAGTCATCACTCAATGCTTGTCTCATTTACAGAACAGCATGGGTTGCTTGCACTGTTTGATCGCGTCATAAAAAATTAACGTCTCACATTGGCGAACATTCACACGGAACACGGAATGGCCGAACTCCGACTGTGCTGTAAAGTGGGTGGAGTATGGACTCCGCATATGCGATAGTATGTACAGTATACTAGTATACTAGATAGTAGTATAATCATGCGAGCTTTTATCGACCGGAGATCTCCGACACAGTCGTACATCAATGGCGCGGTTAAGGCATATCCCTCTGAACCTGGCCTGCATCCCTACTCTCAAGTATTGTGATTTTCTGTCGTTTTTCTTTAGACATGCCATCATTATGAATAGCTAAGATACTGTAACTTGTTGACCTCCTAACTGTCTCTCGCGACGCGCCCGCCCCACAGTGCCCACACTGACCTATAATAATAATAATAACCAGGAGGCAGGCGGGGGGAGAGAGGAGCGTGGGAGGGGGAGAATGTTATATTGTTACTGAGATCGTTATTGTTACTGAGAGGTATAGTTACGGTATTCCGGTTAGAATTTCACTCAAATTGCACTAATTAGAGGATTTTATGTTGGTATTTATTTTGGTATTCCTCCTGAAAATGACTTGAACTTGCCTACTGCATTACTTGCACTTTTCCTTTTATTTGAAGTTAACTTTTATATTTTATAATATTATATTTTATGTTGGACTGTAAGAAAGAGAGGATATTTTTTGTTGTGGAATATTGCCCTGCAGTGCAGAAGCCTAAATTATATATTTGTACAAGAATAATTGAATAAAATACTGAAATGTTAATAAGAGAAGTTTTTGACATTTATTTGGGGAAAATGAAGTGATACATTAATCGAACAGTAAAAAAAAATATCGTTAGACTAATCGTTAAATTTGTCGTTAGAGTAATCGACTAACCGAAAAAATAATCGCTAGATTAATCGTTAGAAAAATAGTCGTTAGGGACAGCCCTATTCATAACAAAGGGGGTGAATACATATGCACATGCCAATTTTCAGTTCTTTATTTTTTTTAATTCTTTTTTTTATATATTTCTCATTTCATTTAAAAACTAACACTATTTTGTGCAGATTCATCAAATAATGTTATTTTTTTATTTTTTATTACAGGTTGTAATGTAATAAAATAGGTAAAAAGCCAAGGGGGGTGAATACTTTTGCAAGGCACTGTATATATATATATATATATATATATATATATATATATATATATATATATATATATATATATATGTGACTCGCGCTTGTATTTGGAACAACCAGGCGCAAAACAGAAATACGTTAAATCAAACTATTTCTGACCTAAAAGTCTGATTTTCTTTTTTTGTTGCTAACATTCAACTTGAAGCTTTGAAGTACCCACTCGTTATTTTTCCGAACAGTTTTACGTTCATTAAATAAGTATAATCTATCACCAAAATAGGCTTGTTTCTCATGCTTTTTCCGACGCGCTTGGGGGGTGGGCTGAATTAACGTGTATGCTTTCATTTGTGTGTGATTGGCTGTTGAGCTCGCTCAAGGGGGAGGGACACAAAGGGCGCGTGTTTCAATGTTTTCATTGAGAATGTATTTCAAGTTTGTACATTGATGAACAGTGCTTAGCTCAATGAATTGTTCAGTAATGACTGAAGGCACAAAGAAAGTCCCCAAGGAACAAAAGTTTACTAGGACAACATAGAGATTTCACGGGATCACCATACCGCAACACTTTCTGCTTTTGGGTGAGTAGCCGTTGTTTGTTTGTGTTGGGTTAGCCTCGTTAGCTAGCTAACATTAGCTAGTATGTTCTGTATCGTCGTATTGCCTAAGACTTTCTAAAACAATCGCATAGCACATTATGCTGTTCTTATAAGTTCTGTTGTTGATGCTATGTACAGCTAGCTAACTGTGTTTGATTTTTATTTTTACTGTTCAGAACAACTTCATGCTGTGGTACTGTGCCTGGCCTTGCCTTGACAATTGCCCTCCACCTGCCTGAGTTACCAGCACTTCACTTTCATTTTATGAACATGGTATGGCGGTAATATTATTTCATTTACTGTGGGCAATAATTCAATGTATTGTATTCCGTCTGTTCCAGCTTTGATGCTAAGGAACCTGGCGTGGTTATGGCTGAAAATCACTGATGTCAAGCCCACCGGACTTGACATGGCCAGACAGAAGTATCTTTTTGAGAAGATCAGAGAATTCTGTTCAGATGAGGCAAAAGACACCACATGCCCACCAGACTCCACAGCACCTCAGAAAACTGTATTACTTATCATTACTTACTTTACTTATTTACTTTTTTTATTTACTTATTGTGATTATGTACCTTGCTGCAATGCTTATGTTGAAAAACCAAAGCCAAAGATTTTTATTCTTGTGTACTGTAAAATAAATTCTGATTCTGATTGAAGACTTTTTTGTATCATTAAAAGAATAACAGTTACAACCAGGGGCGGGGCTAGGGGGTGGCTACTTGGGCTCAAGCCCCGGATGTTTTCTGAAAAGCCCCGAATGTTTTACTTAAAATAAAATTAAAAAAATAATAAAAAACTCTCGTGAGTAACGTGCAGTACCGGAGTCCAACAGAGAGGCAGCAGCTGTGCGACATTAGCCTGCGTACTGCGTAGCCTGCCCTGCCCTGAAGAAGAAGTGATCTCAATCAGTGCCTGACTTGCAAAATTGTAAGGATGGATATCCGAAAGTTTTTTTCAACAAAACAAGCGCCAAGAACTGTTGTAGCAGCAGTGTCAGCAGCTGACAACAATGACATCACCAGCAGTGATGACATAGATGATGTTTCAGGTTTGTGAATCTTATTAGAAAGGTGACTGACTCACTGACACTACTTTTCCGGTTTGCTAATGCTAGCTGGCTATCATAACATAACGTTATGTTATAATGAAAATGAAACATAGCAAGGTACTGTTACGGTACATGGTAAGAAATCAAACAAAGGATAATACTTATACAAATAAAGTGAATAACAGGCTGATAGTCTTTGATATCTGCACTCTGGTTGACTGAGTAACAAGTGAAAAAGAATGATGTAATGTTAAAGTTACAGCTAGTAAACATGGAGTAACCACATTAAGTATGCCCTTTATGGTAGTATGTATGTATACAGAACATGACTCAAATCTATTCTTAGATGTAACGCTAACTAACTAAGTTTGTTTAATGTCCCAGGGGAATTTGATTTCACAGTACTATACACAGGCCAACAATACATATAATAATATATCGTAATATAACACAGGACAAGACTCTAAATACAATATAAGTGGTGAGCACAGAGTCTGCCCTGATATACATACTGTAACATAACTAGCCTCAGCCCATCAATTATGTAATTCAATACAAATATAAATGATGGTGACTGACGTGTGTGTGTGTGTGTGTTTACTGTCTATTTTGTAATACAGGTCAGCTGCTATCCAATGGCGCATTCTGGCCTGCAGGGGGAGCTACGTGTGCTGACCTCCCTCTGTGCCCAGAACCACCACAATTAGTTTGCTTCATTAAAGGGTGTGAATGTACTGTATATGTGTTCTCCAGTGCCTTTTGTCCGCTTTAAGGTGGTGGTAAGTTGAAAGTTGAAGGCAAATTCTTCCGGCGCGCTCCGCGCGCACATTATATTCTCCCTCTAGGCCAGCGTTTCCCAAACTGTGGGTCGCGACCCTCTAGTGGGGCGCGGGGGTACTGCAGGGGGGGCGCAGAAATAATGGGAGGGGAAAAAAATGCACACACAAGAGCTGTAAACAAACACTGCTTGCTTAAGGTTACCATCAGGGGTGTTGTGGGCGTTGGATGATAAAAATGAGAACCTGAATGGAGCGCAGGCCATAAACTGTAACAAAGAGGCAGCGAGGGGGCTCCATTCACGTAATTGACGCGCGCTCCATTCACGTCATTGACGCGCGCACTCCCTCCTCCAGCTATCTAGCAGCAACAACAACAATGGATAAGTTTATGAAAGAGCCAGAAGCTAAACGAAAAGCGAAGGAGCCCATGACAAACGTCCCAAAGCCAAAGTCAAGAAAGTATGACGATACATACCTCTCCCTGGGCTTCACGTCTAATGTGGTCGGTGCGGAGGAACGACCACTGTGTGTCCTCTGTCTCAAAACTTTAGCGGCAGAAAGCATGAAGCCTAGCAAGTTGAAACGTCACTTGGAGACCACACACCCGACTGATGTGAAGAAGCCCCTCGATTTCTTCAAGAGAAAACTCCAAGAATACCGTGGTCAGCAGAGCCGTTTCGTTAAAACAGCATCTGTTACGTCTAATGCTCAACTTGCCTCCTACAAAGTGGCATATCGTATCGCCCAGTCTAAAAAACCACACACCATCGCTGAGGAGTTAATACTCCCTGCTGCAATAGATATGGTTTCACATATGATAGACGAGGCAACAGCCCAAAAACTCAAAGCTATCCCCCTGTCAAACAACACTATTGCGAGACGCATCAATGACATCTCAGAAGACATGAAAGAGCAGCTTGTTGAGAAAATAAAAGACCAACGCTTTGCGCTCCAGGTAGACGAGGCCACAGATAGTAACAAGGACTGTCTGTTAATAGCGTATGTCAGATACATTGATGCGGAGGGTTTGAGCGAGGATTTGCTATTTTGCAACTATGTCCCAAACAGAGCAACAGCTGATGAACTGTTCAAAATCATAGACAAATACCTGAGTGAAGCCGATCTGAAATGGGAGGACTGTGTGGGGATATGCACCGACGGTGCCCAGGCCATGGCAGGAAAACGGGGAGGGCTCCAGACGCTCATCAAGCGCGTTGCACCGAAAGCAGTGTGGACTCACTGCATAATACACAGGGAGGCACTCGCGTCAAAGCAGCTGAGTCCAGAGTTGAATGACGTTTTGTCTCATGTTATCACCACCGTCAATTACATAAAAACAAGACCACTGAAAGCTCACATTTTTTCCGCTTTGTGCGAGGAGATGGGCTCCAAGCACACAGCCGTGCTATTTCACAGCGAGTCGCGTTGGCTCTCTCGCGGAAAGGTGCTGTCCAGGGTGCTATCGCTGAAAGATGAGATCCGAATCTACTTGGAGGAGGAAGGGAACGAACTTGCCAGCAAGTTTAATGATGAAGACTTCCTCATGAAATTGGCCTACCTAAGCGACATGTTTGAGAAGCTCAATGAATTGAATCTACAGTTGCAGGGCAACAACACACACCTTCCACATCTGGCAGACAGGATACAATCTTTCACACGGAAACTGGACATGTGGGGCAGGAGACTTGAACAGGGGGACATCGACTCATTTGGGAATCTGAAGGCATTCATCGAGACCAATGAGCTGCAGAGCACAGTGGTTCCATGTATGAGAGAGCACATCTCAGCCCTGAAACAAAGCTTCCAGAAATACTTCTCTGTGGATGACAGTGCCAAATACGACTGGATTAGAGATCCATTTGTTGCACCACCACCTGCCATGTTCAGCACTGCGGAAGAGGAACAGTACATCGACATGACTTCAGAGTCAACCATGAGGCTGCAGTTCACATCCACGACTTTGGCTGGGTTTTGGATTGGAGTGGAGAAGGACTACCCTCTCATTGGACAGAAAGCTGTGGGAATACTGCTGCCTTTTGCAACATCGTACCTGTGTGAGATAGGCTTTTCTGCTGTTGCTGCTATCAAAAGCAAATACAGGTCGAAGTTGAACATTGAGAATGAACTGAGAGTGGCAGTCTCAAAACAACAACCCCGCTTTGAGAAGATTTGCAAGGCAAAGCAAGCACACACAAGTCATTGATCGTAATTGTGATAGAAATGTGAGGAGTAAGAATAGTGATGCAGTAGAAATTAGTTAATGTTGATATGTTGAATATTTCAGTGGCACAGGATCATTTGCCAAGCACTTATGTTCCTTTTCAAACCATAATAAAATATAAAACTATAGTTGGATATACTGTATGTGTCTTGTTATTATTAGAAGAGAAAATGTAATGTTTTTACAACTTTATACAATTAATTATATCAATCTAGGTGGGAACCGGGTTAGGGGGGGCTCGAAAATATTTCCAATTACCCAAGGGGGGCCTGATTGAAAAAGTTTGGGAACCACTGCTCTAGGCTAAGCCCCGGATCTCCTACAATACTAAATCCGCCCCTGGTTACAACAACCATAAAGCCTCCATAATAATAAGCTGGCTAATTAACAAAGGTAATACTTTGCTAGGTAATAATGTTAGCTATAGCTATCTGACCCAGTGACTAACACTGACAGATATTGATAGTTGACAGCTGTCAATCTCGAGGGGGAGTGGTTAGGGGTGGTTTTAACCAGCTGTTGTTACCGCCCATTACCTGGCTGTGCAGAAGTGTGAAAAGCTATAAAGGTGTCAGAAAATGTCCTAGGAGTAAGTGATTTTGCCCCTTTTTCCAGGATTACTTCAGCTTTCAATATATGGCAGTTATTTAACATTACTGTATGTTATGAGTGTGTAATAACAGTTTTAATGGAAGAAAAACAGGTTTTTAGTAAAGTTTTTAGTAAAGTGGATTTGAAATATCAACTATATTACATCTGTCCAAGAAAGTTTGTAAGCAAAAACGGATCGCTCGTAATGCTGCTTCTCTCTTGTCCTCAGCTCTCCACAGCTTCGTGCTTACCGTAATAACCCAATATGGGTAGAAAGCGCAGCTTCTCTGCTTTCAGGAACCGTTGGAATTGTTTTGATAGCACATTGTTTAGGAATTACGGTAATGACAACAATGCTTGTAATGCTTTCGTTTTTCAAGCATTAAAAACGTGATTCATTTTTCAGCTCTTCGATTTGAATCGTCACATATTTCTATCGATAATTAACTGCATCGCGATGTATCGTTACATCCCTACTTCTATCTTTTTTATTTTCTTACTATGCTCCTCTTGCTGTATTTTTAATGCTGTATGTAAAGCACTTTGAATTCCCCTGTTGTATGAAATTTGCTGTACAAATAAATAAATAAGCCTTGCCTTGCCATCTGAACGGCCGTACAACAGATTGTGCTATTCTGTCATTATTACTTAGGTAGACTGTACACCATGTCTCCAACGACAACCATTCAAATTCAAATTCAGAGAGCACTTTTCGACAGTACCGTTCTCGTGTATGATGAATGGAATTATTTGACATCTATTATTACACATCTGATTAACAACATATTAAAATGCGCTTCAAGCACGGTCTCAGTTTCGCCACTCTTCCGCAGTGGCTGCCGTTTCTCTTCATCGACAGCCTGCTTGGAGCCACTAGAGTTTTGGGCTGTGGCCAGTTCCTCCGGTGTGTCACAGTTGGCCGGGGTGGCAGGGTGGGAGTGAATCATATGGCGTTCAGAGCCTGACACAACCTACGGTGGGTGGAACCTCTCGGCGGTGTCTCTGCGCAGGTGGCGACAGAAAGGCGAGGGCTGCCAACGTTTGCTGGCGAAAACAAAAGAGCAGAACCAGCCTCCACAGATGCCCGAAATAAAAGCAAAAAAGAGGATCTAAGATCCGTTAGTGGCTCTGAACTTCTCTCTCTGGTGGAGGGTTCACCCTGCCTCTCTCTCTGGTGGAGGTTCACCCTGCCTCTCTGGTGGAGGGTTCAACTTGCCTCTCTGGTGGAGGGTTCACCCTGCCTCTCTCTCTGGTGGAGGGTTCACCCTGCCTCTCTCTCTGGTAGAGGGTTCACCCTGCCTCTCTGGTAGAGGGTTCACCCTGCCTTGAGCCTTCCAGGCCCAGGGGGTTTCTGACACATGGGTGTTCCACTGACTCGCGCCGGACATCAAAGTTCCTGCTTGCCATTATGTGACTACAAGGCTGAGACAGAAGTCACGAAAATATTAAGTTCAAGTTTGAAGTACAAAGTGTATTGCCGATTGCGTATTACTAGGGTACAATTGGATAACAGTACAATGAAAGGCTCTCCTCTCATTGGGAATCTCACAGGTATAATGATGATGGAAGTGTTATTTGCCTCTGTGGACTGGATGACACATACAGTACTTCTTAGTCTTCAATGGGACTCTAGCACTAGGACAGCCGTACCTATTTCATCTACTCTTAGCGCCGAATCGGGGGTCAAATGACTATAGTCTTAACCCTTGTGTGGTGTTCACTTTTTGGACCCTTTCGTACTCTTCGGGTCAAGTTGACCCGGGACATCATTGGGGTTTTGAAAGCACTTTTCCTGACACGGTGCTCCTAGTCCCAATGGTGACCCGTACAAGGGAGTATGCTCAGGGTGCAAGATAGCCCCAAAATAGCCCATAATATTAAAGAGCGCCTCCTGTGGGCACAAACAGGTACTGTACCCATTAATGCACAATAGGTACTGTGTTCACATTCAAAAGTGTATATTTTATTCTGGTGGACCTAGGGGGCTGCCCTTTGGAGGGGCTGGAGCAGAGGGTGCCTAATTATAACCCTCAAAGTGTCAGACCCCTGGGAATAGGTGGGGCCGAACGGCAGCATGATGAGTAGAGGCGTTTTTACGCACATGATGCTCCTAACTTCCACTAAACAAAATCCACTATAATAAAGACTTGGTTGTCATAAATCATACTTATCTAGGAAAAATGTAAATGAAACAATGTTTTTATTGATGTTTATTATTTTGAACTTATATTCTCAATTGATTTTCAAAGCATTATAATCAAAGCTGTAAAAAATACAGGTGATGAACAAGAATAATGCTACAAATGCTGAAACACAAAACATGTGGAATGTACACTGTTTTAGTCACTGAAATAACACTGGTTACAATTGTGTGTGCATGGGCATGTCTGTCTACACAACACATGAAGTACAGCATTTGACAGTATGTGTACCACAAATGTACTTTTTGCAGTTGCTGCATGTGGTCCCTGTCTTTGTGTCCTTTGAGGGTCCACACACCTCGCAGCGCTTCCTCTTTTTGCCATGGGCTGCAGTCTAGAATAATGAAAAGACTTAGTTCAGGATTTTTTTTTCCACCACGTCTCCTAATACTCTAAATCACTCACACACACATACACACACACGCACACACGCACACACACACACACACACACACACACACACACACACACACACACACACACACACATATTTACATTTACATTAAAAATGTTGGCATTTAGCAGACGCCTTATTTCAAAGCGACTTACATTTACCAAAGCGATCAATACATTTGACTAAGCAAGTGAATCAACACAGACACACACACAAACAACCGCAACAGGACACTTACCTCAGGCACTGGAGATTGTGGTTGTGTGGGTTGTGCAGGTGGAGCATCTGTAATCCTCCTCACTATGGCTAGAGAAGTTGGGGTCCTGGGCATATGTTGTCTCCTTTGGATATGCGGTGTCACCAGTGCCATACCTAGCTCCTCAAGGAAAATACGTCGTCTTTGGAGCTTCCTTTGGTTGCAGTCTGGGTTGACTGCCATCCAGATTGAAAATGCATTGTAGGCTGAAACATCCAGGATGTTGAAGAAGATCACGAGAGGCCACCGTAGAGTTCTTCTTTGGCAGCTGTAGCAGGCCAGCAGCTTGTCCAGGTTGTCTACTCCACCTTTGGTGGCGTTGTAGTCAAGTATGACCTCTGGCTTACGGTCCTCCCGGCCACTGATTCTTCCATCCCTATGTAGAGTGCTCATGAGCATCACATTCTTGCCCTTTTTTGGTATGTAAGACACCAGGGTAGTGTTGGCTGTAAACACAAAGTTGGAGGAATGGACTGGCCTGTTCTTCACATTTAGAAACTGGGGTGGGAGCTCCGTCTTGTTTTTTCGGACTGTTCCAACCATTGTCACCTTTCGTTTGAGAAGTTCCTGTCCCAGGCTGTAGGATGTAAAGAAATTATCACAGGTGATGTTATGGCCACTGAGGCCCTGTGACATATCCAACACCACCCGTGTCCCCTGGTTTCTCTCAGGGGCTCCTCCCTCTGGCTTCCCTGTATAAATTTGCATGTTCCATGCATACGATGAAACGGCATCACAGACAACCCAGATTTTTATTCCGTACCTTGCTGGTTTGGAGGGCATATACTGCCTGAAGGGGCAACGACCTCTAAACCCCACAAGCCGTTCATCCACAGTTAGATTGGGCCCAGGGTTGTAAAGAAGTGGAAGCCGGTCCACCCACTTGTCCCACACCATGCGGATTGCAGCCAACTTGTCCCTACGCCGTCTAACAGGTCTTGATTCCCGGTCATCAAACCTGATGACCCTCGAGTAGATATTGAAGCTCTTCAGAGACATTGTGGCTCTAAAAATTGCTCTCCCTGTCTCCACATCCCACAGACTTTCAGTCGACTCCCCTCTTGACCTATAGACACATGCTAGGATGAGGATCCCAAAATAGGCCTGTAAGTGTGTGTTGTCCATTTCTTTCCACTCCTCCCCGAAAACACGTCTCCCCTCAAGGTTGGTCATATCAAGAATTATTTTCTGAATTGAATCAGTAATCAGCAGCTCAAAGGATGACTTGATATCATCAACATGAGTCACTGCCAATCGTGTGGGCCCTGGTACCATCCTTATAATGTTAGCAGCTGAGCGGGGGGGCTCTCTCATTGGGGATGAAGACCATTCAATTTGGCCATTCTTGGACAAATATGTGTGGGCTCCTGCAGTGGCTGGCTGTGGGGCTCCTGCAGTGGCTGGCTGTGGGGCTCCTGCAGTGGCTGGCTGTGGGGCTCCTGCAGTGGCTGGCTGCGGGGCTCTTCCAGTGGCTGGCTGCGGGGCTCTTCCAGTGGCTGGCTGTGGGGCTCTTCCAGTGGCTGGCAGTGGGGCTCTTCCAGTGGCTGGCTGTGGGGCTCTTCCAGTGGCTGGCTGTGGGGCTCTTCCAGTGGCTGGCTGCGGGGCTCTTCCAGTGGCTGGCTGCGGGGCTCTTCCAGTGGCTGGCTGTGGGGCTCCTGCAGTGGCTGGCTGTGGGGCTCCTGCAGTGGCTGGCTGTGGGGCTCTTCCAGTGGCTGGCTGTGGGGCTCTTCCAGTGGCTGGCTGTGGGGATCCTTCTGCTGCATGCTCAGAGTGAAACTCATCTCCAAATTCACTTTCAGAATCAGAATACTCTGAATTAATTTCTACATTATCCTCATCTGAAACATCCTCCCCCCCTTCAACTTCACTATGTTGCTCACTCTCTTCAAATATTATCTCCACGGCCCTCTGAACACTGTATCTTTTCTTCATGTTGCTGGTGGAGGATTGTAGTTGAAATGACCTATACACTGGGATGGAGAGCTATTTCTCTCTTTTATCCCTCCCATGATGTGCAGGTGCAGTACAATATTATTATACCTTTTTTTACAACATTGCACTTCAAAGGGTAAAAAGTGCGAGAGCAGACAGCTTCTCGGCGCGGGAAAGCCAGAGCAGACGGCTTCTTGTGCAGGTGTGAGGAGTCCAGTACAATATTATTCTTTATTATTATTATACAATGTTGCATTTCAAAGGGTAAAGAGTGCGAGAGCAGACGGCTTCTCGGCACGGGAAAGACAGAGCAGAGGTGTGTGAGTGAGTGAGTGAGTGTCAGTGTGAGTGTGTGTATGTTTCTGTGTCTCTGTGTATCCGGGTCAAAATGACCCGAACACCTTATGAAGGACATAAATGTGTTGGGGTATTGTAGGATGTGTAAAAAATAAAAATGATTTTTGTTTTTTGTTTTTCATATAAAATGAGCCAAGGCCATGGAGTTTCAGATTGATAAAATGTATTCTTGTACCATTTCTCTTTAAGTAAAAATTGAAAACGGGTCAGGTTGACCCAAACACCACACAAGGGTTAAGAATGGGAAGCTGCTACTTACACACAAAGACCACTAGTTGGCGCCTCTTGTAAATTAGCCTGCCTCCTCCTACACAGAAAAACTAAAATAGCTTTATACTAGCTTATCCTGATGACATTTCGAAAATGTAAGGATACTGGGTGGTAGAACGCACATATCTAGGAAAAGTCATGAAAGGAGGGTCCTGAAATGTTATAGAGTGCAAAGGTATAAAAAAAAAAATACTCGCTTGGTCAAATGACCCCACCCATGGCTGTTCTGGTGCTAGTGGTGAAGCAGCAATAAGTCGGGGCAGGCCAGGGACGGACACACAGCAGGTGGATTTAATTCACTCGATTACTTCAATCAAACAATCAACGCTGATTGGTAGAATGCCAATACTGTATCTCAAATTGCTTAACAGCAGCCCAGGCCAGCCTGGGACCAGACCAGGCAGTGGGGGTGGTGGCGGTGGCAGTGTTTCCGGGACAAACACACAACTACACAATGTTCTAGCAGGGAATCTGGAGCAATCATGTGATTTGGTAGAGCGTGTGAAACACTCGCACTTTGAATATTTCAATATTTCAAGTAGAGTAAAAAAAAACACCTGCCTTCTGTCAATGCTCACATTCACCACACTGTTTGGATACTGCATGCATGCATGAACAGTGCAGACACACACACACCCACCCACACACATACGCCCACACACACACACACCCACCCACACACACACACTGCCATTGTGTCCTGTGCATGTCTGCTGTCGATGATAGGCGCTGTG
>NC_137689.1:42178978-42181478 GCF_963989245.1 Nansenia antarctica | reverse complement strand
TTCACCCCCCCCTCTCTCTTTCACCCCCCCCCCCTCTCTCTTTCACCCCCCCTCTCTCTCTTTCACCCCCCCTCTCTCTCTTTCTACTAGGTAGGGGAGGGTGGAGTAACCCACCCACCCCCTCCCATAAGAAACCTCATTTCTAACAAACTCATCTAATTTACTGTCTGGTCCTTTCTTCTCACCCCCCCCCCCCCCCCATCATCTCCCCTGTCCTGTCCTTCACCTCTCTAAGAGGGGGCAGGAGTGGGGTGTGTCCTGGAGGCCAGCGATAAAGAGACGGGACCCCCCCGCCGCCCTTCACGTTCCCCCGCTAGGTTAATCAAACCAACAGGAGCTCATCTCTCTCTGGGGCTTCACGAGCTTACCACACACAGCGCTTAAGGGTCCTTTATGGAGGTTACAGCAGGTTGTGGCGGTCCAACTGGAGAGGGAACCGCCACTGTGTTAGGAGAATGGGAGACGGCGATGGTGCAAGAAGGGGTGTGTTGGGGAATGGATTTCTGGGGCGGCTGTGGCTCAGGAGGTAAAGCCGGCGTCTAATGATCGCAATGTCGGCAGATCGGCAGTTCGAGCTCCAGCTGGCCACATGTCGAAGTGTCCTTGGGCAAGACACTGAACCCCAAATTGCTCCCAATAAGCGGACCGGCGACTTGCATGGTAGCTTTCCGCCATTGATGTGTGAATGTGTGTGTGAATGGGTGAATGAGAGGCCATTGTAAAACGCTTTGGAATAAGGCACTATATAAGTCAGTCTGTTTTATATTTCTGTTTGAATGGATCAGGGTAAAAAAGAGGCGAGGCCTGGTTACAGGGTTTTGTGCGAGAGCTCAAGACACACCAACATGTCATCTCTAATGGATAAGGACTAGGCCCCATTTGACAGATTAGAACCCCACTGAAATATAGGGGGAAACCCTGGGTAACCAGATCAGACTGGTTTTAGGATGTCCTTGGTACACAAGCTGTAGTCACTGAGATGATGATGACGATTATTATGAAAATGACCAATTCTAAAAATGACTATAAGGATTACGATGATGTCATCTCAGCGCTTGAGATGTGTTCTTGTAAAGGGTAAGTATCCACTGCCTATACACACACAGACACACAGACACACACACACACACACACACACACACACACACACACACACACACACACACAGTCTGGGTGCAAACCAGGTGAAAAGCCAAAGATCTAAAGAGAATTAAAAGTTCCAGAGCAACATGTTTGGGACGAAAACACACTATTCATTAACAGTTCTATCTTTTAACCCTAATAATGTTACACATGCATTTGAACCCTAATGCTACACATGCATTGTGATATGCCCATGATATGACCAGGAGATGACTACAGTACATCTTCTAATCACCGACATTATATAACCACAACAGTACTCTTCACATCCCTTCCCACCCTCTCAGACATGGAGGGGTAAACATGCTGTGTTCTGGGTCTAGCTGACTGCAGTTGAAGCTGCATCACAGAGGCTGATGTCCTGTTGGGGGAGTGAGAGGCTCCTCTCCTCTGCTGCAGTAACCTAATGCATGTTTTAGACGTGATATTGTGTGCAGGTTTGTTTCATGGAACATTATGTAGAACTCATCTCAGTAGCTTGTTTGCTATTAAGGTACGAGTTATTGGAATTATTCCAATATATATATATATATATATTATTTTTTTTCAATTCCCCATATGTTTATTTTCTACCTGACCTCAGCACACTGGTGTTCCTCTGTCCTCACCAGGGCTTCGCTGCCTGGGTCGTGGAACTCCATCCTACCGTGAACTAAAAAGCATTATCATGAATAATGGATGTGTTTTCCGTGTTCTTTCGTGGAGACATTGTCTCCCATTCAGCGAACAAACTCAATCAATACGCCGATACGTATTGCAGCGCTAAACTAATTCAACTCAGATATCATAATATTGACGAGCCGACATCCAACACTATCCCCGAGCAGGGACGAGCAGGCTCCGGTGGCTCCGGGCAGAGGACGGGAGGCTGGAGGCTTTAACGCGCTTCGCCCGCGAGGAGACTTGTGCATTCAAGCGTCCATAGAACCCCAATGATGTGTATCAACATTTCAGAGGAAAAACAACATGCATCACGGCAGGGAAGAATGAATCCTAAACACATGCTGACAGTGTACGAGGGTGACAGTGTACGAGGGTGCACAATAAAACAGCGAATATAGTGAGTCTTAAATGTTTTTCGTTCAAGAATACAATTCCACGTTAAAGATAACATAAATAAAGAGAAAGATCGTGATATATGCATATATCACGATCTTTCTCTTTCGTGATATATGCATATGCTTATATATATAAGACACTCAAATGAAATGGTTTACTTAGCCTATCATGGTTAACTAAATAAATAATCTATTGCTGATAATTCAATATAGTTTTTTTTCATCCCCCCTTCCATACGACATGCTGCAGTAACACTACTGTGGACCAGGGAGACCTGCATTCAACAGATAGGCTGCTA
>NC_137689.1:42058978-42176478 GCF_963989245.1 Nansenia antarctica | reverse complement strand
CCACCTCCACCACAGAAGCCAAGAGTAGCCAGTGCAACAGCCACTCCTCACACACACACACACACACACACACACATACACACACACACACACACACACACATACACACACACACACACACACACTCACTCACTCAGTCTCTGAATTATACAACAGGCCGGTGAGAGGGAGGGAGGTAGAGGGAAATAAACACCAAGGGAGCCAGTGAAGAGAGAGATGGAGAGAGACATAATGTGAGAGAAAGACAAATGAAACCAGGCTAGGGAGAATTCTACAGCGAATTAGGGATGGAGAGAGAAAGAGAGAGACAGAGAGAGAGAGAGAGAGAGAGAGAGAGAGAGAGAGAGAGAGAGAGAGAAGGGGAAGAACATGAATGAAAACAGAAATGACATTTCAATTGAATTGTTACATATTACAATATTTTGTTTTAATTCCAGTCATGAACACACACACACACACACACACACACACACACACACACACACACACACACACACACGCCGTTCAAGATAACTGGTGAAATGTGATCCTCTGTATATGGGATACACCAGCAGTAGACTTAGACTTAGTCTCTACTGTACTATGCTCACCAGCTCGTGTCAGTCGACACACATGACATTACAAAGCTGCTGGAATGTCCAGCTCAGCCTACAGCTCTGCGGTCATCCATTTTTCATGAGCAGAAGAACTCCCCCCCACTATGGCAAGAGATCCAGAAGAGTTTACCATCCTCTCTCGTTGGGTGAGTGTGAGACTGTGTTCCCACCCAGTCACTCAGCCACTGACTAGCTACTAGCGACTACTAGCTACTGCTGCTAGATACTACTAGATACTACTAGATACCACTAGCTACTACTAGATACCACTAGCTACTACTAGATACTATTAGATACTACTAGCTACTACTAGCTGCTAGCTACTACTAGATACTACTAGCTACTACTAGATACTACTAGCTACTACTAGATACTACTAGCTACTACTAGATACTACTAGATACTCTAACAGCCTCAAGCTCACAGACAGACGCAACATGACGTAGGAGGACAAGGGGAAAAATTACACCTTGAAAGCTTACACTGGGATTGAGTTACAAACAAACAATCTGCGAACGCCTCCGCCCTAATTAACAACCCTGAGAGAAATGAACGCACTTGCACATGCGCATGCGAACACGTTATTCTCTCTCTTTCTTTCTCTCTCTCTCTTTCTCTCTCTCGCTTTCATAGACTCACACAGACACCAACCCTAAACCTCTCCTTATACTGTATCTCCCTTTTACATCTCTCTCTCTCACACACACAAACACACACACACACAAACATACTCACACGGTCCTGCCCTTGACATCGAGGTTGCTGCTGGTTTTTAACAGTCAGGTAGTAAAGTCTGCCCTAACAAGGGAAGTAGAGGGAAGACTTCCTACATTAGAGGTGAACCTGTTACTGCTGTTAATCGGAGAGGAATCCAATAGTGTGTATGTCAGCCACTAAAACCTGCGTATAAAACGTCAATAAAGAGTGGGGAAGGTCACGTGACCCAGCAACAGTGTTGCGTCGAGGTCATGTCATGTTGGCTGAGGCCATTATGGGAAACTCAGTGTGTGTTAGTGCGGCTGCATGCAATCATGTGGGGAGTGTTGGTGTGTGTGTGTTGGAGCAGACCACCTCACACACACAGTACACACTTTACAGTAATGACTGTTACACTGTACGATAATCACTCACTGCAGCAGCGATCATGAGGTACAGCCCCCTGGGTATGACCTTGATTGAGTCCATCCGCTGTCCTGTGTTCAATGAATGTGTGTGTGTGTGTGTGTGTGTGTGTGTGCGTGTGCATGTGTGTATTATGTGTGTGTGTGTGTGTGTGTGTGTGTGTGTGAATCTATCCTGATGATTTCCATTTGATTTCAGCCCATTGATCTTCCACTCTGCCCTCATAGAAAGACAGTATGTGAAAAGCCTTTATTGCTGCACGGAGAACCCACCTCCCCTTAATGTCCAGGGTGTGGGCAGCACACACACAAACACACACACACACACACACGCGTAATACACACACACACACACACACACACATTTTAAATGCTTTATTTATGTCCACATAAATACAAAGTGCATTGACGACATAAACACTATCAGTGCAATCAGTTCATTGGGAGACATTCACACACACACACACACACACACACACACACACGCACACACACACACACTCACACACACTCTCACCCACTCTCTCACACACACTCTCTCACACACACACACACACACACACACACACTCACACACACCATCTTCTTGCTAGGGAATGACCCCTGACCTTTCCCCTCTGAGCCTCTTAACATGGTCAACTTACTCACAGAGATGGGAGGTGGGGCACAAACCTGCATCAGCAGATCCACCCTATCTCTCAGTAGTGTGTGTGTGTGTGTGTGTGTGTGTGTGTGTGTGTGTGTGTGTGTGTGTATGTGTGGGACCTGGCTGTACTAGACTATCCCAGGCTTTCTGTTCCCCAGGCATATAAGTTGAAAGCCCTCGATGTGTGTAGATGTTAATACTGTAGTTCATAGGTGTGTAGCGTCCATATCCGTGTGTGTGTGTGTGTGTGTGTGTATATTAGTGTTACCCCAGAAATCCTCTGATGTTAAAAGGTAGGGATCAGATGATGTTGACTCAATAGACTGCTAATCCTCAGTAGCTATGCTCCTTTCTCTATGGACATTAGCCACTCAAGCCCTTTGGTCTTTCCCCATAAGCCCAGTCGGACCACAATGCCTTTCCCACGCACAAGGCACATGGCCTCTGGTGCTGATCCAGAACCAGCCTCTTCCACCTCTAGAACAGAGTTTAACCACTGGAATCTTAACAGCAAACAGGACCAGAAACAGATAAAAGAAAAATGGGGGGGGAGCGGGCATTTAGCAGATGCCTTTATCCAAAGCGACTTACAACAAATACATTTGACTAAGTAAGTGAATCATTCCAGTCATGGCAGGAAAAAGTCATTCATGCTCGGGTCAGGGGCCATTGGCAATCGTCGTAGTCCTAGAAGAAGGAAGAGTTTTTTTTTTATAACAGTAGCGAAACTGTACAAGGGGGGAGAGGGGAAGTAGATGTCTCAGGAGGGACAGTTAAGGTGTAGCCTACAGAGATGGAGGTCTTCAGTCTACGGTGGAAGATAGGGAGAGATTCTGCAGTCCTAACAGCATGGTCAGAATTAATCTGGATGGATAGCACTATCAGCTATATAATTATTTAAAAAAAAATGTAAACAGAAAAATTCTAAATAGGAACATTTAATAAATAAATAAATAAATAAACTAACTACACAGTCACCAGAGACTGAGAGAGCGGTGACGTTGTTTCGATGATCTTTGCTCTTGCGGTCCGTCTGCTGTATGCTAATGAGGTGATCTGCTATGACTTCCACACCCGACGAAAGCCTGATACGTTAACGTGTAACCAATAGGAGGAAAGATTACAGAAAAAGAAAATAAAGGTTTATTTGTATGACGATGCACTTTCCCTCATGTACACATTGTATATATGCATAATACACTTGCATGCATTTGTCTAGTAAGGAATATCTATTATGCTCTCGTCGTAGACGTAGGAGTAAATGGTAAATGGACTGACTTATACAACGCCTTATTCCAAAGCGCTTTACAACGGCCTCTCATTCACCCATTCACACACACATTCACACACCAATGGCGACAAGCTACCATGCAAGGCACCGGGCTGCTCATTGGGAGAAATTTGGTGTCTTGCCCAAGGACACTTCGACATGTGGCCAGACGGGGCTCGAACCGCCGATCTGCCAACCTTGCGATCATTAGACACCAGCTCTACCTCCTGCGCCACAGCTGCCCACAGGAGTCAGGAAGTTGGCCCCCGGCCTGCTGGGATAATACGACGACCAGGTCCGTGGTTCCGTCTCTGTGTGTTACTGGTGACGCGGCCTCGCTGGCTGTCCCTTAGCTCCCGTAGCTCATCTGTATGTGCAGCCAGTGCGTAGTGTAGCCGTGTTAGCTCTTCCAGACACTGAGGCAGCTTTCCTGGGATTGCTACAGACAAAAGGTTAATTCACCTGATCACGTTTAACGAGGGGGCCATCATCCATCCCCCCGTCCCCTGACGTAGTGACATTTGGCGGGGGCCCGCTCGGTGACTTGCTGGCATTTGGGAAGCAGCAGACAAAAGGGTTCGAAGTCTGAATCCAAATGATCCCTGTGGCTTGTCAGAGCAGGGGGTAGGGGGTGGCGGAGAGGAAGGGGGGAGGAATAGAGAGGTAACGAAGGGGATGGGGGGGGGAAGAGGTAGTCAGGGGGAATGGGAAAAAAGTTCTCTGGCACACTAAGGCTGCATTTACACCGCAGGTCGTAATGCCTAGTTCCGATTTGGTGTCTTTAAACTATTTTTTACACCTACTTTTTCAAATGACCCATATCTGATACCTGTGCTTACACTGGTAACATTTGTAATGATCCGCATGTACAACGAAAATGAAAGTAAACAGACAGCCAGGATTTGCAATGGACGCAATGAGACAGAAATTATAATCCCTTTTATATATATTATAATAGTGAAAATACCATCGCTCATCCGTTATCAGACTTTGCGGAGGTGCTGGAACTGAAGAGTATCAATAAGAGTGCAAAATAACATTGTTTATTGCGAGCTTTCGGTCATAGACCTTCTTCAGGCATACGTATATAAAGCCATTGCTTTCCGAAGTATGTTTAGAGGGCTGCAAAATATTGCGCACATTTTAAGGCGGAGAAGAAAGAGCACTTCACTGTTGAAGTGAGTGAAACTCACGTCAAACATCATCAAAATGCGGAAGACCGTCGTATTTTCAATGACGAGCAAATCAGAATTGACCGTTATATGCGACCTGCCTGGTTAGACCGCAGTCGAAATGACACATATCCGATTCGTATCTGATTGAGGCCGGCTTGATATTGAGGCCTGAATCGGAGAATATCAGATTCAATGTGCTTTTTTACTGCTTACACCTACATGTTACATAACCGATCTGTGCCGCATGAGAAAAAACATAAGCATAAAATCTGAATTGTGTCATTTTGACCTGCGGTGTAAATGCAGCCTTAGTGCTGCTAGCCCCTGACTGACTGTGATGGAGACCTGACTCAGCCTGGAAGCTGCTGCTGCTGCTGATGATGATGGTGATGATGATGATGATGATGATGATGATGGTGATGATGATGATGATGCTGATGATGGTGATGATGATGATGATGATGATGATGATGATGATGTTGATGCTGATGATGTCAGGGTTCCCGCGGGGTCTTAAAAAGTCTTTAAATGCATCTGGATTAGATAATTGTGATAACTTATCTGTATAGTGTTTAAATGTGTTTGGTCTAAATATGTCCGGTCTACAACGTAAGTAGTATAGTAATTATCCTATCAGTCCCCCCCCCCCCCCCCCCCCCCCGCCACCACCAACAAGAACTGGAACCAAAAAACAATACCTTTGCAGCCCCCGGTGAGAACACACCCAGGCAGATATGAAACAAGCTTGAGCTGGGCGACGAAAGAGACATTCTAACAGTGTGGTGCCAACATCTTGTTTTTTTTGTACCTTTGTCTCGTTGATAACTATGGGAAAGTGCAACGGGAGAAGTTCAACGCTACCTGGTTGGAGAAAACCACTTTTACTGCTTGGTTGAAACCAGCGGAGCGCAACGTTTTTGAGGGCCGCTGCATTTTATGCAAGAAAACTGTAAAACTAGGAACATTGGGCATAAAGGCTTTGGAATCACATGCCCTGTCGGAGAAACACAGGACCCAAGCCAGAAGCCAACAACAAACCCCTGCCATCTGTTCTGTGTTCGCCCCTGCTTCAGGAGCATCAAGTATGTCTGCCAGTGTGATGTTGACGATGATGATGATGATGATGATGATGATGATGGTGATGATGATGGTGATGAAGAAGAAGATGATGATGATGGTGATGATGATGATGGTGGTGGTGATGATGGTGATGATGATGGTGGTGATGATGATGATGGTGATGATGATGATGGTGATGATGATGGTGGTGATGATGATGGTGATGATGATGGTGGTGATGATGATGCTGATGGTGATGATGATGGTGGTGATGATGGTGATGATGATGGTGGTGATGATGCTGATGTGATGATGATGATGATGACGATGATGAAATTCAGGGACATAGTGTCCAATCAATTCAGGACAGGCGTATATCCCTGCTTCTACACAAGAAGAAGGGATATTATGGGATAGATTCACAGACAGGTGCTAGAGGATCCTATGGCAATGATGAGACAGATACTGTGGTGTGTAGTGAAGTGAAGTGAAGTGAAGTGAAACTTTATTTATATAGCGCCTTTCGTACATGGATGCAACTCAAAGCATCCGTGTACGGAATCCGTGTTCATCTGAAATGAAATTGTCAGAGGGCGTCATTTAAATGCACGCACGCACACACACACACACACACACACACACACACACACACACACACACACACACACACACACTCACACACAAACATACTCTCTCTCTCTCTCTAACAGAATTCTCTCTAATTACAGCTAACCCCAGGCTATGATAACTAACACCTTACTCCAGGGTGTGAAGTGTGATCCTTTGTGTGTGTGTGTGTGTGTGTGTGTGTGTGTGTGTGTGTGTGTGTGTGTCTCTCTCTGTTGTGGCCTCTCTCTTTGCTCCTGTCCTTATGAGAATTCCCTCCACGTCATTCCGTTTGTCACACCACCACCGCCCCCTACTGGCCATGTACCGTATAAGCACTGCCAGACGTGTTAGCCTCGGAACAAAACAGAAACTGGGATATTACCATTCACCACCATTCATTCATAGCCCTCCCTCCCTCCCTCCAGCCCACTGCATTCATGTTGACAGTCTGCCCCCTCATGGTAGCTTCTTGGATCACACCATTATTGGGAACATGGTGAGCCTCAGATACACTATAATGGACAAAAGTATTGGGACACCCGAACATCACACCCATATGTGCTTGTTAAACTTCTCATTCCAAAACCATGGGCATGAATATGGAATTGGTCCCACCTTTGCTGCTATAATAGCTTCCACTCTTCTGGGAAGACTTTCTACTAGATTTTATGGTTGCAGGGATTTGCTCCCATTCAGTCACAAGAGCATTACAGTTTTTTTACGGTTGCTAAGTCGCAGTGTTCAATACTGAAGTCACAGAGTCACAACTCTTCATACAGTCTGCATTACTAACATGCATGTTGGCCAATCACTTCATTCATGTCTCAAAAGAAGCTTGTTCAACCATACACTGGCAACAATGTTCACTCAGAAAGCATACACAGCCATTCACAACACTCTGACCTACAAAACACTAACAACAGGGAGCATTACCAGGGGTGCACATAACTGGTGCGCCAGTGCGCATGCGTCGCCAAAATGCATGTTGCGCGGAGGATCAGCGGCATGAACGCGCTCTTGCGCACCAACAGCTGGAAGCGCTGGGAGAGGAATTGACTTCCTCAAAACTCCTACTGCTAACTGCTGACTGCCCGTTAATACCAATACCATATCCTTTCATGACCACAATGTACCCACCGACGACGACCACGGCGACTCCCCTCACGAAAACATTCGGAAAGTATCGTAACTTGTACTTTCATTCCGCGTATCGCGCATAGCATGGTTATCACGCCGACACGTGAAAATTCAGTCCCGAACGACTCGTCGCTAAAAGGAAAAACAACACCAAGGCACTTCACGTTTCTTTTCTCTGAAGCTTTCAAACGTTCAGACGTTTGTTTTACAGCTTCATTATCGCACCTCGACCCCTGACCCAGGGAATATGGTTGGGAATTATATTAGAAGGAAAAAAAAAAGACTGTGCAACAATCAAAATAATGAGCTATTTAAAGTGATAGCCTACAACATCCTCTACCATGGTTGAAATTGAGGACAGTATTAACAACAGTCAAGAGAGCAGTGATGATGATGATTAAGCTTGTAGCATAAGTAAATGCTTAGGTTGTAACTTTTTGTTGAAAGTTGATTTCAGTGTTTACAGAACAGAGCAGTGCTTAAGGAGATATCAGTTGATTTCATTGTATTTAAAGAACAGACATTCAGTTAGTGCTTAAAGAGATGTCAGTTGATTTCATTGTGTTTAAAGGAGTCTGACAGACTTTCATGCTTAAAGAGCAGTCATTTGATTTTGCATTTGTTTATTTAGTTTTGCACACAATCATTTGTTCGTTCATCTTTATTTATGAATAAATGTCATTTTGCTAATATAAGTTATCCATGTATCCCTTTTTCATCCATCCTGTGGGACGGGTCGTGACTCGTGAGCTCGGGGAGCACCAAGCAGCATCCCTAGGTGCTCCTCTGAGCACTGGCCCCAAAAAGTTATGTGCACCCCTGAGCATTACATAGTTTGAATGATTTTCACAAGAATGAATATTTCATTCTAAGAATGGTTTGATTTATAGTAATCATAGACAGAATAGTTGACTGTAAAACTGTAAAGTATTAGGCAACAAGAATGAATCAGAAACGCTACAATTTGCTTCTATCCTTTAGTGTATTTTCTTTTCAGTATCTTTGCAGAAAGTAAGTTACGGTACATGTACTTCAAAGTACACTACATTTGTGGAAAATGAAAGGGGAAAATAAAGTGGAAGATGCAAAGTTCAAATAAAAAATAAAAACAGAAATTCCAGGGCTACAATACAATAGCTTATCACACCAAAAATGTCTCACTCCTGAGGATTTTGGTCCACCCTCTGGTCTGCATCTGGTCACATCTAATGTCTTCCCAGGCAATGCATCTAGTCTATTTCATTTCATTGTATATATTCTGCTAATATTTTCTAGACATTTCAATATGATTACTGCAAATAGTGAAAATACCACCGCTCATCCGTTATCAGACTTTGCTGAGGTTCTGGAACTGAAGAGTATCAATAGAGTGCAAAATAACAGCATCATCTGTCATATATGATAGGAATATGATTACTGCAAAATTGCACCAAATAATTCAGTTTTGAATGTGTTCTTCAGAGTTTTGAACACAGTATGTTAGCAATGAAAAAATGTGTTGCAAATACATAGTATTTTGCAGGTGGGGGAGTTTGAATGAGAGAAGTGTTATGGCATTTGGAGAACGTAGTCATTGAATGCATTCTGTATGAAAGCAATGCACAAATCACAGAGAAAGAGTCACAGTTTTGTTCACATGGGTTTCTGCTCTGCTGACTGTATGAAGAGTTGTGAAACTGTGGTTTCAGTATTGAACACTGTGACTTAGCGACCGTAAAAAACTGTAATTATTGTTGCCTAATACTTTACAGTTGTACAGTCAACTATTCTGTCTATGATTACTATAAATCAAACCATTTTTATAATGAAATATTCATACATACATATATTCTTGTGAAAATCATTAAAACTATGTAATGCTCCCTGTTGTTAGTGTTTTGTAAGTCAGAATGTTATGAATGACTGTGTATGCTTCTGAGTGAACATTGTTGCCAGTGTATGGTTGAACGAGCTTCTTTTGAGACATGAATGAAGTGATTGGCCAACATGCGTGTTAGTAATGCAGACTGTATGAAGAGTTGTGACTCTGTGGCTTCAGTATTGAACACTGTGACTTAGCGACCGTAAAAAACTGTAACATTGGAAAAAAGTGTTGCAAATACATAGCGTTTTGCAGGTGGGGGAGTTTGAAGTGTTATGGATTTTGGAGAACATGGTCATTGAATGCATTTTGTATGAAAGCAATGTAAAAATCACAGAGTAAGAGTCACAGTTTGGTCCACATGGACTTCTGCTTCGCTGACTGTATGAAGAGTTGTGACTCAGTATTGAACACTGCGACTTACAGTTCTCTAGTGTCTCATTGTATGCTGTAGCATTAAGATTTCCCTTCACTGGAACTAAGGGAACTAGCCCAAACCATGAAAACAGACCATAATTGTGTCCACATAATTTTGTCCATATAGTGTATGTATGATCTGGTGGTGTGTGTGTGTGGTGTCATGAGCAGAGCCAGTCCAGGATAGTTCATTATGTCTACAGGGATGTGAGCATGCCTTTTAGTAGAAGTTCATCTAGGGGTTGATCTGTCACCATTACACACCTGAAGAGAACACCAAGGAGACCTGTCAGACTGATGGATGGTACAGTATGTGCGTGCGTGTGTGTGTATGTGTGTGTGTGAGAGAGAGAGAGAGAGAGAGAGAGAGAGAGAGAGTGATAGAGAGAATCATAGCATTTGTATCATTACATATCATAAGTAAGATGAAGAGAACGAGGCCACCGCTCTTCTGCCGATTACGCCCTTTGTCCTGAGGTTAACCTGGGGTCAACTCAGTCAAGGTCCTGAGGTTCACTCAATGATGGAAGAAGGATGAGGACGAAAACAAGATTTGACTTGTCAGTCAATTGTTAGAATTTGTTAGATATTTTTTGCTTTAGACACAGGGTCAGCCATAGTCGGCGCCCCTGGAGCAATTAGGTGTGTGTCTTGCTCAAGGGCACATGCATCTCCCTCCTGAGGCGGAGATCGACCTTCTGAATGCTAGCCGGCCTCTCTAACTCTCTAGGCTACCACTGCCCCGTTTGACTGACCTTGTGATATACAGTAGATATTGTCTTGGGCTTTTCTAAAAATAACTGCACAACCACAGGCTTTTGCAGTAAGGCCATTTTCTTATTGTGCTAGCAAGTCAATTCTACTGAATACTGCTGTGGTGCTGTATGATATATTGGGAGGCCTGGAGCGGTTTCCCTTATGCAGTAATTGTAAGAATGTCCACATCTCCAGATCTATACCGCCTCCTCCAACATAGACGGTATATTCCTTTCTACTGGTTCTATTTTAAATCCCCTCTCTCGCTCTCTCTCGCTTTCTCTCACTCTCTCTCCTCTCTCTTTCCATTTTCTAGAGGTTGTTTGGCAGGCTGCTATTGCAATCACAGAGTGAAAAATTGTTCAACTGTAAACGTCCGTCGGAGAGCTCCACACCTCCCTCCCTGTGTGACCAGTCCAGCTCCCACCTCTCTCCCTGTGTGACCAGTCCAGCTCCCCCCTCCCTCCCCGTGTAACCAGTCCAGCTCCCACATCGCTCCCTGTGTGACCAGTCCAGCTCCCCCCTCCCTCCCCGTGTGACCAGTCCAGCTCCCCCCTCCCTCCCTGTGTGACCAGTCCAGTGGGAGGTGCCTTCAGGTAGTAGGGAGGAGGGCAGTAGGCCAAGGTAAGAGTTAAGTGCCCATGTGTATGGTATACACACAGGCTATGGTATGTGTTTGAGTCTTTTGATCTTACATTCAGCCAAGTTCCTCAATTTAGTTTTGTTCTGTGGTCGAGCATGCGCACATATCCCCCCCCCCCCACACACACACACACACACACACACACACACACACGCACACACACACACAGACAGACACACTCCCTCTTCTTGCGTCAACTAAACCAGTAATAGTGGTTAAAAGGGGATGTTTATACAACCTCGAGAAAAAAACAAGCCCACGTCTGTCGCATGAGGCTGGTGGACGAACTCAAACCGCCCGTGTCTTTCACTGACGCTCTGCGAAAATACAACTCCACAACCTTCCACGCTGGGCCGTTTCCAGCTCTCACTATAACGGGAAACGTTTTTCCAGACGAAGCTTTCCCAGAGCGCCGTGCGCACGCACAGTGCATTTTAATGTGTAGGTATGTGTCTCTCAGCCTAAAATGGAAGCAGATGTTCTTGTGGAGTAAAAGTTTACATAGGGCTGTAATCAAGCGATGTTTTTTTTTTGGTATTTTCCCTCTCTCCCTATTTAGTCTGTTTTTCTCTGCAAATGAGCCTGGAAAAGCTAGTATTGTGTGGTGTGTGTGGGGCCGTGCTGGACTGCCACATATGGGAGTGATTACGGCTCTGTGTTTATCTGAGCTCACTGAGCCTCCTCAGAGTGACAGGCTGGAGGGCCTAGCTAGCCCTAGCAGAGGAGCTCCGACCCCACCGTGCACACCGCTCTCACGTGCACACCGCTTTCCGTGCACACCCCTCTCTGTGCACACCGCTCTGCTCTGTGGACTCATACCCTCCCTACAGAAGCTCCTGCCTGCCACTGAACACATGAGGGGTGGACCGTACCGTACGGAGCACGTCAACACAGATCATACCAACACACACACACACACACACACACACACACACACGTAACCAAGACGACTGTCACCCTCACCCTCCCCCACAAACAGACATGCACAGAGCTGGAAAGAAAAAGGAAGTGGCTGGAAATTGAGCGCACATACACACATACATACATACACACATACACATACACACGCACACCCAAACAGCACACCCAAACCACACGGCCACTTGCACAGATACACACACACATGCACACACGTGCGAACACACACACACACACACACGTGTGCACGCACGCACACACACATACACACACACACGCGCTTTTACCACTTTGTTTAGTTGTGAGCGCTCTTCTTCTCTCTCTGCCTGAGGCTGTGTAAACAGTGAAGCCAGTGTCCAGAGACTCCGCAGCCAATCACAGCAGCTCTTACTGACCGTCACAACACTGTCTCTTAACATTTAACACTCTGAAACTGAAGACCGATTCTGACAGGGGGGGAAACCGTGAGGGGTGCGAGATTGTAACAAATGTTATATTTCTGCCTCACACGAGTCGCCTACGAAGGTCGGTCATTCTGCGTTATTTCCGATCATCCCGCTACGAAGCACGTGAACACAGCATGATTCACCCCCCCATCTGGAACCAATCCTCCCTCTGACTCTGAGGTTGTTTCTCTCTCTCCCTCACCGACATGCCGCCACAAGCTAGCGCTGAGATCCTCCTGTACTGGAGTTACACAACACTGTGGCTTTGGCAGCAAACAGAGATGGATGTGGACAGAGATATATACCGTCTGATCTTTCCAAGTAAACTACACTTTCATTACCTTTACTGAGAGGATCTTGGTGGGAAGGTTTCACGGAGAGAGTGAAAGAGTGAGTAGTGAGGAGGCTGACTTCCGTGGTCCCAACCACAAGGGTTGAGTACAGGTCTGTCAGTGTGGTCACAGTGTAAAGGGTTGAGTACAGGTCTGTCAGTGTGGTCACAGTGTAAAGGGTTGAGTACAGGTCTGTCAGTGTGGTCACAGTGTAAGTGGGAGATACATTAAAGGTCCCAGTCCCTTTTTCAGAGCTTGTGCACTTACATTTGGGTCTCTGATGGGCCTACTAACACACAAACATACATCTGGCAGCAGAGTTTTGGACATACTGGAGCCTGTCCAGGGTTTTGTTGGGTACCCCGAACAGGACACCATTGCAGTAGTCCAGGCGGGAGGTGACAAACGCATGGACCAGGGTTTCAGCAACAAACTCTGAGAGTGACGGTCGGAGTCTGGCAATGTTCCTTAGGTGGAAGAAGGCAGAATGGTGATGGACTTGATGTGGGATTGGAAGGAGAGGGTGGAGTGACAGAGGATAGAGGTTGCGGTGACACCCAGGTTGCGGACTTGGGGAGATGGGGAGATGGAGCAGCCGTCAACCTTGAGGGTGAAGTCACCAGCCTTCAGGAGCAGCGCCTGATACATAACTTGTTTATGTTTAGCTACTGTGTGATCATCTAGTTATGTGTAGTTATGTGTTTTTAGCATGTTCATGTTCTATCGGCATGTTGTGATGTGCTAAACAATTTCAAATGATCATATATATATATATAAAATATATATATATATATTCATATTTTATATTAGATGAAGACATTCAAATTGAGAAACAATAGTGTGTGAAACAAAAGTTGAAATATTGCAGGTTACGTTACTGCACGCTGCTGCTCCCGCCATTTCAGTTGTGTGAGCACTGAGCAGTCGAGCAAAGTCAGCGCTTTTTGTAATAAAGATGGATATACGAAAGTGGATTAAATCCTCGAAAGGTGCAGCTGCACCCAACCCCACTGGACAGAGACATAGCACCAGCAGTAGCGACTGTGGGCTAGCACCCTGACTGCTACTACTAGCACCCTGACTGCTACTACTAGCAAGGTGAGTTTAGCTACTAGCCCACCAACCAAATGTTAGGGCTACTACTAGCCTTGCTAGCCCCCCGACGACTACTGTTCATCTTGGATTAGTGGTGGAGCGATCAGAGCCTACATGGATGACCTCACAACACTCACCACGACCAAGGCTTGCACAGTACGGCTACTAAGAAAGCTCCAGGAAAACATTGAGTTGGCTCGCATGAAGATCAAGCCGAGCAAGTCCAGAAGCATCTCCATTGTCAAGGGGAAGCTGTCAGACCACCACTTCCACATTGGCGAAGAACCCATTCCAACGGTCTCCGAGAAGCCTGTGAAGAGCCTAGGTCGTTGGTATGATGCCTCCCTCAAAGATAAAGAGCAAGTAGAGCAGCTCAGGAAGGAGGTAGCCAGCGGCCTGGAGAACATCGACTGAACCCTGCTTCCTGGCAAGCTGAAGCTCTGGTGCATGCAGTATGGACTACTTCCACGTCTCCTGTGGCCACCCTAACCCTCTATGAAGTTCCTCTCTCAAAGGTGGAAAAGCTGGAGAGACTGGTCAACTCATATGCAAGGAAGTGGCTTGGCCTTCCCAGGTGCCTCAGCAGCATTGGGCTCTACGGCAAAGGGATGTTACACCTGCCCATTTCCAGTCTGACAGAGGAGTACAAGTGTGCCAAAGTCAGACTGGAGATGATGCTTCTGGATTCGAATGATCCATTTGTAGCCCAAGCTGCCCCCATCCTGGCCACTGGGAGGAAGTGGACCCCATTGGCTGCAACTAAGCAGGCAAAGGCAGCACTCAGACACAGGGACATTGTGGGCCGAGTGCAGGAGGGGAGGAGTGGTCTTGGCCTCGGGATTAGTACACCGGCCTGGAGCAAGGCCAATCCATCTCAGAGACGCAAGCTGGTGGTCCAGGAGGTACGTCGGGAAGAGGAAGCAGGAAGGCACGCACAAGCTGTGGCGCAGGCAAAGCAAGGGCAGTGGATGGCATGGGAAGGAGTGGAAAAGAGGAAGATCTCCTGGAAAGATCTGTGGGAGATGGAGGCATTCAGAGCGAGCTTCACCATCAGGGCTGCCTACGATGTCCTGCCTTCTCCTGCAAACCTAAGCCAGTGGTATGGCGAAGACCCAACGTGCCCTCTATGTCAAAGTCCAGCAACACTGAAGCACATCCTAGTGGGATGCAAGACCAGCCTCACCCAAGGCCGTTACACCTGGCGGCACGACCAGCTGCTAAAGTGTCTTGCAGCAGTGCTGGAAAGTCAACGGACAAGTGTGAACGCCCTTCCTCCCCCGTCATCCCGGTGGCAGCCAGCACCATTTGTTCGGGAGGGCGAGGGTCAAGCCAGCCTCACCACCATAAGACCAGACACTGGGCAGCTGGGCAGAGCACGGGACTGGAAGCTGCTGGCAGACTTGGACAAGAAACTCTGCTTCCCAGCTGAGATCGCATCCACCAACCTGCGACCAGACCTTGTGCTGTGGTCAGCCTCGCTCAAGCTCGTTTACATCATCGAGCTCACTGTGCCCTGGGAGGGTGCAGTGGAGGAGGCTTACGAGTGGAAGAGGCTGAGGTACACTGAACTCGCAGCAGATGCCCAACAACAAGGCTGGACAGCGAAGGTACGCCCAGTGGAAGTAGGCTGCAGAGGGTTCGTAGCCACCTCAACATCCAGGCTACTCAGGGAGATGGGAGTGCGAGGGAAGGCCCACCGGCAGGCAATCAAGGACCTCTCCAGGGCTGCTGAAAAGGGGAGCCAGTGGCTGTGGATGAAGAGAAAGGACTCGACCCGGGCGTTCAAATGAGCTGATCGCATCTAGGGAGTGAACCTGGGACGCTGGGATTCACTGCTGAACCCTCTGGAGGTGTCGTGGGCTTATCAGCGAAACATTCATGAAGGAGGGCGCCCACTTGACAACCCAAAGGATGCCATCGCTCATTTGAACACCACAGAGTCTCATCGGTGCCTTAAGTATGTATCTATCGAGGGATATCAACATCTAGTCCTACACAACAGATCTGGAGCCATCGGTTGACCTTGGAATGGACCAGCCTAAACAGGTTATTTTGACCAAATATCCAGTCAGATTGTTTGGTGCAAAAAAACGATAATTTGCCTCTAGCTGGTATAGGAACAGAGACTGGCTTGAATATTTTATGAAAAAGGATGCCGCGTTTTGCTACGCGTGCAGGAAATTCAAATCATGTGATGCAACCTTCTCCATTAGGGGATTTAATGACTGGAAACATGCCGTTGAAACGAACAAGGGCTTAAATAAACATGCCCTTTCAAAGGAGCATTTAGCCTGTGAAGTAATGTGGAGGGAGTCTGAAAAACGCAAAGAGACGAAAACTCTCCTAAACTCCGAACAGCTGGCACGCAACAGATATCCCATGTCAGCCATCATTGATATGCTCGAGTTTTTAGTGGTCAATCAGTTGCCCCTACGTGGAGATAATTCAGGTTTTGCCCGTGTGCTAGAAGATGACCATGGTTCCGTTGGGCTGTTCTTGTCGCTGTTCGAGTACACCATGCGTAAAGATGCAGAACTGGCAAAGATTACGAAAACAATTCCACATAATGCATGCTACACCTGCCCACCGGTAATCCAAAACGAGATTATCGAAATGATGAGCAAACTTGTGACAGAGGAGATAGTGAGACAAGTGGGGGACAGCTGGTACACAAGGATGGGACACGGGATCCTACAGGCCAAGATCAAACATATCGATAGTTGTGCGCAATGTTGATGAGAGCTACGGGGTCAGTGAGCGCCTCTTGGTAATGTCCACATCAGAGAAGGGGGATGCAGAGACACTAACAGGTGTCATCAATGATGAGCTCAAGAAAGCTGGACTCAGCTCCGATAAAATCCTGAGTCAGGTTTACGATGGCGCGTCACTGCTACAGAACAAACTGGATCGTGACATACCATATATTCATTGTGAACACTGTTCACTTAGTTGTGATTCATGCCATGTCCTGTGAAGAGGCTGTCCAGGAATTTTCCAGCGTATGCGATATGCTATATAAGTTCATCAGGAGGCCAACCGTCAACACTCAATACAAGGGTGAGACCTTGAAACGCCTCTTGGACCAGAGATGGACTGGCCATTTGGCAACAGTCAATGTGGTGCTGAACAGCTTCCAGGATATATCCACAGTGTTGACCGAGGTGGAGAACGCGCGGGGCCATGGTACTGAGGCGCGGGTCGAGGCTACTGGGCTTCTTCGTGCCATATCACAACGCAGCTTTTTTTTTACTGCACACGTTGTTCAGAAAGTTTTGTCACTTTTCGAGCCACCAAACAGACTGCTACAAAGCGAGAACATGGACCTGTTCACTGCCGTTACTCTTGTGAACAGTGCATCTGAATGCATAAAATCACTGCACACAGAGGATGACTTATCTGCGCTCTGGGACCTCTGCTCTCCTCCAGCCTCAGCCACTGACGAGGCTGGTCCCAGCTGTCCAACTAAGAGAAGACGCACAATTAACAAGAGCTTTGGTGCATTTGTAGTTGAAGGAATGGTTGGACAGTCACAGAGGGACACTGACGAAAAGACAGAGTTCATGAGAGTGTTTTACAGTGTTATTGATGCTGTGCAAGTAGAGATGGATGCGCGTTTTGGAGAGCATAGCTGCGAGTTCATTGGTGCGCTAGCTGCTTTAACACTAGGAAAGCCGTGAGGTGTTGTAGGGCACCAGTGAGTACAAAAACAATTCTACCTTTGCACTCGATCAAATGTCAGGACCCTCCTTTCATGACTTTTCCTAAATATGTGCGTTCTACCACCCAGCATCTTTACATTTTCAAAATCGAGTTAGTATAAAGCGATTTTGCAGTATTTCTGTGTGTGTCTGTGTATCAGCAGAGGTAGCAAGGGGACACACACTGTGCTCAAACTTCAGGCTTCAGTACTGAATTAGATATAGTAGATAAGACTGATAAGTATGTAACATAATGTGTTTATATATAGGCTATATATAGCAATAGGGATACATAAGATATGTATAATGTACAGACAGTTATGAAAATGATAAACTGTACAGTTGTCTCCCAATCCCTTCAGATTTGTTGGAGCTGAGGGGGTTTTTTCACCCAAGTTCCATGCAATAGTGATAAGATATTATGATATGTGTAGCCTATGTACAGTTATGAATGATACACTGCACAGTATTATTATTATTTTTTTGCCATTTAGCAGACGCTTTTAATCCAAAGCGATTTACAATTACGAATTACAGGGACATTCCCCCTGGAGTAACTGAGGGCTAAGTGCCTTACTCAAGGGCACACTAGTAGTGGTGTGGTTTCAGGCGGGATTTGAACCAACTCACTATCCACTAGACCACCACTACCCCTGTATGTACAGTATGTACCTATCAAGTTGTGTGGTGCATGCATAGCTACCGCAGCAAAGTAGTTCATCAACGAATATTATATAACAAACGGATATTTATAATATTGTATATAATGTCTTTTTTTGTATATCACTGTAGACCACGGTGCTAGACCACTGGACCACCTCAGGCCACCAGTAATAACCATAATTGTGGATTACTATTTACAATTAGTAGTCTCCTAATCTCGCTACAGTTTGAGCGAGTCTGTAACTACTTTTGTTTCAGCCCATTATTGCCTATAGACAACTGTACAATCATTCATATTGAGTTTATTCACCCAATAAAGTAAAGATGAATAATACTGCCCTTCACCTTATTATCAGATGTTCAGTTATGATTAGACCTGTGTCGGCAATGATAATAATACACAACAGGCAAGACGGTTGTACCATCGATATACGCAGATTAATATTTGTAGATTCGTTTTCGAACATTAGATAGGCCTAGTTGATTTTGGCAACATTGGACATTGTAGTAGCCAATTGTCCGCTCGCCAACTAAAGCACTTGGTTATAAACATACTAGGCTCTGTTTCTAACAAGTAGGCTTCTAACAAAATCACTGTATGGGACAACTCGTTTCTAAAAAGTGAGTTACAATCACTTGATGTAGGCCTAATGGTTGATGGGGGGAGGGTTGATGATTGATGGCTTCTCGATCGTTTCCGATCAACTGACAAAGACATCGGGTTTCCCCCGCTCCACCATGTCCCAACGGTGTGTTTCTGTAACCATTTTCTCCTCCTTGTTGCATAAAAAAAAAATCAAGACTCGCTCCTCTCAGGAGACCACTATTTATAAATAATAATCCACAGATAGGCACAGTCACAGTGCTACATGAAAATATCTAGCCACACACCACATATCATACCTCAGCCCTATATGTATTTATCATCATATTTCTCAATATAAAACGGAGGTACGATATATGGCAGATATATGTATGGTATATTATGGCAGTTTCTGGCGCCTGTCCCGTTCTGTTGTTCAAACAATATTATATAAAACGCATCACATGTTTGTCATCGTGTGAAAATGTTTCTGTAGCAAAGAACCTTGGTTCAATCTGGAGCTGATCAACTCCGGACGGCAATAGCACGTTGTGGGTGCAATTGTGCAAGAATAACACTATTTACAGCGCTGTCATTTATTGCTATATCTATTAGGGATGTCCCGATCCGATATTGATATCGCATATCGCCGCGATATTGGTCCTGAATGCTGGATCGCAGATCGCACCAGAAATAAAATAGGCAGCGATCTGGGGCTCGCGATCCGGCGTGTCACTCACGTGATGACAACAGTAGTAGTCAGTGGTCACGGGCATGAGAGTTGGCTAGTAGCTACCTGTGTGTAATGAGTCTGACAATGTCATGATGTTAGCTGGTGAAATCATAAACCATTTGCTTACGTAATTTTTCGGTTGTTTACATCGTCTGAAACCACAGATGGTAAGCTTTCAAATGATGCGTCATACATTGAAATCGGAAACAAATTCAAGACCACACGAGTATTTGAATGTTTGTTTGTATCAATGTTTTGCTCAAGAATGGTGACTGCTAAAAACTCTGCTAACAGCTAGCGGCTAACGTTTCGTTCTAAAACGAAAGTATGTTTACAAGCCAGGTATCATTTACTGGTAGCCTCTGGCAACAGTGAATCCAACCCACAGATTATAAGTATTTAGTGATCGTTAAACTGTTGTATATTATATTGAGTGGTACTTTAAAACTTCAAGTTGCCTGTTATGAAAAAAACGAAAAGCAGATATTGTTGACACCCCTTTGATTCTGCGACTGGTTTCTGGTCTCACTAGCAGCGTCACTAGGCTACACTTTGAGAAAAGGGTGCTATAATTGATTTGCCATTTGTAAGAGAAGATAAATAGAATAAAAACCTGAAGGCACTAAAACTAGAAATCAGACAGTAACTATTTTTTTTCTACAATGCTGAATGCTGCAGTTTAAATTGTTTTAACTTTAAACCAGTTGGTCACTGAGTACTGCAGAGTACTTTTTTTGTTGCTTGAAAGCTGGCAGTCTTTAATAGCCAACTGTTGTTGCGGACTATACTGGGGAAGTATTTGTTATTATTCAGGAGTAAAACAATAAATACAAATATCGGATTGATATCGGTATCGCAGATACCTGAAGCCCAGGTATCGGTATCGGTATCGGTAGTGAAAAAATGGGATCGGGACATCCCTAATATTTATTACTGTTATATATAAATGTGAACATTACAGATACCTGGTCAACATAGCTTGGGATTCCAAGGAAATTACATGGAACTTTGTGTGAAAGGGACAACATTGCAATACATATTACAGTTATTTTTTAATAATGATAATCAACTTTCATTCGTTAGTAATGAAAACTCCCGCAGTCTCGATCAATCTCCTAGATCAATCTCCTCTCCACTTACGTTACATCTACAATGGCATGCATACGTTATTATATATATATATATATATATATATATATATATATATGTTCCTTTTCAGCTGACTCTCTGCTCTGTCCCCGCTTCTCTGGACATTTATGCATTTTTAGAGGTAGTGTCTTGTCATTTTCTCTTCTTGTGTGACATCGCCATCCAGCGATTTTTGTGCGTCAGTACACACTCCCCCATTGTGAAGAGTGGTCGTGTGATTCGACACCTATTCGCGCTAAAAGTAGGTAAAAAAACGTTGCTGTTCTAGTGTTAAACCCAGAGGCCGAGGATTTCATGGATCCATCGAATCCTCTCCTGAGATTAGCTCGAACTGAAGTGGTTGAATCTGAATATATGCTGTGGCTCGTGGGTTCCTGGTAAAGAAGATGAAGGACACCTCGTTTCCCCCCAAAGATGGAAAATGGACAATAGCCAATATTCTCAGTACGTTCCACTCTGCACTCCAGGCCATGCCAACTGTCCTCCAAGCTTATACACTCGCCCTAACTTGCCACTGGGAGTGTCAACCGCGACTTGTGAACACTCATTTTCAACCCTTAAAAATGTTTTCTCTGAGCATCGGCGCAGCATGTTGCACAAGTGCAAGGCTCAACTGATTCAGCTTGCCTTCGAAAAGGACCTCACCCACAAGTTCAAGGATGAGTGGAAGGACTTACTGATGAGGAGATTCAACACTGAAAAACGCCGCCTCCTTCTTTTCTGAGTCGGGAGGAGACGAGAGGGCGAATTCAGGGTAAGTTAATATTGTGTGTGTGTGTGTGTGTGTGTGTGTGTGTGAGGACCCGCCGTGGTGATGTTTTGCTAGTTGTATTCTCGTCAGCTTTTTCAATTGGAGAGATGGGCTGTTTGCATGGTTATGCTATATTTAATGTGCTTTGTGTATAACGTGTTCAATGATGAGATTGATGTATCTGGCTGATCCTATTTGCTGTAGATGGGTGGTTTAATGTGATGATCACACGATCGGTCGGTCATACTGTATCCCTTTTGCAAGTGCACTGATTGCGTGCCAGTCTCCTAATTTTAGTTACGTAGGCTATCCCTGGCATTTATTTAATTCTTGCTCTTGTACGTGTGCCGGGTTGGTGCCAATTATTGACCTGTGTGCATTGTAATGCACAACTTGGCCTCTCCATGCTATAAAGTAACTTGCATTCAAATAATTTTAGCTTAGGCCTACTCGGTTCGCTGTAGAATAATACTGTGAATTGAAATGATTTTTACAATACAAGTAGTACACTGAGAGTCTATGGAAAACCTACACTAGAGAAGTGTCCACACTTCTGACCTGAAATTTGTGTTACAGAATGACGAGGTGAGAGGTTCTGAGAGATGACACCTTGATGTGAGTCACCAGCACTTCAGGTATTTTTGTCAATGTCATTGTATAAGCAATTCTATTTTATGAAGATAGTAGTAGGCTATTTCGTAAAAGTGGTGTTGGTAACAGTGGGCAATCATGTTAAATGTACTTCTTTTTGTCTTCTTTTTTTATTACAGCTTTGATGCCCAGATGGGATGGGAAGGAACTACACCGAAGTCCCACTAGATGCTTTATGGACTATAATGATAAATGCATACACACGGACACAACATTATTCTTTTTTACCATTCTATTATTGTATTGCTCAATTGTATCTTGCCTAATTTTTTCCATTGCCATGAATTTTACTCTCTTGTACTTGTAATGGGATGTAATAAACTTTAAACATGTCAGCCCTGCAAGTTTGTTACCTGAGGGTTAGCTGACAACCCCACTGACAGATGACAGGTAGATAATGACAGGTAGTGTAATGGGGGAGTGGTTATCTTGAGGGTGTGGTTGCAGTGTTTCCTCCAGGATCTTTTACATTAGTGCCGGGGTGGTGAGTTATCGCGCGCGTAGCGCGCATGAAACACGCACTGGCGCTCAAAACAAAGACGTAATTTCACCCAAAACTAGAGGGTGGCAACATATATTTTTTTTTAAATAGAGGTTAAGTCATTAAAGCCGAGCAGGTGATTTTATATAGAAGGTGATCAAATACCAACATATCCTACAGCTGCAGCAGAACATGCGGAACGGGCATACAGCACTGAACATCGGTTACCGTATAATATATGTGACTGACAGATACGCCCAAGACACTGACACACACAGAAAGATCATCGAATATGAAGTACACGAGAGATAATCAGCTCATCGAATATGAAGTACACAAGAGTAGAGTACACATGGAACCGGGAACGCGCATACAGCACTGAACAACATCCGTAGAATATAAACGTGTGACTGACAGTCACATACATACATACACACACAATGAAAGATCATCAGCTCATCAATACGAAGTAGGCCTACATGAGAGTACAGTACACGCACAAAACCGGCTAACGTTACTCACTAACTGTTTACACAAGTAAAATCACAGTGTGACAGATTCGGTAAACAACCAACAGCAAGGTAATGCATCAGCTGAGTTAAAGAAAACCAATTATTACCTTTGATGACAGCGACATGAGCCCTGTTTACCCGTACCTCCGCCGTTCTGTTCGTGATGATTTTAGAGGCAATAGATTATTTTTGCCCCGCGCATTTTGCCCTGTAATTAGACCATGCGACCACACTTATTGTCCAAATGTTCCCTGAATTTTAGCTGCATGTTTTTCCAGCATGTAAATCCGTTGTCAATAAAAATTAGACTCCCCTTCTTCCCCCCTGCCAATACTGTGTCGTTTATGACATTTACCAACGTTTATGCTATGAATAGTTCGAAGCTAGCGTTAGGTGCGAGGCTGCTCGGTTAACCCGAGTTAGCGGGAACATTATTTGTTTCACAAAATAGGCTGATTTAGTTGACCATGAACATCAGAGACTACATTACGAATGTTCATTAAAATACTTGTATACTGAGCACTGGTATAAGAACATGAACCAGAGAACAGCAGTAAATGCAATAACCCACAGTCGTCGCTGACGATGTTGCATTTTCGATTAGGATACGGGATTAAAGGCACCGGCAATGGCCGAAGAACGAGAGAGGAGAGTGATTTCCTGAAATCCAAATGTCTCGCGAAATTCGGACCAATCACAAAACTGTTTTGCAAGCGCGTCGCCTTTATTTAGCGCCTGTTGAGAGCGATTCAGTCTCGATTGCAGTGCGAACACAAACGGCGAGGTTAATTGCAACATTGTAACATATTGGAATTTACTACACCCTAAATCATAACGAAATGTAGTTCTGGAAGCGGCCTAAATCTAGCTTCAATCTGCTTTTTTTCTGTTCTCCGGTCATAATATGAATCAATCAAACTGAATCAATTAGTGGCGGAGAAAATGCATTCGTGGCGGCCCGCCACGAATTAATGCATATAGAGGAAACACTGGGTTGTCTTGAGGGAGTGATTAGGGTGGAGTTAGCCTATGGAGCTATTTTAGTGCCATCAGAAATTGAATTGTATTTGTCAAACTTCTACACTTCTAGCACCAAACAGTGGACGTGATCGTTCTGATGACAGGGAGATGACGTGTAACTGCTCTGGAGACAGACTGAAAGGACACACATTGCCTATTTCATTACTTTTTTCATATAACGACGTCGATCATTGATCGGGATTCTTAATAGGACTAGATGTTAAAATCCCTAAATAATTAGCGATTTGGGCATCTAATATCTAAAAAGCAATACTGTTTTCTTATTTTAACGGATTAAAGTAGCAAACACCAGAAATTCCCATTGACTGCCAGTCAAACTACACTTCTATCACCCAAAAAGGGGCGCAATTGCTCTTAGAATCGGTGCTCTATTATTCTACCTAGCCCAGAGTCCCCGGATGAGTGCCTCTAAAACTGAATTGTATTTTGAGAAAAACTGAATTGTATTTTGAGAACTGAATTGTATTTTGAGAAAAACTGAATTGTATTTTGAGAAAAACCGAATTGTATTTAGAGAAACTGAATTTGAAAACTGAATTAAAATAATGAAAACTGAATTGAATACAATTCAATCTGTCAAATACAATTCAGTTTTTGCTCAGATTCAATTCAGTCTGTCAAATATAATTCAGATCTGTCAAATACACTTCAATTTGTGCTCATATTCAATTAAATCTGTCAAATACAATTCAATTTCTGCTGGCACTAAAATAGCTCCATATTAGCCAGCTATTGTTCCCACCCATTACCTCCGTGAAAAACGTCTCTGAAGACTTTGAGGCTGGATATCTCAGTACGGTGGTTCAGGGGGTATCAACATTCAAATATCCATGACTTCTTCAACTTGTTTCAGATTTCACTGTATGACACATCATTTTAAAGTTGACAATATACCCTTTCATTATCTGGAAAAAACAGGAAAATGATTTTGCCCTACTTGCAGACTTTTTAACCATGCCCTGTCACACATATACTGTATATATTTTTCCTCTCTTGTTTTTTGTTAAATGTGTTGTCTAATTGTCTTGTTATTTTATTGTTGTTGCATAGGACCCCCTCAAAAACGAGATATCATATCTCTTCCTAATAATGCAATTTCTTCTCTAATGCAGCAACGTGTATATGTACTGTATGTACTCCTCTCCCTCCTACACCAGAGGCTGGGATTATCTGTCATGGGCATCTGGTCACCCATGGGGATGAAGAAGCGGGGGCAGGCTGTGTGTGTGTGTGTGTGGGGGGGGGGGGGCAGCTCTGTCTTGCTGTCCATCCATTAGTAAGCCAGCAAACAGGGGTCACACATGTACTATTCGCTGCCTTGAATCCCAATTGTGCTACAGTAACGGATACATACACACACACACCCACACACACATTATACTACTACTTATCACGCCATCATCACCATACATCATCACCATACTCATCATCACTACTGTTCTTAGCCAAACTGAGGGAACTTTTAACCCAACTTCCTTAAAACACTCCTGACATATCGGCTGTGCTGTTCAAATAATTCAGTTTGGGGGTCATTACATTTCCATTTGGAGGGGTCCCTTAAGCTTAGAAGAGAGCTCTAAAATGTGGAACAGAGCATGAACTCCCACCTACCAACGCCCGTGGTCCTCTCATGTCAGCGCAGCAGCAACGTCAACGTCAACACTGGACTGAGCTGAAACTACAAGGATAGCTTGCCTGTCTCCCTGCTGCTGACCACTCCGTCTCACATGCAGTGTTTAAGAGTGTAGCTCTGGATGAGAGTATTATCATCTTCACTCTAAAAGCTAGACTGCAGGTTTTACCAACTAAGCTGAATCTTTCCATCTGGCTTCCTGACAGTCATAGCTTGGCCACCATGGCCATGTGCAGATCACTGAAACCATGTTGCACATCCTAAAGGGTTGCCATGCTTACAAAGGGCTTTACATATGTAGGCACGACAGAATTGTGGACTTGATATCGAAAGATATCGGCTCTACCTTAGGGTCCTCTGCATCACTGTACAAGCACTGTACTGTTAAGCCCAGCATGTTTGGCCTGTGTGATAATGATTCAGAGGTGTTCTGTAACATCTCAGCCAACACCCCTGATGTTGTGGTGGTTAATGAGAGTAGTAGAGAGGTGTTCTGACGTTGTGGTGGTTACTGTAATGAGAGTAGTAGAGAGGTGTTCATTCTAGAGGTTGGCTGTACCTTCGACCACAGCCTGGAGGAAGCCTTTTTAACCAAGTTGCTGAAATATCAGCAACTCAAGCTGAACATCTCCCAACTAGGCTACAAGTGTCAACTTTTAGTTTTCATTTTTGGCAGCCTGGGTCATGTTCACAAGCTGGTGGTTAGGGGCCTTCAGATGGCCCACATCTCCAAGAGAAAGGCTAAACAGCTAGCAAGGTATTGCTCTATATCTGCTATTATCGGTAGGCGCTCAATATGGAGACGGCGTTGCTTTTTGTACCCTTAGAGTAGATATAGTTTTACAGTAATGCTATTCTATCTGTTAACCCACATTTGAAACATCCTCTGTGTTAATATTGTATGTGTATGATGGTTGCAGTACAGTCACAAATGTAAATGAATGACTTCCAATGAACTGATTACACTGTTATTGTTTATTTAATTCTCATTGGCTCCAAATCCACACTCACCAAGCACCCCAGTTTCACCCTCAACATAGACAACTCCTTGGTTTCCCCCTCCCCCCAGGTTAAGAGTCTGGGTGTCGTCCTCGACAGCACCCTTTCATTCCACTCCCACGTCAACAACACCATCCGGTCTGCTTACTTCCATCTTCGTAATATCAACCGCATCCGCCCTTCACTCACTCCCAACAGCGCCGCAATCCTGGTCCACTCCCTCGTCACTTCCCGCCTAGATTACTGTAACTCCCTTCTCTTTGGTCTCCCCCACAAACTGCTCCACAAGCTCCAACTGGTCCAGAACGCTGCTGCCCGTATTGTCACCAGAACCCCTGTCATCAGTCACATCACCTCCATTCTACACCAACTCCACTGGCTCCCCATCAAACACCGCATCGATTACAAAATCCTTCTCCATACTTTCAAGGCCATCCATAACCTCGCCCCTCCATACCTGTCCGACCTCCTCCACATCAACATTCCCACCCGGTCCCTCAGGTCTGCCTCCTCCATCAACCTGACTGTCCCCCCAGCCCGTCTGTCCACCATGGGGTTTAGAGCCTTCAGCCGCTCCGCCACTCGCCTCTGGAACTCCCTCCCCCCCGACATCAGGAACATTGATTCAATCTCCTCATTCAAAACCCACCTCAAAACCCACCTGTTTACGCAGGCGTATCCCTGTTGATTTACTGTTCCCGTGCTGCTCTGCTGCTAGCTATGTTTTATACTGTATATATCTATGTATTTTGTATTTTGAATTTTGTAACTGTTTTAAAATTTGTTGATGTACCTTCAGTGCTATGAAAGGCGCCTTATAAAATAAATGTATTATTATTATTATGTCCTTAATGCACTTTGTATTCATGTGGACATAAATAAAGCATTTAAAATGTGTGTGTGTGTATGTTTGTGTGTGTGCGTACCAAGTCCACTTAAAACTGAATTCATTAAATATTTCACCACACGATCTTCAGGTTAGCCCGTTGATCGATGGCCTGTTAACTCACTAGTGTCTGAGAGACAATCTCACCATGTGACACCCACCTTGGAACAGACAGAACATGAACAAGAGCATAAATCAACCAGGCGCAACTTCAAGTGTAATTTGAAAGTAAGTGGTAATGTGTCCATCTCGCCCACACACACAAACGCCTGCGTCTGATTCTGTTCTGAAACAGCGACCCACTCAGACAGGGCCGCTTTAAGGGGGGGCTAGCTGGGGCGGTGGCACAGGGCCTCGCGCTTTGGAGGGCCTCGCGTGAGGCAGGGTAAAAAAATAATATATATATATATATATATAGAAAAAAAATGTTTGTACCCTGGCTGGCGAGGCCCTCCAAAGCGCCAGGCAAGGGACCATATTATTATTTTTGCCTTTAATACATTTCTAAATGTTCACACGTGATAATCATAGTCAATCATATATCTAAAATCTAGCATACCTGTAGACTGTGAGGACAGGGAGATTCTTAGCAACAGTCCTTATAAAAAAAGAAGTAATTTCCCCCTGACACCTTACGTGAAACGTGAATTTTGGGCGCGCGTTGACACTTGTTGTGCATAGTGACTGCTTAGTGCAACGTACAAAATGCAGAGGGAACGAGACCGAGGAAGAACATTTTAATCGGGTGCTGAAAAAAGAAATAAAAAGAAAAGAAAGGAAGACTTCAGGGCCTCGCTTAGAGGTTCGTTCGAACAATTTCAAAAAACAAGTGAGGCTCCCGTTAGCACCGAAGAAGCTAACGTTACTGCTAGCACTAGCAATGCTAGTAGTAGCACGGCACAGCCCCCCCATGAGAGGCAAAGATGATGTCTCGGAGGTGGAGGAGGACAACAGCTACACCGGCAGCAGTGGGGCTGCCCAGCCCCAGGTGATGATAGTCAGGAGTGGCGAAGTAGAGGATACGGAGGCGGAAGATGGAGCTACTCAGAGCAGCAGCAGCAGGGCTGAGAGTGAAATTGACATGGTGATCCACAGGTGATGGAACGCAAGACGAGCCTACGGTGTCAGATGTCATATATGATGATCCTGGTAATTGGCCAGTACATATGGACTCTACAATTACAGATGTGATCATTAGAAGAGGTCCCCCAAAGATGAAACCTGGATTTAGTTATCCTAAAAATAATGAGAACAGAAACTTTAGTGAAACTTTATTTCTCCGAAAACTACCAAATGGTGAAAAAACTCTCAAAAACGGGACATGTCTTTTTGCTTTTGCTGTAAGCTTTTCAACATAAAGGATAGGCCTACATGGTGGTGAGTAACATCTCTATTCATGTCAATAATGGCTTGTGCGTATTTAATGTTGGGTATGATGACTGCTTTATCCTAAATCCTAATCCTTTACGAGTATAAAAGGTTTGAAATGAAACAAACATGGTTGTAAACTATCTAAATAAGTAGATATTCTATTGTCTATCAGCACAGCATGTGAGCGCATTTCTTGCAATATATCGGTGCGTGCGTGTCGCGCGGTTATAATAGTAGCCTACATCATTATAAAAGGCCTCGCAAATCTGACTTCGCACAGGGCCTCGCATATCTCCCAAACGGCCCTGCACTCAGACACACCACACACACACGCAGTAAAACAAGCGAGCAGGAGAATACTGTTTTTGTTAACATAATGTCATGGGGAGGGGGGGAAACACAGTACAGTTTATCACATTCACCCACCTATAAGATGCAATTAGTTTTATCTGAGGTAGGAGTCTTACAGAGATGAAACTGAAATATTAAGATGCACGCCTTCTCTTACATCAAATATGATGACGTCTTATCACAGATGGCTCCTGAATGTTATTACAAACACACACACACACACACGCACGTGCACACATACACACACATTCGCACACCTATAAGATGAGATTTGCAATTATCTTTTATCTGAGGTAGGAGTCTTACAGAGATGAAACTGAAATATTAAGATACAGGCCTTCTCTTATATATCAAATATGATGACTTCTTATCACATATGGCTCCTGAATGTTATTACAAACACACACACACACACACACACACACACACACTATTGTTGTCTGCTTCTACATAACATGATTATAAGGGCAGCACCAATATCTAGCAAAACCACCTCCAAAACATGATAATCGTATGTACTGTGTAGGACAGATAAGATATCACGATATGCATTAATTCATTTGAAAGAAATAGGTAGGCCTAATGCAATGTATGTAATTACTGATATGGTGCCATCTAGCGATGAGATGGGATTGGAGGAGGAAGCTTGAGAAGGTGACCGAGAATTCTAAATGTGACCAGAATTCTCTCCATCAATCAATAGCACCCCACACAGAGTCTATGTGCAAATACACCTCTTTGTTGATAGAGTTGATCACACATCACAGTGCAATCCAGACATTATTCTACCGGCACAGCGGGCAGGAGGTGAACCTCTGCCCCGTTGCGTTAGATGCGCACGGCTGCAGCAGGGAGCACTGCCTGGCCTCTGAAACCCCTCGAGGTGGATGAGTTGTGGATTGTTCAGCCACTCCGGGATGCTCACGACCAGTCACCCACTCGCCCGGGGTGGTTGTGTCTGCTCGTGGGCTACCATCTCCACGACTGTCCAGCACCTTTGAATGAACTGATGACAGACTGACATGTGCGCCTCTCTCGTGCAGCACCGTCACACAACTAGAGCGCACGGGTGGTTTAATAGATGGCATTTAAAATCTAATTTGCGGCAATAGGCCTATTGATCATAACGCACCACATATTGGGTAGACAGCATTTGCATCATCGACAGTTGGACAGGCACCCCATGCGTAACGTGTTCCTGAGTGGTCCAAAACAGGGACGCACGGTGGTGGAGGTAAAATTCGAATAGGTAGGAATAATACTGATCAATACAAAATCACAGTAGACAGGAGGTAGCCTATTGAGATGCAATTCGTGATTATAATGCTATATTACTCCATAAAGGCATGACAATTATTGTAGGAGCACACTACCAATTATAAAAGGCGCACAATCAGGTTTATGATCAAATACTAACGAGTGGATGCTAGCAGTAAAAGTTAAACCGCAAGCTGATTTGTGGACCCCCTGCGCGTTCACGGGGGCACGTTCAGTTGTGACCCGGTCAATTGCTGGTAATAAACACCACACTCGCAGTCCACTGAGGCATACGACACAGTACAGCCTACTAAAAGGACATGTCACATAGACCTGTGCATGGCAATATAAAAATAACATGTCCTGTTTTAAATACATGTGCCAGAGAAACATACATTTACAGCCATTCCTGTTTCGGATGGCGCGGAGTGGCGAGCGTACCCAAACGGAGACCCCCATCACCTACCTCGTAATCTCAAAGCTGCACCCTTTACGAAGGAGCAAGGCTCTCTTCCGCATGATGCCTGGTTTCTCTCTGCCAAGGTACACATTTATATCCGAATTCATGGGTGCCAGCCGAGTAGGTATACTCCGCAAAAACAAAGGTGCTGCTTCCAGTCTGGCGAGGGGGAGTGGAGACTAGAGGGAAGGACTGCGAGAAGCGGAAGAAAGCCGGAGCAAAAAGAGAGAAAAAAAAAACTACAGTGCAAGCTGCCCCGGCTGAAAAGGGAAAGTGAACCGCAGACTTTCCTCGGCTAACAAAGACTGTACGAAAGCCTATGAGTGCAGCATGGTTAATCGGTTGTTCCTGGTCTCCATAAGACCGTTCTCAGTTTCAGAGTGCGAGGAGGCAATTGGCACCCGAACTGGATTCGAATCCCGGTTTGGCAAAGAAAACAGTAACGTTCCGCAATCGAGTCCGGCTCTATAGAGCTATATGATGGACTGTTGCTTTCACCACTCCCTCGACCGTTGCACGAATTGCCTGCGCGGTCCTAATGTCTACTGGGGGAAACCGACGGAGGGGGTGAGAGGGAGAATGGAGCAGTATATCATTGGCTCTCTGAACGGGCAAAACAGGAGACGATTTAAATGCTAACACTCCAGGGCTCTAGTTGTGACCATGCTGAAACATGCATCCTATTGTGCAATTGTGTGGAAAGCATGCAATGCACCACAAACATGATGGCCATGGAATTAATTCAATTGTGGATTCTTTATAATAGTCAAATGACCTTTATCATCAACCACACAGTATTGAAACTTTCCTCATTGAAAGTGTATAGTAGAGGAGAATAAAAGGGATTCATTACAGTTTTTTACGGTCGCTAAGTCACAGTGTTCAATCAATACTGAAGCCACAGATTCACAACTCTTCATACAGTCTGCATTAGTAACACTCATGTTGGCCAATCACTTAATTCATGTCTCAAAAGAAGCTTGTTCAACCATACAGTCATACAGTCATTCATAACATTCTGACTTACAAAACACTAACAACAGGGAGCATTACATAGTTTGAATGATTTTCACAAGAATGAATATTTCATTATAAAAATGGTTTGATTTATAGTAATCATAGACAGAATAGTTGACTGTAGGCCTACAACTGTAAAGTATTAGGCAACCAGAATGAATCAGAATCAGTATCAGAATCAGAATCAGAAGACTTTATTGCCATGACATGTAAACATGTTAGGAATTTGATTTGGGGCAGTGGAGCACGGTTTACAGCAGGACAGGTGCAAGACAGGATAAGACAGTGCAAACCAACATCATAGTGCAAGAGTCATAATTAATATAAATATAAAGTGCAGAGATTCAGGGCCCTATTATGCACTTCATAAGTCTTAAGCAATAAGACGAGGCGGTAGATCTAAACTTAAGACGTGGAGGCGTGGTCAAGGCCACTTTGCTATTATGCGTGCGGTAGTGGGCGCCTAAGACCCGGCGCTAAGCCCAGAAATTAGTCATGGGTGTGTTTTGGGCGTCTTCTCAATCAACCCAATCAGCGTGCCAGGTGCCATTCCCTTTAAGAACCGGCTGCGTTAAGTCATAAGCGCTATGCTATTATGCAGTTCATAGGCGCTAGACTTCATGCACGTTTTGAAACACGAGCGCGCCTCCGCGGTTTGCGCATGCGCGCCGACCGTCTAGCGCCTAAGAACTTTTCAAACCACTTCTTAGCGCTAGGCGCAAAGTCAGATCGCATAATAGCAGGGGAGCCTAGCGCACTTCATTAACATATGAACACTCCCACAATGAGTAATATATGCACGGGAGTCTTACGTCTTATGTGTGGGCGCCTAGCGACACCTGCATAATAGCAGTAGCGCGTATGAAGCGCATAATAAGGGTGGCGGTAGGTCTTAACCTGGCGGTGCGTCTTAATTAAGACTTAAGACGGCAAGTTAAGAAGTGCATAATAGGGCCCCAAGTGTTCAAGTGTTCATATCCAGACAGTCCAAAGCACTCTGGGTGGGGGTGGAGGGAGGGTAGATAGATAGGGGTCAGGTCAGGGGGGGGGGGCCCAGCGGCATTTAGGAGCCGGGTGGCTGTGGGGAAAAAGCTGTGTGCATGTCGGGCCTTCACAGTTTTTAGGGACCGCACCCTCCTGCCTGAGGGGAGCGGGGCGAAGAGACCGTGTCCTGGGTGTGCGGGGTTAGCCATGATCTTCCTGGCCCTCCCCAAAGCCCTACTTTTAAACAGGGCCTCAAGGGGGGGCAAAGGGCAGCCAATCACCCTCTCCGCCGAGCGTATTCCCCGCAGGAGCATATTGAGGAGCTTGACCAACTGGTGGCTGGAGGTACAGCAGTTGGTGTAGAGAGAAAACAGGAGGGGAGACAGGACGCAGCCCTGCGGGGAACCGGTGCTGATGGTCCTCAGCTCAGAGATGGACTTCCCGAGCTTCACCCACTGGGTCCTGTTGGACAGAAAGTTTGTGATCCACCTGCAGGTGTAGTCAGGCACCTGCAGTGCAGAGAGCCCACACTCCAGTATGGGTGGCAAGATAGTGTTGAACGCCGAACTGAAGTCAACGAACAGGATTCTGGCGTAGGTCCCGGCCGTGTCCAGATGTTCCAGGACATGGTGTAGAGCCATGTTGACCGCGTCCTCCACGGACCTGTTTGCTCTATACGCAAACTGTAGGGGGTCTAGGAGAGGGTCTGTGATGGACTTCAGGTGGGCAAGGACGAGGCGTTCAAAGACCTTCATGACTACAGAGGTCAGGGCAACGGGTCTGTAGTCATTCAGGCCTGTGATCCTCGACTTTTTGGGGACAGGGATAATGGTGGAGGTCTTGAAGCAGACTGGTACCTGACAGCACTCCAGCGAGGAGTTGAAGATGTTGCTGAACACAGGGGACAGCTGGTCAGCGCAGAACTTCCACATGGAGGGTGAGACAGCATCCGGACCGGCCGCGGGGGTTCTGTCTCTTGAACAGGCGGTTCACCTCTCTCTCTGAGACAGAGAGGTGTGGGCGGGCAGAGGGGGTGGGGCTCAGGGAAGAGAAGGGAGGAGGAGGGGAGGTTGGGGAGAGGGGGGGCAGTAGCAGAGGGGGCAGACTGTAGTTCGAATCTGCAGTAAAACTTGTTCAGTTCATTTGCAAGGAGAGTGCTTTCTGTGGTCTGAGGGGGTTTTGGTTTATAGTTGGTGATTTGTTTTAGACCCTTCCAGACAGAGGCAGCGTTGCCATCTGAGAATTGTTGTTGCAGTTTCTCAGAGTAGCGATGTTTTGCTTGCTTAACAGCTGCCTCGAACTTGTACCTGGCGTCTCTAAACCTGTTCTTGTCACCCCTCTGCCAGGCATCCTCCTTCTCCAACCTCAGCCTTCTGAGCTGGGCTGTGAACCAGAAATGCCGCAATTTGCTTCTATCCTTTATTCTATCTTTTGCTTCTATTCTTTATTCTATGTTTTATCCTTTTTTTCAGTATATTTGCAGAAAGTAAGTTACGGTACATTTACTTCAAAGTACACTACATTTGTGGAAAATGAAAAGTGGAAAATAAAGTGGAAGATGCAAAGTTCAAACAAAAAAGAAAAACAGAAATTCCAGTGCTACAATACAATAGCAATCACACCAAAAATGTCTCACTCCTGAGGGTTTTGGTCCACCCTCTGGTCTGCATCTGGTCACATCTAATGTCTTCCCTGGCAATGCATCTAGTCTATTTCATTTCATTGTATCTGCTAATATTTTCTAGACATTTCAATATGATTACTGCAAATAGTGAAAATACCACTGCTCATCCGTTATCAGACTTTGCTGAGGTGCTGGAACCGAAGAGTATCAATAGAGTGCAAAATAACAGCATCTGCACACTCAAACACTGTGCAAAAAAACAGTTTATTGCATATATGATAGGAATATGATTACTGCAAAAATGCACCAAATAATTCAGTTTTGAACGTGTTCTTCACAGTTTTGAACACAGTGGTTTAACAATGAAAAAATGTGTTGCAAATACATAGTATTTTGCAGGTGGGGGAGTTTGAATGAGAGAAGTGTTATGGATTTTGGAGAACGTAGTCATTGAATGCATTTTGTATGAAAGCAATGCACAAATCACAGAGAAAGAGTCACAGTTTTGTTCACATGGGTTTCTGCTCTGCTGATTGTATGAAGAGTTGTGAATCTGTGGTTTCAGTATTGAACACTGTGACTTAGCGACCGTAAAAAAATGTAAAGTGAGCATAGGGTCCGGTCCCTGTGTCATTTCAAGCTGTGGTTGAACAGGTCTGCTGTTTAAACAGAGGAAAACCTTGCTCAAACAGAACTGTACCAGCCATAGGTAGTGTGTGTGTGTGTGTGTGTGTGTGTGTGTGTGTGTGTGTGTGTGTGTGTGTGCGTGTGTGTGCGTGTGTGTGCACCAAATAGAGTTGATGGTTGACTGGGGGACCCTGTGGTGTGTGTGTGTGTGTGTGTGTGTGTGTGTGTGTGTGTGTCAGCTGCGGTGGGTGAGGTGGTAAAGCATGGTGGGGTCATGAGGTTAAGGATGCTTTTGAGGGCAGGCTGTAGCAGATGGCCACACCACAGACTCTTAGGAAATGTGTTCTTCTCATCGTCATCATCTCCACAGGCTAATTATATAAGACAATCTCAGCTGTTCTGTCGTGCCAATACCGGCTGCTGCTTGTCTCCGACTGGAACTCTCAGTCCTCGAAGGACACGTGTGGCACAGTAAAAACATTCATTTATTCATTGGGACAATACAGTAACAATACATAATTAGTGCAATCATCATTGGCCCAGGATTCAGCCTCTGTTTCAACGCAAAATGGGATCCTCCCAGGGGTGATGGAGAACATTGGTTCAATCACTGTATCGTTATGCAAAAACATTGGTCGAATCACCATATCATTATGCAAAAACATCGTGTTGAATCGTCGTTCAAACTAGCGACTTACCTTCTTGTGGTTTTGCTCAGAAATAATTGAGTAATGGTTTGAAACGTCCTGTTTTACCTCCTCTTCACAACAGGGGGACGCTCGTACCCCCCCCATCCTTTGTACCCCCCTCCTTCATGTCTTTATGTGAGGCCACATATACTGTAAATACCTCTGTTGTGGAGAGGGATTGTCCAAATGTTACTCACAGCAGACCAGCTGTATTGAGAGGAAGAGTCGTCTGTGTTTTGTGTTTTTGGAAGGAGTAGACACAAACTCCCTGACTCCTACAGTAACTCACTGCGCATGGCCACGAGTAGTCGTTTTTTCTATCTCATACCAAGTCAAAATGAGCTCTCAAGCGTCTGAGCTGGAACGATTTGTCCTAGGGGTTCCCTGAGATTGGAATTTCTAGAAATGAACGTCCGGAGAGTCGGTTGTGAGTGATTTGTACAGAGGAAGCCGGAGACAGAGAGCTTGGAGTGTCTTATGGCCTAGAGTCATTGAGCAGAGAATCAATAGAGAAACCAGCCACCTGCCTGCTTGGCTATCAGTATTATGCCTCCTCACATGCTAATGAGCATTCCACCAGCCATCCCATGCTCTGGTACTCTCAACACATTCAAGACCAGACTCAAGTCGCCTTCGTATAGCAAGGCATAGGTCCTGACTAACACTATCCCCCATAGCTGCATGAGCTCTTCTACGTTTGTTTCTTTTTGAATATGATTAAAAATATATATATATTTTAAGACAGTATCTCTATTTTGTCTGTATTTTTTGGTTTATTGTCCTGCTTCTCTTTTGATCTTTTCTGAACAGTGTCCTTGAGTTTGAGAAAGGCGCTTTTAAATCAAATCTATTATTATTATTACTATTATTATTATTATTATTATTATTATTATTATTAATGAGGGGTGGTGCTCACAGTGATGTCATTGTTACGGAGTAAAGCAGTAGTCTACAAGGTTTCGGACTAACCGGTCCTTGCACTCAATTAAAGTCTTCGTATGACGGGGTGCTTAGGTGGCGTAGCGGGTTAAGTGTCGACCACGTAACCACAGCGTCTCCGGTTCGATTCCGGCAGTGGACATGTCCTGCATGTCATCCCTCCTCTCTCTCTCACCCATCCTTCCTGTCATAATCTCTACTGTATCTGTCAATAAAGGAAAAATATGAGTGGGACTGCCCCACTCAGAAAAAAAGTCTTCGTCTGACCCGACACACACCCCACACCCTTGAATCCGAGGTACAATCATAGAACGGTCACTGCGTTCCCTCTGCTTCCATGCACATACTCCACCACTAATGTTTCTCCGTTAATCACCGCATACTGATGCCCAATTAGGAACCATTAAGGAAAGTAACGCAACTGTTACACGACTGGGGGCTGACGTGGGATGACTCGGCAATGCGTAGGAGGTTCATCTCTGTCCGACTTCCATCCCAACTTCCCCCTAACAGGGAAGAGACTGCGTCGGCAAGGTCGTACTGAAAGTGAGTCTCTTTCCATGTCCATTAGACCTTAATGGGAACAGATGAGTGTGGCTAATGTTGGTTTGTGCATCTGAAGTGAAAAGGGGGGGGTGTACACAGAGACATGCAGGCGGGCGTACACTGTCACATCCTTCACTCAAAGCTATCAGGACCACACAGAGACGGCTCTTTCTACGCGGGGGGGGGGGGTTAAACATAGCTCGACTGACCAACCGTCTCTGATTAGATGAAAGTTTAATTGTATATGCCAGTGTATGGATCGTTACAACAGTATATTATTCATGAGAAGTACCTAAATGGATTTGGGTTTGTGCAAAAAAATGTAGTGTTCTGAATATTATATGACATAGTGATAAGACACTGTAGCTCATAGACTGTACGGTGGCCTTTCATGTGCACTCGTTATTGCTGCCCAGTTAGGCAGCCCAGTGACCTCTAGATCTGTCTTGTCAGGTCATCCCACTGTCCAGACAGGCCAGACCATAATTATGTGTACAGCTACCATTAGTCAGTGAAGCTGCCAGGGAGTGAAGAAGGGAAGGAGGGGGGTATGGAAGAGGAGGAGGGAGGGGGGTATGGGAAAGGAGAGGAGAAGGGAGGGGGGTATGGGAGAGGGGAGGAGGAGGGAGGGGGTATGGGAGAGGAGAAGGGAGGGGGGTATGGGAGAGGAGGAGGGAGGGGGATATAGGGGAGGAGGAGGGAGGGGGGTATGGGAGAGGAGGAGGGAGGGGGATATAGGGGAGGAGAAGGGAGGGGGGTATGGGAGAGGAGAGGAGGAGGGAGGGGGTTATGGGAGAGGAGGAGGGAGGGGGATATAGGGGAGGAGGAGGGAGGGGGTTATGGGAGAGGAGGAGGGAGGGGGATATAGGGGATGAGAAGGAAGGGGGGTATGGGAGAGGAGAGGAGGAGGGAGGGGGTTATGGGAGAGGAGGAGGGAGGGGGATATGGGGGAGGAGAAGGGAGGGGGGTAGTCTGCTTAGAGACAGAAAGGACAGAGTGACGAGTGAAAGGGAAACCTCAGCCGACTTCTCTCATCCACATTGTGAGCCAGGAATCCCATCATGATGGGGGGAGTTGAAGGAGTGGATGGAAGGAGGGAGGGAAGGAGGGAGGGAGGGACTGCTGCGGGGGCTCTGTGGGACAACCCCGCAGTAACTGACACTCTGCCAGGGTTGCGGCTGCACTGGCTTCTCAATGACGTCCCTCGTCTGCCAGCTGATTGGCTGAGCTGCAGGCTTGTGTCCCTCGTCTGCCAGCTGATTGGCTGGGCTGCAGGCTTGTGTCGGTGTGTGTGGAGACGAGAGGTGTGGTGTGGTGGCTTGCTCACCCTGGTACTGGTACACTGTTCCACTCTGTCTGTCTTCACTGACTTCTAGATCATGTTCATTAGGCCCTCTTGTTCATTAAAAAGCAATTCATTGGTGTCATTGCCAGAGAAGCTGCAGCGAACGCACAGAGGTTTAGTTTAACATCCGCACATATCCGAAGAGCTAATGCAGATCGGTGCAGGGGAACTGTAGCTGATTTGATTCGGCACTGTTCTTTGTTCACATTTATCATTTGCAAAGTGGGACTCCTCAGCCGAGGTTTGTGTTCCCGTCGCAACTGAAATGCGCTACTTAAAAACCAGCTGAGTACCACGTCGGAGTAGGAGTCTGGCAGGATTGCCTCCACTCACACACACTGCTACGTTCAAGGTCCTCGGGTCTATCCCCATTACAAAGCGAATGAGACTGGTGCGTGGTGCCAGCGAACCGGGATGGTTGTTCATTACGTGGCCTTGTGACTTGCACTCTGCTTACTGTAGGTAAGGGTGCTGCTTGTGTTGTGTTTGGAAACAGAAAGGCACGACACACTCGTAGCATCAACCTCAACGTGCCTTCGCTTAACGTCGACTGGCAGAACAGAGCAATCCATCACAGATCTCGTCACTCAGGCATAACACCACGATAGCAGAACAATCGAACGTGGATGCATCACTGTTAACCCGGCGTGCAGACATAAGACATTCAGCTTGGGCCTGAAACCCTGCAGACACACAGTCCTATATCTCTTTATCACATGCTGTGCAACGAACAGGCTTGTTTTATCGCTTTCTTGCTGACAAGCTGGGCAGGGTGGACGCAGGGAGGGGTGTGGATGGTCCAACGGGAGGCTTGGCTAAGTGTCTGGGTGACATTTTGTCCGATGCCAATTTACCAGCAGCCAGTGCCAAGTTCTGAAATGCTGTGGTGACATTCAGTTTGATGGCAGCTAGATAGATAGATAGATAGATAGATAGATAGATAGATAGATAGATAGATCTTTTTATTTAGTCAGAACAGTGCACATTAATGAACAGTCACTTATACAGAGTATGGTGACAGTAAATATGCCGGATTTAGCTGTGAGCTAATGCATCCTCATGTCCTCATGAGATAAAATCGTACAATAGATTAAAAACAAAAAAAAGAATAATGGACATCACAACAGAATACAATACACATACACAGACATACAGCTTTGGGGGATAGGCTGAGAACAATGTTATTGGGTGGTGATGTGGGATTGTGATGTTGGTTGGTGATTGTGGGGTTGTTGGCACAGGTGGCAGCATCTTCTGGTCCTTGGGGTGTGGGTGCTACGTCAGGGAGCCTGGGTGTCTTCTGGTCCTTGGGGTGTGGGTGCTACGTCAGGGAGCCTGGGTGTCTTCTGGTCCTTGGGGTGTGGGTGCTACGTCAGGGAGACAGGTGGCAGCATCTTCTGGTCCTTGGGGTGTGGGTGCTACGTCAGGGAGCCTGGGTGTCTTCTGGTCCTTGGGGTGTGGGTGCTACGTCAGGGAGCCTGTAGCATCTTCTGGTCCTTGGGGTGTGGGTGCTACGTCAGGGAGCCTGGGTGTGGCAGCATCTTCTGGTCCTTGGGGTGTGGGTGCTACGTCAGGGAGCCTGTAGCATCTTCTGGTCCTTGGGGTGTGGGTGCTACGTCAGGGAGACTGGGTGTCTTCTGGTCCTTGGGGTGTGGGTGCTATGTCAGGGAGCCTGGTGGCAGCATCTTATGGTCCTTGGGGTGTGGGTGCTACGTCAGGGAGCCTGGTGGCAGCATCTTCTGGTCCTTGGGGTGTGGGTGCTACGTCAGGGAGCCTGGTGGCAGCATCTTCTGGTCCTTGGGGTGTGGGTGCTACGTCAGGGAGCCTGTAGCATCTTCTGGTCCTTGGGATGTGGGTGCTACGTCAGGGAGCCTGGTGGCAGCATCTTCTGGTCCTTGGGGTGTGGGTGCTACGTCAGGGAGCCTGGGTGGCAGCATCTTCTGGTCCTTGGGGGGGGTGTGTGTGTGTGTGTGTGTGTGTGTGTGTGTGTGTGTGTGTGGGTGCTACGTCAAGGAGCCTGGGTGTTGTAACACCCTGCTTTTCTCCAGTCAGATGGAGTTCAGGAGATGACCTGATAAACCAGTCGCTGAAGTCATTTTTACATATTCTAAAACTACAGATTGTAAGCTTTCAAATTATGTGTCATACATTGAAATCTGAAAAAAAGTTGAAGACGATATATGTATTTAAATTTTGGTCCACCTCAAACACAGAATGGGAGAAAAGTGACTAAGGCAATGCAACAAACGCTGCTAACAGTTAGCGGCTAACAATTGCACAAACGTCTAACTGCATTTTTATAACATCAGACATCACAACATGCTGATAGAACATCAACATGCTAAAAAAAACACATAACTACACATAATTACATGATCACAGCTCTTGCTTTTGAACACTTCCTAAAACGAAAGTATGTTTACAATTCAAGTCTCCCTTGCTAGTAGTCTACGGCAAACGAGATCAGTGAATCCAATCCACAAATTATAAGCATAAATTTTAGTGATCGTTAAATAACATTTTTGAGCTTTTCGGGTTTGTGAGTGGTTTACCCCTAGACTGCCCGTCACAAATGTTAGTCCAATATTTCACCAAAGTTTAATTGCAGGTTTTATTGGGAAAAGTTGTTTTTGATGGGTAAAAGCCACTTTTTTCTTAAGGTTTAATGTCTCTGAAAATGTACTTGGATCCTAATGTCTGTTCTGGCTATACATTGACAGAATTGTTGCCAGTGAGCTAGCACATGTGGGGCAGCTGTGGCTCAGGAGGTAGAGCCGGGGTCTAATGATCTAGGTTGGCGGTTCGGTGGTTCGATCCCTGGCTGGCCATGTGTCAAGGTGTCCTCGGGCAAGACACATAAACCCCAAATTGCTCCCAATGAGTGGGCCGGCGCCTTGTGTGGTAGCTTGCCTTGCATGGTTTGCATGGTAGCTTGCCGCCATTGGTGTGTGAATGTGTGTGTGAATGGGTGAATGAGAGGCCGTTGTAAAGTGCTTTGGAATAAGGTGCTATATAAGTGCAGCCCATTAGCACATACACATAAGATGTGTCATGGCTGCTACTGTTGAGGGCGAATGTAACACAGTGTTACAATGATCTGGAGTGTTGGGCAAGTGTTGGGCAAACAAGGGTACTAGAGGCTCAAGCATTAGGCTACTTAGTTTTTTTTAGCATACATATTCATGAGATCCAGACATTTTAGGTTTTATCATTTATGAATGATTAGGAGACAGATGTACGTTTCTTATATAAAGGTCTGGTGGGTTGAGTGATCTCTGAATAATAGAGATCTAGGGTAGAGATAAAGATAGTGATGATATCTAAATAGTCTCACATTAATTATGAATTGAAGTCATGCTGGATGATATAAGACAGAGGATCTTGGTGCTGGTGATTGATGCTGTGTGTTAGAATCAGAATGAGAATCAGAATTAGTTTTATTGCCAAGTATATTTGCACATACAGGAACGTATTTAAAAATACAATGGCAAAAGAGCAATAGAACAATAATTATGTAGTCTGTAAATTAGAATAAATGTAAAACGAATATAAATTACACACTTGTCCTGAAGTGGAACAGCTCTCTTAGGCTACTTGTCCTGAAGTGGAACAGCTCTCTTACTGGTCCTGGAATGGAACAGCTCTCTTACTGGTCCTGGAGTGGAACAGCTCTCTTACTGGTCCTGGAGTGGAACAGCTCTCTTACTGGTCCTGGAGTGGAACAGCTCTCTTACTGGTCCTGGAGTGGAACAGCTCTCTTACTGGTCCTGGAGTGGAACAGCTCTCTTACTGGTCCTGGAGTGGAACGATAGTTATGGAGATAGACTCCAGTTCTATGAGTGGAGCGGAGCCCCATAGGGGAGCTCTGCTCCTATTGGTTTACCCGCTACCTAAAGTAGCCAATGACTGAATTTTTCAATGTCTGCGCCCGCCCTGGGGTGCTATATAAAGGGGCGTCCTTCGCACCCTCATTCTCCCAAACATATACAAAACAGCCGGGTTTGAACGAGTCGAAGTGGGCCAGCAGCCCTATGGGGCTCCGCTCCACTCATAGAACTGGAGTCTATCTCCATAACTATCGTTCTATATCGTGGAGCTCCGCCCCATAGGGGAGCTCTGCTCCTATTGGTTTAGGCGGAGCGAGCGAGGCCAAATGTACCCCCACTGAGACTAATCCGAAAACAATCTCAGCGGCACCCGGAGCTGACCACTGATGTTGGTTCAAGACAACCTTAAAAAGTTGGCCCAACCCACACCGAGTCTGCTCCACTGATCTAGCCCTTACGTGAGCACGCAGGGTCGTAGATCTAACGGAACATGTCCTGGAGGAGGTCCCCTCCCCAGGCACATCCGTAATCATCCTGACAGCACTTGAATAGCATCCCCAACCAGGGTAATCCAAGTGCCATCCCACTACATCAGTCCTCAGCAAACTGAGGACAGAATGAGAAAAGGATGACGAAGAAATATCACTTACCTAACCCTTACGTTGGGTTGTTGATCTAACCGAACATGTCCTGGAGGAGGGTCCCCTCTCCAGGCACATCCGTATTCATCCTGACAGCACTTGAATAGAATCCCCATGACCAGGGTAATCCAAGTGCCCTTCCCACAACATCAGTCATCAGCAAAATGAGGACAGAATGGGAAAGGATTGAGGAAGAATATCACTGACCTAACCCTTACGTGAGCACGTAGGGTTGCTGATCTAACGGAACATGTCCTGGAGGAGGGTCCCTTTCCCAGGCACATCCGTATTCATCCTGACAGCACTTGAATAGAATCCCCATGACTAGGGTAATCCAAGTGCCTTCCCCACTACATCAGTCATCAGCAAAACTGAGGACAGAATGAGAAAAGGATGAGGAAGAAATATCTTCCAAGTAATACCATATAAAAGTGATGGCGACGACCAAGACGCCGCCACACATATCTCCTCCACTCCCACTCCCCTGAGAATGGCCACTGATGTGGCCATGCCCCTGTGTCGGCAAGGACTGCCCCTTCGATTCGTATGCGAGGCTAATAGCCTCGCAAAATCAAAGGGACAGCCTCTGCTTTGAGAGTGGTGTCCCAGCTTTCTGTCCGCCATAGCAGATCAGAAGCCGGGGAGAAGATCTCAGTCCTGTCGTGCGCTTCACATTATTGTGCCAACGCGCGCACCGGACAATACAATGTAAAACGCCTCTCCCTCTCTCCGTCGTGAGGAGGAGGACAAAAAGGCGCTCAGAGCACAGCTCTGAACCCTAAAAAACACGATTATCCGTAGGGATAAAAACCGGGTTAGGGCGTAATCCAGCTTTTGTTTCGTCATCAGACATGATCAAACAATCTGCCCGTGACGAGAGAGCGCACAAACACTCGCTCGCTCAGCCGTAGTCAAGGCGAGGAGTAGACTCGTCTTGAGAGACAATAAAACGCAACCCTCATGACAAGCTGAGATGGCAGCGTAAAACTTAATAGTTCCTGCCGCCAATCTCTTGTCAACAGCGACTGTAAGAAGCACAAGAACGTTTCGACCCGACAACAGACAGGGTCAACGTCCTGTCCCTCACACCACTGTGTAAAACTCGCCAGCGTGCCGCATATCCCTTTGCAGTGGATTGCGCGCGCGCACTCTGAATGGTCTGAATGACCGCGTCTGTCAGACCCCTGCGTTCTAACAATCCCTCTCAGTAACCAGGCCATGAGGGGCCCCCCCTCATAGGCGGCCCCTTCACCAAGCCGGAGGCTTGAGAGAGTGCATCTTGTCGATGAGGTATGGGCCATGGGCCCTCTACCAACATCTCCATCAGTTCCGGAAACCACGGGGCTCCGGGACGGTCCGGGGCTACAAGAATTAACTCTAGCCTCTCTGACCTCACTCGTGCCAACAGTGGGAGGATAGATGTCAGGGGTGGGAACGCGTATAACAGGACCCTCGGCCATGGGTGGTGTGCGAATGTATCGAGGTGACACTGCGCATTCGTCCGTGACGCAAACAGAACCACTTCTGCTTGCCCGAACCATGCCCAAATCAGCGACACAATGGAGGGTGCTAACCTCCAGTCGTCGTCCCTCGGGCCTCCCCGTGATAACAGATCTGCTCCTTCGTTGAGCAGACCTGGAATGTGGAGAGCTTTCAGCGAACTCAGGCGACTCCGCGCGCGATGGCGCGCGGGTCTCTCCAGTAGCTCAGGTCGGTTTTAACCGATCTCTGTATTACAATCAACCTGCGACGGCGTCTCACTGGAATCAGTCGCAGTCCTGCGAACCGCCTCTGCAGTCCGCGCATGTGTAACAGGCCTAAGGGGACCACTACATGGGCTGTAGACATCAGTCCTAGTAAAGACCTCCTTGACAGAGCGGTGATCGTATTTGTCACTCGACACACCCGGAGAGCTGACGTCAGTGTCGCTCTCCATGGTGCCGATAAACTGGCCTTCATCTCGGCAGTATCCAACTGAATGCCTTGATAGGAAAACTGTTGAACCGGCCACGGAGCACTCTCTGTCCAGTTTACAGCTAACCCCAGCTGAGTGAGGTGCTGCACCAGTGAGGTTGCGTCCCGAATGGCTCGATTTGGGCATTGGGCCAAGACCAGTAGGTCGTCGAGATATGCTAATATGCGTATCTCGTTTCGCCTCAGTGGTTCGAGTGCTGTCTGCACGCATTCGGAGAAAATTCGAGGAGCAAGCGTGTACCCGAAGGGCAGGCGCGTGTACTCGTAAACCTTCCCTTGGAAAGTAAAAACGTAGGAATTTCCTGTGCCACTCTGTGATTGGCACACAAAATACGCGACCCTCAGGTATCTACGAAAGGGGCGTTTCGCCACTCTCTCGTTGAGGACCCTAAAATCTAGTCTGGGTCTCATGTCTCCCGAATTCTTTGGGACAAGGAAATATGAGGAGTACCACCTCATGTCTCACTGGTCCCTCGGAACCAATGTCACTGCGCCCTTTGGTAGGAGATTCGTAATCTCCTCCTGGAGCGCACCTGTCTTTATCGGGCAGGACAACAAACAGTCTCTCTCATGCCCCTGAAGGGCGGAGGAGGCTGAATGAACTGTAGTGCATATCCCCTCCTCAATGTCCTGTCTAGTCAGCCCGACAGAATACCTGTCCCTTCTAGCCATTCTGCATAACGCAACAACAGCGGCTGGACCGTCTGTTGTGGTGCAGTCGACAGAAAAACTAGAATTTCTGTATGATCCCAGCCGCCGCTGTACACCGAGGAGGTGGCACAGCCCAAGGCGGGGTCATTTCGAAGGGATGGGCTGCCGTCTGTAAAGAGTGTTTGTTATGTAACACTGCTCTTTATTGACGCAGGTTTATTATGCCTGATAATCAAAGAACCGGCCGCACGCTCACGAGCTGGGCCAGGTCCTGATAGACATGGAGGGGTTTTTGATGTACATAACGACCCCTCTATACGGCTACAGACAGGGGTGTTTAACCTCTATTGTGTCGTGATAGGGGTAAAAACGTTAGGCAGAGAGCTGGTCACACGCTAGTAAGCTGGTCCAGTCTCCGCCCTTGTTTCTAACCGGTAGCGATTGGACCACGCCCTGACAAGGCAGGTGGGTCACCGCTCTGGTAGATAACAGTCCCTCTATACGGCGACATACAGGGGTGTTTAACCCGCTTCGTGTCGTGATAGGGGTAAGCCTGTTAGGCAGAGAACTGGTCACACGCCGGTAAGCTGGGCCCGTCTCTACTGTTATGCAGAAAACTGGCCACACGCCGGTAAGCTGGGCCAGTCTCCGTCTTGTTTCTAATCGGTAGCGATCCGACCACACTCTGACAAGGCAGGTGGGTCTCCGCTCTGGTAGATTGCATGGAAAAAGCCACCTTTACTGAAAAAGTAATGTGGGGATTTACCCTCTTTTGCCTCTTTATTTTTTGAGGTAGGAACAACTGGTGGGGGTCATCACCGACCCTCCCGCCAGTGAAAGCGGTGGCGGGGTCATTACCGAACCCCCGCCAGTCACGCATTCCTCTTGCGTTTACCCCCACGCCATGCTGTGGGGGGGTTACGCTGCCGTGGGGGGCCGAAGCGGGCACCCTCGGTGGTCGGCGGCGGAGGCTGGGAAGCCTGAGTAGGGTATGGCGCCGTCGGCAGAGGCGGAGCCCACCCTGCATTACGCCGCGCCCTCCGTTTCGCAGTCGCCGTCACTGACGGTCTACCTGCGGAAGAAGAAGAAGAGGTGGAAGGTCGCTGAAGAGGGAGGTGTCTGGCCAGGTGCTTTTTAGCCTCCTCCATCGCGGCCAGGCGCTTCGTCATGGTATCCATGGCGGGACCGAATAGCCCTTGTCGCTCTATTGGAGCATTCAGCAGGGCCATCCGGTCCGCCCCGGTCATGGTGGTAAGAGACAGCCACATTTGCCGCTGCTGTACCACCGCATTTGCCATCAGGCGACCTCCACAGGTCGCGACGCCCTGGGCCAGGTGCATCGTCGCTGCACTGAGCTTGCTCAGGAGCTCCGTCTCCGCCGCAGACAGACCGTCGGGTCGGTCTGCGGTGAGCTTCGCAATGGCAGCGGTAAACATGGCGATGTTATTTGCCGCCGCTGCCGCCTGGGCACCGAGAGCGTAGCTCTTGTCCACCAGGGCGGCGTTAAATTTGTCACGCTGGTTAGGCAGCGTGGGTTTCTTGGGCACCGACCAAGCGCTGGACCCCGGCACCAAGTAGGCCGCCAGCGCTGGTTCGAGCGGTGGGGAGCCATTGGTCATCCCCTCCGCGAGTCCCTCCACTCTAGTAAAGGGCAGGAACGCCTTTACCGGCGCCCTGCTTGTGAGTGGTTCCCTCCACGTGTCCTCCACAAACTTATCCAAGCCTGGGAGGACAGCGTTAGGAGGTTGGTCCTGTCGTTTCGCCCTCCCCCCGTAAAACAATTCCTTCTCCCAGAAGGACTCCGTCGTTGGGGGAGGGGAGGCAGGACGGGGGGTCCCCAACACATCCGCCGCGGCTTCCAGGAGGCCCTGGAAGTCGTGGAGGAGTGATGGGGGGGCGATGGCGGGGAGCTCGTGAGCCTCTACCTGCCGCTCGCCCTCATCAGAGCTCTCTGACCCTGACACCGACGCCGACCACACAGCTGGCTGAGGGCGGTTTGGTATCAGGGCTGGCTGAGCGGGCGGGACCATCCCTACTCGGGGAGTCGCCCGCCCAGAACGCCGCTCTGGGGCCTGTCCGGACGTATCATCGGCAGAGTTATCCGAGTCGGATAGCATCTCCGAGATAGCGCCCGTCAGGGGAACGCTCTCCTTGAACCAGGCCATCCTCCTACTCCTGTCCTCGACGGAAAGGAGAGAGCAGGGGAGGCAGCTGGGGGAGGCGACCAACGCCGCCTCGGCATGTTCGGGGCCGAGGCAGACGTGGCAGTAGTCGTGTCCGTCCTCCGCTGCTAGGGAGCGGCAGCGGCAGGAGTCCCGGAAAAACTTCTTTATCGGCGGCGGCGGACGATCCATCTCGAAGGGAAAGGCTGGCGGGTCCTCCAGTCTAGTAGTCGTCCTTCTCAGTCTTCAGATTCAACCCGTGCTGAACTTTTTGGGAGAATGAGGGTGCGAAGGACGCCCCTTTATATAGCACCCCAGGGCGGGCGCAGACATTGAAAAATTCAGTCATTGGCTACTTTAGGTAGCGGGTAAACCAATAGGAGCAGAGCTCCCCTATGGGGCGGAGCTCCACGATATAGAACAGCTCTCTTACTGGTCCTGGAATGGAACAGCTCTCTTACTGGTCCTGGAGTGGAACAGCTCTCTTACTGGTCCTGGAGTGGAACAGCTCTCTTACTGGTCCTGGAGTGGAACAGCTCTCTTACTGGTCCTGGAGTGGAACAGCTCTCTTACTGGTCCTGGAGTGGAACAGCTCTCTTACTGGTCCTGGAGTGGAACAGGTCTCTTACTGGTCCTGAAGTGGAACAGCTCTCTTACTGGTCCTGAAGTGGAACAGCTCTCTTACTGGTCCTGGAGTGGAACAGTTCTCTTACTGGTCCTGGAGTGGAACAGTTCTCTTACTGGTCCTGGAGTGGAACAGCTCTCTTACTGGTCCTGGAGTGGAACAGCTCTCTTACTGGTCCTGGAGTGGTACAGGTCCAGGACAGGACGGCAGGTTGCAGAACGATTACCTTCTCGGCTGACCGAATAACCTGCTGTAGTCTGCCTCTGTCCTTGGTAATAAGACCAGACGCCTGTGTTAGGGAGTGATTTAGTCATCTGCAGGGGGTAGAATTGCTCTGGATGCACATGGACATCTTTGTATAGCACCACCCATGTCACATGAAAAACCATGTGCATGTCCTTTCTCAAGGATAGCTGGTTTAGGAGAGCTGATTAGCATTAGCAGCGTGGATCTTAGCCGGTGGATCTTAGCTGCCAGACTCCTTGGCCTTGACTACTCACTCAGACTGACGTGGACCCCTAAGGCTATTGTTGCTCACACACACACACACACACACACACACACACATACACACACACAGACACACACACACACAGACACACACACACACACACACATACACACACACACACACGCGCGCGCACACACACACACCCACCCACCCAACCACCCACACACACACACACACACACACACACACACACACACACACACACACACACACACACACACACACACACACAAACACACACACTGTCATTAGTACCCACTGAAAATGATGGGACTTACTGAGAAGGAGAGAGAGGGGCTGGACTGACATGAACCAAGAGCAGGGTGATTCATGGACATTATAATAGAAAGCACAGCCGTTGCTGAACCTCCATATGTGACACGATCTGGTGAAAAGGGTTGTTGACAATTCTCAAGTCGCGCAAATGAGCAAAAAGCTTCTTTAAAAAATGTTTTTAAAGGAAAAAGGGTTTTGCGTTTACAACAAAAGTTGAAGTGTTGAAGAGCTCACTCGATATAACAAACAACAGTTTTAGGATCACTAAATCTCTATTATCACTAGCGGCACCACTGGTGTAGCCTGTCTTGTCTTACCTGCACTACTGCCACCTTATCTTGTACTATGCCCATTATTTTTCATCTATGTCCTGTACTACTGACACTTTTTATCTTGAATTATGCTTGATTTATTATGCCCTTTGTCTTGTGCTGCAATGCAATGTCAGGATCCGAAGCCTAAGAATTTTACTCTGTTACACTTGTGTAATGTGATGTAACAAATTAACTTGAAACTTGAAACAAACAACCAATTTGTGAATTGGATTCACTGTCTCGTCTGCCATAAGCTCCTTGTAAGTTGATACATGGCTTGTTAATAAACGTATGTTTTAGGACCTGTCAAAAGCATGGACTGTGTAGTTGTGTTTTTAGCAAAGTTATGATGTGCTAAACATGCAGTTAGATATTCATAGCGATGTTCCTTTTTAGCTACTAGCTACTAGCAGCTGTTTTGCCTGTGTTTTGATTCAGAGTCAGTTTCTCAGTATTTTGAGATATTTTGACATTCTTCAACTTCAACTATTTTCATATTTACATTCATGACATTTATGTCATTTGAAAGCTTCACTTTCATAATCTGGAAGAAAACTGAAAAATGACCTTGACCTTGAGGACTTATTCACCAGAACCTGTCACATATGTGACAGGGTTTGATTAATAGCTCCCCATCTCGGCAATTGTAAAAGCTCACAATTGAGCCAAACAAGTCTTGTTGTGAACAAATGTGTTTTCCGGTTTTTGGCATAGGACGGCAAACGAAGCGATGAAGAACCCACTCGATATCATATCCAACAGTTTTACATTCACTAAATACCTACATTTAGTTAGCAAAGTCGGGTGGCGGGTATTATTCGTATTAGTGTGGCAGTGTGTGTAGCCACGCCCACTCCAGCTGTAAGGAGCCATCTGCGTTTGTTTACAAGTTTACAAGATGGAGGCTGAACCTCTCGCTAACGCTATTAACAGAATTTCATAAGCAGGCAGAAATATCGACAGTGGGCAATTAATGAACTCCTTCATATTGGACTATACATAACGGGAACTCCGAACGGCAACTCTGAACTCCGAATCTGACGATGACAGATGACAACGGAATGTCAGACATTGATCTCCACATCACTTTCTTGGGACAGTCGTCTGCAGACAGACCTTCTGCTGTGTTCTTGGGTAAGTTTTAGTGACTTACATGTTAACTGCCAAACAGTTATTTGTTGTTTTGTGAGTAAGGTAGATAGCCCCGTTGTTAGCATCAGTTATCAGACCACTGAAACTGCTCACCACAATTATGCCACCCCTCTACAAAACTAATGAGATGGTGGGAGGAAGAAATAGGTTGTCAAAGATAAAACATAATGAATAAATACATTTGTTGGAGACCTACTAAACATGCAACATAGTGTAATATGTTTCATGCACCATTTTAGTGTGTTTGTGTATACCAGCTAGGCAAACAAGTGTTAGCTTGTTAGCTAGCTAGCTAGCTTTGTTAGAGATGTAATCCGCTTGTTAAGTCGTGACGTGTTTCCGGGTCCAACGTTGGCTGAGGCGCTGTCTTCGAAATGCCGAAATAATAATAATAATTAATTATATTTATATAGCGCTTTTCCGGGGCTCAAATACCCTGACAATATGGAGAAAACGGGAAAGTACTGTGTCCCTTGTTGTATGAATAGATCCGAGTCTAAAAAACGATTAAACTGTCATTCTACCGCTGTAGTTCACAGGTACTCTGGTGCGGGAATTTCTGGTTTGGACTCGGAAATGGCTAAACGTCACTTTTGACGTCAGACTTAACAAGCGGATAGATTATAGAAAAAGTAAATGCTTTTGTAATGAACGGTAATGTTATGTGGAATCAAAAATAATGATTAATTCATTGATATGTAGATTTGCTGTAGAATAATACTGTGAATTGAAATGGTTTCACTAGCCTACTTCAGTACAAGTACAGTACACTGAGTCTATGGAAAACCTACAGTAGAGAAGTGTCCACACCTCTGACCTGAAATTTGTGTTACAGAATGAGGAGGTGAGAGGTTCTGAGAGATGACACCTTGATGAGAGTCACCAGCACTGTATGTATTTGTCATTGTCATTGTATAAGCAATTCTATTTTATGAAGATAGTAGTAGGCTATTTCGTAAAAGTGGTGTTGGTAACAGTGGGCAATCATTTTAAATGTACTGTCTTCTTTTTTTATTACAGCTTTGATGCCCAGATGGGATGGGAAGGAACTATGCCGAAGTCCCACTAGATGCCTTATGGACTATAATCAAATCAAATCAAATCAAATGTTATTTGTATAGCGCATTTCTTACAAGATGCAACTCAATGCGTTTCACATACTGACAGAGCCGCAAGCAGGCAAAATTTTAAAACCTGTACACTGTGTAGCCAGGAAAATTCCCTTGCAGCCCTCTACACATAGAGCGACTACTAACCAGTTTGCCTACCAGCACCCAGTGGTGGACCCCACACCCCCACCCGGGGAGCCGCCGCCCCACACACCCAGCCCGCCCCACCACCAGCACACCCGGCCCAGCCAAGCAAGCACAGACCATAAAGGCCCCGCACAAGGACGGCCAAGCAGGTGCCCCGGCGGTGGAATAGACCAGGCACACGGGGCAGCTGGGGGCCCCCAAATGATAAATGCATGTGCACACGGACAACATTATTTTTTTTTACCATTCTATTATTGTATTGCTCAATTGTATCTTGCCAAATGTTTTCCATTGCCATGAATTTTACTGTCTTGTACTTGTAATGGGATGTAATAAACTTTTGGCACACATGGCAATACAAAATCATGAATCTTTATTTTTTAATTAAAAAAGAATTATTATTATTATTATTATTATTATTATTATTATTGTTTAGCTATTTAAACGTGTCAGCCCTGCAATTTAGTTTCCTGAGGGTTAGCTGACAACCCCACTGACAGATGACAGGTAGATAATGACAGGTAGTGTAATGGGGGTGTGGTTGTCTTGAGGGAGTGATTAGGGTGGAGTTAGCCAGCTATTGTTCCCACCCATTACCTCTGTGAAAAACGTCTCTGAAGACTGAAGGCTGGAAATCTCAGTACGGTGGTTCAGGGGGTATCAACATTAAACTATCCATGACTTCTTCTACTTGTTTCAGATTTCAATGTATGACACGTCATTTTAAAGCTTACAATCTACCCTTTCATAATCCGGAAAAAACAGAAAAAAGATTTTGCCCTAGTTGAGGACTTTTTAACCATGCCCTGTCACATATTATATCCATAACCCACTTTAGGCCTGCTGTCATCCTACTTATAGTTCAGCTCTTTCCAGACAGGTGAGGGACAGGAGATGGAGAAGACGGAGGAGACCGCTAAAAAAACCTCACTCTTCACTTCCTTGCTTTGGCTGTCAGCCAAGGCCACCGTGATGAACGTCTGAATTGGCTCTCAAACAGCAGATAGCCATTATCACATCACATGTCTTACCCCTTCGACAGCGCCATTAAGACGGCTCAAGAGGTGAAGGACGTCCGGAGAAAATCCTGAATTCTGTGTCTGTCTCTGTTCTCAAGCAGAGAATCTGCTGAAGAGTGAGCGAGGCAAACATTTGGCCTGGAGTATGTGTCTGTGACCTCACACGCCCTGGAGACATTTGGGACTGTCCCTGGATGACATAATCTCTATAGCCTCCACAGTATCGGCAGTATGTTGTCCTCTCTCATGGGACCTTCTGAGGGGCTCAATCAAGCAATCATGCCAGACAATATTGATCATTTATCGTCAATGTTATCTCAGATAGGGGGAGTGGTTATGGGCCGGTAAACCCGTATGACCGAAGTGACAACATTGATGATAAATCACAGCCTCAAGGGTATGATTGCTTTTCTACCAAGGTTGCACAACAGCATCTGAAAATGGTAGATGGTAAAAGATAACAACTCTTCAAGTATCGAATTATTATCGAATTCAAGTATTTCAAGTATCTGGAATATTTTTCTCACAACGTCCACCGTAAATAAATCCGGAGTGCTCTGAACAAATCCGGTATGAATGTCCTAAACAGGTGATTTAACCGTGAAATGATCATCGACTAACAACGACGACTTCAAAAACGCCTCTCGGCCAAACTCAATTCGATGGTTGTACAATCTGCCAGGATGGATTCAGAACAGGCAGTAGTTTGATGTGAGAGGATCGTGTTTATGTGTCACTGTGTCCGTGTCTGTCTGTGCCTGCGCCTGCCTGCGCATCGGTCCGCCCCATCATCTCTGTCTCCCCTGAGAACCAACCAGCAGCCCGGTTCTCATTGAGAAACCTGTAATCACGGTCTGACCTCCGTCCCCCAGTCGCCACCTCGCCTCCGCCCCATCTCCGTCTCCTCTGGAGGGAACAGGATTCGTCTTCTCCTATTTTCTCCCCAGCAACAGCCACTGACACAGTTTGGAACTCACACAAAGCCCCAGCGTTCACACAGAAATAAGGGAAAAATCCCTTTGAACCCTTCTGACAGGGAGTGAGAGGAATTTAATGTTTGTTTGTTTTTTACCCTGGGTGCCGCTGTGTTCTGACACTTCTTTGCGTAATCCTGCCCCCCCACCACCACCACCCCACCTCCCCACCTCTGCTCACTCCCCACTGGATCCTAGTGGTCCTGAATCATTACAACAAGGTTTTCTTACCCCTCATTTTTAATCCTCCCTCTGGCTCCATCTGGACACACACACACAAAGACACACACACAAAGACACACACACTAAGACACACACACACAAAGACACACACACAAAGACACACACAGTTCTCCCACATCCAGCAGGTGCTGCCGGCCAGATATCCTTGTGCGGCACTGATTGTGTGTGTGTGTGTGTGTGTGTGTGTGTGTGTGTGCATGCGTGTTGTTCAAAGGGTAATCATGTTATCATGAGAGGCCATGTAGAGCTGCAGACCAGGGTTTTCCCTATGCCTAACCCTACAGTCCACTTGGTCTGTTTAAACAGAACTTCAACCCTGACCCCACTCTTTGCGTTCAGCTTTCATTCATAACAAAAAGCACACCACAATTACTTTATGTTACTGCTACACATGCCAACTGATTGGGATGTGTGAATGTGTGTGTGTGTGTGTGTGTGTGTGTGTGTGTATGTGTGTGTGTGTGTGTGTGTGTGTGTGTGTGTGTGTGTGTGATGTTACAACTCCGGCTCAAAGGGAAGCAACATAAAGGACACAAAACAACCATGGTTTAAATGTAACGTTGTATTTATTAACTCAAAAATAAGTAGCTAAAGGGGAAATGTGATGGCTAGGGAAGACACTGCTCCACCAGTGTCTTCCAGTTGAATGAGAGAGAAGGAGTGTGTGGTGGAGGAGGAGCTTTAAGCCATCCAAACAGGTGCCACTCATGTAGGCAATTAGGCCCAGCAGCCTCCATTCTACCTGCAAGACAAATGTAAACAAACGAGCACCACACATGGACATAACACCCCCGCCCTTAAGAGGCTTTGCTGCAGAGGCAACCTTTCCAAAAAGTACCTTCAAATTGCAGAAATGCTGCTTGATGGGAAATGTATCACCAACATCAATATCATATCTCTGCTCAGTCACAACTGGGGAACCCAGTCAGCTAGGTTAGAAGATGGAGGAACAGTCAACATACCCCCAGGTTTTACATCTAAGGTAGTCTAGTTTCTTGTCTTTGTTCTAAGGAGAGGACCAACACAGTCAATCAGCACTAGCTCAAACGGTTCCCCAATAGCAGGAATGGGATGCAAAGGAGCATGAGGAACCTTCTGGTTAAGCTTGCAACTTGACACACATGACAAGACTTCCAATGCTGTGACACTTCAGACTTCAAACCAGGCCAATAAAAATGTCTTAACACACGGTCACAAGTCTTCTTGACTCCCAAATGACCAGCATGACAATGATCATGAGCGAAATGCAATATGTCAGAGCGGTGCACTTTTGGAACAACAATCTGAAACACACTGCTCCAGTCATCAGGATTGGACATTTTGGAAGGCATCCATTTACTCATCACAGAACACCCATGCCTTTGGAATGTGAAGCTTGAGGTCTACAAAGACATCTTAAATGAAGGAGGAGAACCTGATGAGACGGAGGATAACATCCTGTCCTTTTCTTCTGCTTCTAGCCCTAACATGTTAAATCAATTCGAATAAAATTTCATTTCATAATCACCTGTTCACTTGGTTTCATTAATTTTCTATGTGCAATGTGAATTAGAATGAAAAATAATTTTGAATAAATGCATTATTATAATCATAATTCCTGACTGCGTTAGAAGAAGCTGGATGTCAAGTGAACTGCAACTCTGGAGTCATGGGATCATCTTCCAACACATATCAAGTCATAAACAGGAAACTTGCGTTGCAACAAAAAGTTGCCCGTGTATCATAGGCTTTAGATTTTGAACTTAAGATCACTCTGATCATTACGTTGTTATGAACCCCAAGAGAAGAGAGAACATTATCGATGGCAGTAGATACGTTTCCGATGACACAGTATACCTAGGCTCTGTTACATTGACTGTGGCAATTAGCTGCAGTGTAATGCTGCAGTGTAAACTAGAAGACATATTTAACAGTGTGTTTACTTGCATAAGAAATATCAACAGCTACACAATAAAAGTGTGAAATTAAGTTGGTTTGGAAAATGACAATGTTTTGCGCAAACTCTGTGAAACACAACTTGTTTACAGACATTCAACTAGTTCAATGTTAAATCATATAAAACTGAAACATCCGCAAGTATCGGTCTTTGAGAAAGCCCCACTGCAACAGCATAGGCAATCGACGTTATCCCAGCTGCTAGTGCACGTAAATGCGACTCAGCTCGGGCAGAAAACATAAAGAATTAGGCCGCCGGGATGTTTTAAGACAGGTGAGAGCTTCTCTTAAAGTTGAGAAGAAATTTGAGAAGAAATCTAAGAACTTTGTTTTCGAGAATCTCATTTGTTCTTAAGTTCTATCTTAGGAAAAAGCGTAAGAAGAAAGTTAAGAAAAAACTAAAGAAAAGATAAGAATTTCTTCATGAATACCAAATCTTCTACAATTTTTTTCTTAAGAACGCTTTGTGAATCCGGGCCCAGGACTCCCTGGGCCACGTCTGCAACTGACTCTTCGACAAAGAAACTTCTGCTCGAGGACAAGTTGGTCATGAGAGAGCCACACCTTTCCAAATCCCTCAATAGGATCATCTGTTACATTAAGACATGTGTCACTAAGTGTAATATCACAGTTTGAGTCAACAGCATGGTTCTCGCTTTTGAGTTTCAGCACACACAGGAAATACCGCTAGACATTGTGAAAGCTCATCAGGATATTCAGAAACTACAGGAATAGGAATTACTTCAGGATAGACAATATTTTGCCACCAGCCAAATCATTCCCTAGAATGAAAGACACCCTTTTTAAAGGAATATGGGAACACACACCCACAACAACATTTCTTGAGACCAAATCAGACTTCAATGTGTGACATTATGCTAGGGTACATTCACGAAACCTTGTCCAAAGCCTTGGACAATGGTGCTGGAACCACCGAAGACTTTTCAGACCAATGTAAAACATTGTCAAGCTTGATGGACTGAAAAGCATCAGCATCTCTCCAGAATTTGACAGACTGTCAAGACACAGCTTCACCTGTCAGTGAAACATAGTAAAGGGACTGCACTTACGGTATAGCGCCGTATTCGAAAGCGCTTTATAATGGCCTCTCATTCACCCATTCACCCATTCACCCATTCACACACACATTCACACACACATTCACACACCAATGCCGCCCACAGCCGAAACAAAACCATCCATAAGGGAGGATGAGCAGCCTTCTAAGTCACAGTTTCTGTCTCTACTAGCCCCCCCACTTTCCGACACTGGCATAGGGGATCTTTGTACTGTTTTCACAAGGGTTTCACCCAGTTCTGCATCTTATCAAGAACAGGGCACTCAGCAACTATACTTACAGTAGAAGCATAATGTCCCTGGGGATCTACTGCCAGAACTACGGAACTTAGACAGTTTTATGTGTCAACACAAATTAATCTGCGAGGACAGCATCCACTTCAATCTTTGGCATCGTTTGTTCATTTAGATCGATTGAACAACATAAAGGACACAAAACAACAAAATGTTTAAATGTATGTTGTGTTTATTAACTCAAAATAAAGAACTAAAGAGGAAATGTGATGGCTGGGGAAGACACTGCTCCACCAGTGTCTTCCAATTCCATTTTACCTGCAAGATAAAATTCATGTAAACAATCAGGCGAGGCACCAGGCATGGACATAACAGAATGTTGAGCAGTGTCTTGCGCTGGGAGCCTGTTTAACTGGCCATGTGTTGTTGTTGTTGTTGTTGTTGTTGTTGTTGTTGTTGTTGTTGTTGTTGTTGTTGATGATGTGGTTGTGGTATCCAGTATCCAGCTCCCTACTCTGTGGAGCTGTCTGCAGAGCCAGTGCTGTAGTGCTATGGTAGATGCTGTAGTGCTGTGGTAGATGCTGTAGTGCTGTGGTAGATTCTCACAGCTAGTTACCTCCGGGGACACAGACCCAGAGAGGGTGGAGTAATTAAGCCTGCACTAAATAAGGAATCAGCATTCATAGAATGTCCTTCGGAATGCTTGGGGGTCTGTGTGTGTGTGTGTGTGTGTGTGTGTGTGTGTTTTGTTTTGTTAATTAGGATCCCCATTAGCTAATGCCATGACATCAGCTAGTCTTCCTGGGGGCTGACACAAAAATCATATTTGAACTATTATTAACATTATACTGTATATATACAGACAATTATAAACATTATATACATACAGACAATTATAAACATTATATACAGACAAACATCACATCGCTTACAAATATCCATAATAAAAAAAGAAATAAAAAAAAAGAAATACAGCAATCACTGTTCATTCGTAGAGTTACTTGTATTAAGTGCTCTTTTATTGTTTTATTGTTTTTGCCTCTAGAATTCGTTTTAATAATGTGCTTAGGAGAGTGCTTAAAGAGTTCCATCCTGTTATAGGCTCTGTAAATGACAGTAGAGAAGATTTATTCTAGGTCTCAGTGGTAAGAGATATCCTGAACTGGCCTGTCTGGTCAGATAGTTATTTTCACTTCTGATATACACTACTTGGTCATTTATGACATTCCTGAAGAAGATCAGAAGACTGGATTCTGTTTAATAATCTGTTTTCTACAGGCAGCCATGAGAGATCTCTGTGCATTTGCAAAACATTTGTGTGTGTATGTATGTGACACCAGTGACCAGCATTTATTATTTTCTATAAATTGATTATTGTTGGCAAAAGACTCTCTCCAGCACGCCGAGGGTGTATGCTGAGCTGTACGTCAAATAAAACGTGTTACAAAAATTGTTCCTCTGTGCCGACCTCCCTCTGTGCCTCAAGACTCTTACAGCTCCATTTCAGTAAGCTCTTTTTCCGGGGGTAGGGGACCTCATTTTCTTTCAAGGGACAACTCATTCCCTGGTCACGACATTACATGACAGCCACGAGGAAGCTTTTTTTGAAAGCTTTCAATGTTCCATACTGGACCTTTAAGACAACAAACTTTCAGAGAACCTTCCACAAACTTAATAAAGACGGGGCTGAGTAAACCCCGGCCGTGAGTCTGTCTGTCTGTGTGTCCTTCCCAGAGCCCCCTGCTTCAGACCGAAGAAGCTGTTGGAGGGTGAGTCACACCGGCTGTCAGATGGAGTGAGGGGAGGGACATACGGTACACTCTTCTGGACACACACTGTGTAACTGAACACACACACACACACACACACTCTTCTGGACACACACTGTGTAACTGAACACACACACACACACTCTTCTGGACACACACTGTGTCGCTGAGAGGAAAGGTACACAGCCCTGAGCCGGGGGTCAACACTCGAAGAGAGAGAGAGAGAGGGGGGGGGGTGGGGGAGGGGAGGGTTCTTCTCTCACTGCAGATTTGAAGAAGGTTTCTTTGTACGTGTGGCTCGGTACTGTGCATTCGGTGGACACTGGAAGGTTTGACCAGCTAAGTGTTCTGTGTGCGTGTGTGTGTGTGTGTGTGTGTGCATGTGTGTGTGTGTGTGTGTGTGTGGGCGTGTGCGTGCATGTGCGTGTGAGCGTGTGTGTGTGTGTGTGTGTGTGTGCGTGCGTGCATGTGTGTGTGTGTGTGTGTGTGTGTGTATCAGTAGACAGGGAGGAGAGGAGGAGATGAGTTATTGCATTGACACTGATCAGTATTTTCTCTCACCTTGCCATAGATCAAACGCTTGGCTGTCAGGATGCGTGTGTGAAGGTGACAGACCAGAGCCAGGCTGTGGCTATGAGAGAGCAGGGACTGGCCCTGTTACTGAGTCTATTCTGTTCAGTTTGAACCAAAATACAATGAAAGGGCATGTCTGTACAAACACACACATATATATTTTAATATGAATACGGGAGGACTTTTAATCACAGCCGAATGAGATCTCTCTGAACCAAAGACACACAAATCATCCATCAATGAAAATTGCAGCTGCTGAATGACAAGACTAAGAAATTAACTATGATGTAAAACCAACAGATGATAGAACAGAAGCCAGAAACCTTTGCAATGAATGAAACTATTATGATGTTGTGTATCGCCAATGTGAGAAAAACAGGCAAATAGTAATTGAATGAATGTATGGCTACAGACATCTCTGCTACATCTTGGTATTATGTTTCTTTAAATTATTCTCTCAACCATCATTTTAAATCAATTGAATAGGCAATACATGGTGAAAACTCATGGTTTTGCAATCAATGTCAATAAAGGGTTCAATCATTGATTTTCTATGTGCTTAAGAATCGAAACATTGCGTGTGTGCCTGGGTCTCATTCAATACATCTGAAAACAAATCCTACCTCATATACTATACTTCTGCTGTGGCCAATCACTGTCTCCTCTGCAAGCAGAACGGTGTTGAGGATGTCCCTAGTTATTCATGAAATCTTAGAACCCTTCAACACAGACATGTTTCATAATGTCTTTATGTGCGGCTGTGTCTCAGGAGGTAGAGCTGCCGTCTAATGTGTGTAATCCTGTATGTGCACCCCCAGGAATCGGAGGGTTGAGACTCTCTCCACGCTCCCTCCATCGACGAGCAGGTGCTGGACCTCAGATTTTTTTTCAGGAGGAACCCTCCGATTCCTGGGGGTGCACATACAGGATGACCTGTCCTGGAAGATCAACACAGCAGCCATCATCAAGAAGGCACAACAGCGGCTCTACTTCCTGAGAGTCCTCAGGAAAGACCACGCTGCGCAGTGGAGAGCATCCTCACCTACTGCATCTGCATCTGGTTCTCCAGCTGCACAGCCGCAGAGAGGAATGCGCTACAGAGAGTCGTGAGATCGGCCCAGAAGATCACCGGCGCCCCCCTCCCCTCTCTGGAAGAGCTGTACAACACACGCTGCCTCAGGAAGGCCTCCAAGATCTCCAGAGACCATCCCACCCTGGGTAGGAACACTTTGCTCGGCTGCCCTCGAACAGGCGGTTCAGGACCATGTTCGCAAGGACAAACAGACTGAAGCTCAGCTTCTACCCCAGGGCCATTCAGGCCCTGAACACAGCAAAGACCTAGGTTCTAGGCCCTGGACAATCTAGACAATTTGATGGCAGATACTAGATTGAAATCAAGTGCAACACTGAAACACAACTGTGAACATTTCAAACCTGCAAACTGCGACACTTTAAATGAATGTGCAATAACACTATGTGCAATATGACAACCCTCGGGTACATAAGGTTCAGAGATAGGAAATGTTAGAATAGGTATAGCATAGCATAGAGTACAGCACAGTGTTTTATTTGTATAGTATAGTATAGTGGATAGTGTACATAGCCTTTATTTATGTAAACCAGCTCTTTTCCCTTCTTGTTTTTAGTTTTTTTTTCCTAGCACCAGGGGAGCCCCCCCTCCCAAATTTCGTTGTTTGGTACCTGTACTATATCAATGACAATAAAGACCATTCATTCATTCATTCATAATGATGGCAAGGTTGGCAGATCAGCGGTTCGAGCCCCGGCTGGCCACATGTCGAAGTGTCCTTGGGCAAGACACTGAACCCCAAATTGCTCCCAGTGAGCGGGCCGGTGCCTTGCATGGTAGCTTGCCACCATTGGTGTGTGAATGTGTGTGTGAATGTGTGAATGAGAGGCCGTTGTAAAGCGCTTTGGATAAAGGTGCTATATAAGTGCAGTCCATTTACCATTTATGTCAATCTTCTTTTATATTCTTGATGGACATCCAAATGTTTTGGTACCTGGCAGTATTAGCATTGACAGCCACACGCACGCACGCACACACACACACACACACACACACACACACACCAAAACACATCCAGGAGAGCCAATTTGAGTATTTTCCAGGGTGGATGAGGTGCACAGGTGCCATAGACACAGTTACACATCACCACATCTGTCAATCAAACTCCCACAGAGACTTGAGACAGAGGCTAGGGCATCCGTCAGTCAGGGTGTCCGTCAGTCAGGGTGTTCGACAGTCAGGGTGTCTGTCAGTCAACAACTCAACAGCTGCACACCAAGGCCCACTGGACAGACAGACCCATAGGCCAAGTCATTTCTGGACACTGTCAATCAATTCCTGTCTCCCCCCTCTCCCTCCTCCCCTCCATCCTCCATCCCCCCTCCTTCCCCCCTCCCCCCCCTCCCCTCTTCTCTTCTCCTCTCCTCTTCTCCAGTCATGAAAGGGAAACCTCAGTTTGTTCTGATTAAATAAAAGGTTAATGCAGTTTGCCCCCTCCCCCTCTCTCTCTCTCTCTTTCTTCTCTTTCTCTCTCTCTCTCTCTGTCTTTCTCTCTCCCCTTCCCCCTTCCCACTGACTATAAAACATTGTTCTTGTCACACCCTCTACCTCGAGGTAGCGGGCAGTGCCTCTCTCTCTCTTTCTCCCTCTCTCTCTCTCTCTCTCTCTCTCTCTCTCTCTCTCTCTCTCTCTCTCTCTCTCTCTCTCTAATCAGCAGGAGTGTTGTCAGGTGTGCGGGAGTCAGGTGTCGTCTGCTCTACATTACAAGCCATTACTCCTCCATAAAGACCTGGTCCAGCCTTCACTACTCTGCCAGATCGAAGCTTCTGCTTACCCGTAAAGTCACGCTTCTAGCTCCCTTACCTGTTTACTGTCCCGCCAGTACCTGCCTCCTACTTACCCTTGTTTGCCTTTGCCTCCAGAACCCTGACCTGACTCCTGCCCTCCTGCCTGCCTGCCCTCCTACCTGCCCTCCTGCCCTACCAGTCCTCCTACCTGCCCTCCTGCCCTACCAGTCCTCCTACCTGCCCTCCTGCCCTACCAGTCCTCCTACCTGCCCTTCTGCCTGCCCTGCCTGCCTGCCCTCCTGCCCTCCTGCCTGCCCTCCTGCCCTCCTGCCTGCCCTCCTACCTGTCCTCCTACCTGCCCTCCTACCTGCCTGCCTGCCCTCCTGCCTGCCCTGCCTACCTGCCCTCCTACCTGCCCTACCAGTCCTACTACCCACCGACCACGCCGCCTGCCTGACCCACCGCTTGCCTAACGACCATCCTATCTGCTACCCCCTTGAATGAATTCACCCTATTGGGGTTTTACTTTTGAAGCTGTGTCTGGTCTGTGTCTGCTCTTGGGTTATCTGTCTGATCCCTCACAGTTGTGGATGAAAGGAGAGGCATATTTAATATGGTAATTAGGTCAAGGTCAATACATGACTCAGCAGTGTCACTTAAGCGGGGTACACACATAAGGATTTTCAAAATCTTAACAGATTTTTTATCTGAGACAGACCTCACACATGAAGATAACAAATCTTGGATTGAACAGCCTTGATCGTATTGTGTGTGGTGTGCGCCGATTTCCCCATTTCAGCACCCCACAGACATAAAGATTTTCGTTACGACAGACTCCAGACTCTCTAGAGTCTCGTTCCCCAAGCCAGAAATCTTGCGTGAACCCATCCTTTTAATATTGCCTTTAAATTACAAAATAATTAAATTAAGATTATATAATGATTAAAGCACTTTGAGCCGCAATGTTTGCAGGAAAGCGCTATACAAATAAAGTTATTATTATTATTATTATTATTATCTAACGTAGTACCCTGACTGACATGTACGAAGCAACCATGTGCGACAGGGCAAATAAAGTGCCGAATAACGAAAAGAAGAAGTCAGCTCGCTTCTTGATTGGCTACATTCCATCCACGTCATAGTCGGACTCGCGAGCAGGGTTGCCAGATGGGAATGACATTTTCCACCCTAACCACAGTCTAAAACCGCTAATTCCACCCCACAAAAAAACGAGTCCATCTGGCAACCCTAGGATTTCTGGTCGTAAGTATTGAACACATTTGACATTTACGATTGCCGGCCACGCCCATTTTCCGAGCAGGTTGTCGGGAGAGATTGACTCTTAATGCGGGGTACACACATAAGTAGTTTTTGGCCGGTTTTGGCACGATTTTCGGATGTCTGAAAACGACAGAAAACGCCCGGTTATCAGATGGATCTTAAGCGGGGTACACACATACGGATTTCCCGCGATTTCAGTGATTTTCGGATGTCTGAAAACAACAGAAAACGCCCGGTTATCAGATGGATCTTAACATTTTCCTATAACAGAATCCTGGGGTGTGAGGTGTGTTAAGAGTCAATCTCTCCCGGCAACCTGCTCGGAAAATGGGCGTGGCCGGCAATCGCAAATGTGAAATGTGTTCAATACTTCCGACCAGAAATCATAGGGTTGCCAGATTGTTTGGTGGAATTAGCGGTTTTAGACTGTGGTTAGGGTGGAAAATGTCATTCCCATCTGGCAACCCTGCTCGCCAATCAAGAAGCGAGCTGACTTCGTCTTAATAATAATAACTTTATTTGTATAGCGCTTTTCCTGCAAACGTTGCGGCTCAAAGTGCTTTAATCATTATATAATCTTAATTTAATTATTTGGTAATTTAAAGGCAATATTAAAAGGATGGGTTCACGCGAGATTTCTGGCTTGGGGAACGAGACTCTAGACTAGAGAGTCTGGAATCTGTCGTTCCCCACGCCCATTTTCCGAGCAGGTTGAGAGTTGATTGACAATTGAAGAGAATTGACTCTTAACACACCTCACACCCCAGGATTTTGTTATAGGAAAATGTTAAGATCCATCTGATAACCGGGCGTTTTCTGTTGTTTTCAGACATAAATCGCTGAAATCGCAGAAAATCCGTATGTGTGTACCCCGCTCAAGGCTGTTCAATCCAAGATTTTGTTTCTTCATGTGTGGGGTCTGTCTCAGATAAGATTTCGGTTAAGATTTTGAAAATTCTTATGTGTGTACCCCGCTTAACACACCTCACACCACAGGATTTTGTTATAGGAAAATGTTAAGAGCCATCTGATAATCGGGCGTTTTCTGTCGTTTTCAGCCATCCGAAAATCGGGGCAAAATCGGCCAGAAAATCCTTATGTGTGTACCCCGCTTAACAGACCTTTAAATAAATCAACTGCGGCACAGCTATTATGCCCAACGTTGCCGACACAATTGATCAAAGACGAAGCCGAATCAATGGGAAGCTTCCTCGTTAGCATCAATTACCATTCATGAGAAGCAAAGATAACCCCAACACTGTTTCGTCATGCAATGTATTCACAGGTTGGTAAATTAGCTGCCGAATATAATGCATAGCACACACACGCATGCACGCATGCACATGCACACACACACACACACGCACACACGCAGACATGCAGACGCACACACACACACACACACACACACACATGAGTCTCTGAATGTTGTTTACATAGAGGCAGCTTCTGTGTCAATAGTGTTCTGCTGTCATTACTTAAAATCAATATCTGGGATCATACATCATGCAAGACAAGGTCTGGTCATTTGGTCCGCATGTCGGCAACCAATCAAAATATTCAGACTTTTATTTTGAAACACGGAACCACGTTTCAACGTTGTTGAGAATCACAACACAAACTCGCTAGTCAAGCCAAAATACTGCAACGCAATGGATTGGGTGAGTAATCCCCACTGCTACCTAGTTAACTACAACACTACTTTACATTGTTAGCAGGCTCACAAAACAAGCTGTGTTAGTTGACTAATGATGTGTCGTTGAGTTTTAACAATTTTCAAGTCACAAATCAATAACAGCTCAGGGCAGCTGTAGAGTGAGGGTGTAGTCAGGGTGTAGAGTGAGGGTGTAGTCAGGGTGTAGAGTAAGGGTGTAGTCAGGGTGTAGAGTGAGGGTGTAGTCAGGGTGTAGTCAGGGTGTAGAGTGAGGGTGTAGTCAGGGTGTAGAGTGAGGGTGTAGTCAGGGTGTAGTCAGGGTGTAGAGTGAGGGTGTAGTCAGGGTGTAGTCAGGGTGTAGTCAGGGTGTAGAGTGAGGGTGTAGTCAGGGTGTAGAGTGAGGGTGTAGTCAGGGTGTAGAGTGAGGGTGTAGTCAGGGTGTAGTCAGGGTGTAGAGTGAGAATGTAGTCAGGGTGTAGAGTGAGGGTGTAGTCAGGGTGTAGAGTGAGGGTGTAGTCAGGGTGTAGTCAGGGTGTAGAGTGAGGGTGTAGTCAGGGTGTAGAGTGAGGGTGTAGTCAGGGTGTAGAGTGAGGGTGTAGAGTGAGGGTGTAGTCAAGGTGGAGTCAGGGTGGAGAATGAGGGTGTAGAGTGATGGTGTAGTCAGGGTGTAGTCAGGATGTAGAGTGAGGGTGTAGTCAGGGTGTAGAGTGAGTGTGTAGTCAGGGTGTAGAGTGAGGGTGTAGTCAAGGTGTAGAGTGAGGGTGTAGTCAAGGTGTAGAGTGAGTGTGTATTCAGGGTGTAGAGTGAGGGTGTAGTCAGGGTGTAGAGTGAGGGTGTAGTCAGGTTGTAGAGTGAGGGTGTAGTCAGGGTGTAGAGCGAGGGTGTAGAGTGAGGGTGTAGTCAGGGTGTAGAGTGAGGGTGTAGTCAGGGTGTAGAGTGAGGGTGTAGTCAGGGTGTAGTCAAGGTGTAGAGTGAGGGTGTAGTCAGGGTGTAGAGTGAGTGTGTAGTCAGGGTGTAGAGTGAGGGTGTAGTCAAGGTGTAGAGTGAGGGTGTAGTCAAGGTGTAGAGTGAGTGTGTAGTCAGGGTGTAGAGTGAGGGTGTAGTCAGGGTGTAGAGTGAGGGTGTAGTCAGGGTGTAGAGTGAGGGTGTAGTCAGGGTGTAGAGTGAGTGTGTAGTCAGGGTGTAGAGTGAGGGTGTAGTCAGGGTGTAGAGTGAGGGTGTAGTCAAGGTGTAGTCAGGGTGTAGTCAAGGTGTAGAGTGAGGGTGTAGTCAGGGTGTAGAGTGAGGGTGTAGTCAGGGTGTAGAGCGAGGGTGTAGTCAGGGTGTAGTCAAGGTGTAGAGTGAGGGTGTATTCAGGGTGTAGAGTGAGGGTGTAGTCAGGGTGTAGTCAAGGTGTAGAGTGAGGGTGTAGTCAGGGTGTAGTCAGGGTGTAGAGTGAGGGTGTAGTCAGGGTGTAGAATGAGGGTGTAGTCAGGGTGTAGAGTGAGGGTGTAGTCAGGGTGTAGTCAGGGTGTAGAGTGAGGGTGTAGTCAGGGTGTAGAGTGAGGGTGTAGTCAGGGTGTAGAGTGAGTGTGTAGTCAGGGTGTAGAGTGAGGGTGTAGTCAGGGTGTAGAGTGAGGGTGTATTCAGGGTGTAGAGTGAGGGTGTAGTCAGGGTGTAGTCAGGGTGTAGAGTGAGGGTGTAGTCAAGGTGTAGAGTGAGGGTGTAGTCAAGGTGTAGAGTGAGGGTGTATTCAGGGTGTAGAGTGAGGGTGTAGTCAGGGTGTAGTCAAGGTGTAGAGTGAGGGTGTAGTCAGGGTGTAGTCAGGGTGTAGAGTGAGGGTGTAGTCAGGGTGTAGAATGAGGGTGTAGTCAGGGTGTAGAGTGAGGGTGTAGTCAGGGTGTAGTCAGGGTGTAGAGTGAGGGTGTAGTCAGGGTGTAGAGTGAGTGTGTAGTCAGGGTGTAGTCAGGGTGTAGAGTGAGGGTGTAGTCAGGGTGTAGAGTGAGGGTGTAGTCAAGGTGTAGAGTGAGGGTGTAGTCAGGGTGTAGAATGAGGGTGTAGTCAGAGTGTAGAGTGAGTGTGTAGTCAGGGTGTAGTCAGGGTGTAGTCAGGGTGTAGTCAGGGTGTAGAGTGAGGGTGTAGTCAGGGTGTAGAGTGAGGGTGTAGTCAGGGTGTAGAGTGAGGGTGTAGTCAGGGTGTAGAGTGAGGGTGTAGTCAGGGTGTAGTTAGGGTGTAGTCAGGGTGTAGAGTGAGGGTGTAGTCAGGGTGTAGAGTGAGTGTGTAGTCAGGGTATAGAGTGAGGGTGTAGTCAGGGTGTAGAGTGAGTGTGTAGTCAGGGTGTAGAGTGAGGGTGTAGTCAGGGTGTAGAGTGAGGGTGTAGTCAGGGTGTAGAATGAGGGTGTAGTCAGGGTGTAGAGTGAGTGTGTAGTCAGGGTGTAGTCAGGGTGTAGAGTGAGGGTGTAGTCAGGGTGTAGTCAGGGTGTAGTCAGGGTGTCGAGTGAGGTCGGTAAGGACAAGAACTCTGTTGGTAACCGTTGGTTACTGTAACTAAGAACCAGATATCGTTGGAAGTGGCTAATTGCAGAGGTGTCCCTCACCACAGGTGGTTTCTGTTTGTGGTGGAAACATTGAAGACCAGATCTTCCCAGCGCCGGGCGAGGTTCATGTGTGTCACTGGAATAGTTTCCCCCTACGGTTCTGATTCAGACAGGAAATGAAATGGAACCGTTTTGATATTGTGCATCATCATTTGATAAGGCATCATCACACGTACCCTTGTGCACACACAGAGAAACACTCACGCATGCGCACGCACGCGCGCACGCACGCACTCACAGACACACACACGCACGCACATGCACACACACACGCACACACACACACACACGCACACGCACACACGCACGCACACACACACAGACACACACACGCACGCACATGCACACACACATGCACACACACACACGCACGCGCACACACACACACACACACACACACACACACACACTTAAGCGGGGTACACACATAAGGATTTTCTGGCCGATTTTCAGATGGCAGAAAACACCCGATTATCAGATGGCTCTTAACATTTTCCTATAACAAAATCCTGTGGTGTGAGGTGTGTTAAGTCAATCTCTCCCGACAACCTGCTTGGAAAATGGGCGTGGTCGGCAATCGTAAATGTCAAATGTGTTCAATACTTACGACCAGAAATCCTAGGGTTGCCAGATTTTTTGGTGGAATTGGTGGTCAAGAAGCGAGCTGACTTCTTCTTTTCGTTATTCGGCACTTTATTTGCCCTGTCGCACATGGTTGTCTCGTACAGGTCAGTCAGGGTACTACGTTAGATAATACACAGCAAAGGCCTAAGTTCTGGGCCCAGGACAGTCCGGACGGATTGTATGGCAGCTAGTGCTGAGGCACAAACATGTACATTTCAAGCCTGCAAACTGTGACACTTTAAAATAACGTGAAAAAATACTTTTGTGCAATATGACAACCCTAGTTGACTATCTGTGCAGTATAGTACAGTGGATTGTGTACATAGCCTTTATTTATGTAAACCAGCTCCTTACCTTACCTTGTGATTTTGTGCATTTTTTTTTTTCCCTTTCCTAACACCAGGGGAGCCACCCCTCCTAAATTTCGTTGTTTGGTACCTGTACTGTAGCAATGACAAATAAAGTCCATTCCATTCCATTCCATTCCATTCCATTCCAATAATAATAATAACTTTATTTGTATAGCGCTTTTCCTGCAAACGTTGCGGCTCAAAGTGCTTTAATCATTATATAATCTTAATTTAATTATTTTGTAATTTAACGATTAAGGCTGTTCAATCCAAGATTTTGTATCTTCATGTGTGGGGTCTGTCTCAGATAAGATTTCGGTTAAGATTTTGAAAATCCTTATGTGTGTACCCCGCTTAACCATACGCAACCTTCTTAAAGTATTCAGTGGGAGAAGTGTAATCTGTGTGCAGGTTGTTCACAGATGCTTCTCATTTTCATTGCAGGCTGCTCATTGCAGGGAAATGAAGTGAGTTTGTGGGCCTACAGTAATCACAAAATGCTCGACCTTACTGAAAGTTTAACACATACTCACACACACTCACACACACACACACACACACCCCAGCCACACATAGCACAGCAGACGGAGTGTTCACGCCTTGATAAGCCACAGCCTGTTGCTCTTCCTCCCCCCTCTGTTTTTCTCTCCCTCTCTCTTTCTCCCTCTCTTTCTCCCTCACTCTCTCTCTCTCTCTCCCTCTCTTTCTCCCTCACTCTTTCTCTCTCCCTCCCTCTCTCTTTCCCTCTCTCTCTCCCTCACTCTTTCTCTCTCTCTCTCCCTCTCTCTCTGGGTGGCAGGCTGGATCGAACTATGATGGAATTACAATTCCCAGAGGAGGAGATGATAGAAATATAAATGGACATCCTAACACGTCAGCAGAAAACTCCAAGGGTGTGCCGCAGAGCTGTGTGTGTGTATTTGTGTGTATGTGTGTAGTTACTTGTTGTGCGACACAACCTAAGGGAAAATGTTATACAACGTGTTTCCTTTTACAATTGAGTGTTGATATTATTTCAATCATTTTTTGCAGCACAGCAAACCTTAGGTTCAGCTGAAATGTATCTGTGTGGTGTTCTATTCTCTGTTCAGACATTCCCTTATAATGGATATCCTTTCGCTACATACACATTCAGAGGCTCTCTACTGGCGAGTTTCGCCAAATGTAATGAATACAAACAAGCTGTAGACGGACTACTCCTCCAAGTGTGGTGGCCTTCAACAAGAGCACCTCACAAGACTCTTCATGTCATATCAACAACAGCACCTCACAAGACACTTCATGTCATATCAAAAGAAGAGATTTGGTGAGGCTGCATTCTCATTTTATGCACCCAAATTGTGGAATGCACTGCCAGTTTACATTAGGGATGTAACCTCAGCAAATACACTACCGTTCAAAAGTTTGGGGTCACTTAGAAATGTCCTTATTTTTTTAAAGAAAAGCACTGTTTTTTTCAATGAAGATAACATTAAATTAATCAGAAATACACTCTATACATTGTTAATGTGGAAAATGACTATATTCTAGCTGCAAACATCTGTTTTTTAATGGAATATCTACATAGGTGTATAGAGGCCCATTTCCAGCAACCATCACTCCAGTGTTCTAATGGTACATTGTCTTTGCTAATTGTGTTAAAAAAGCTAATGGATGATGAGTAAAACCTTGAAAATCCTTGTGCAATCACGTTAGCACAGCTGAAAACAGTTTTGCTGGTTAGAGAAGCCATACAAATGGACTTCCTTTGAGCTAGTTGAGTATCTGGAGCATCACATTTGTGGGTTCGATTATACTCTCAAAATGGCCAGAAAAAGAGAACTTGCATATGAAACTCGTCAGTCTATTCTTGTTCTTGTTCTAACCAGAGTAGAAAGAGAAGTGGGAGGCCCCGGTGCACAACTGAGCAAGAAGACAAGTACATTAGAGTCTCTAGTTTGATAAATAGACGCCTCACAGGTCCTGAACTGGCAGCTTCATTAATGGTACCCGCAAAACGCCAGTGTCAACGTCTACAGTGAAGAGGCGACTCTGGGATGCTGGCCTTCTAGGCAGAGTGGCAAAGAAAAAGTCATATCTGACACTGGCCAATAAAAGGAAAAGGGTTAGAACACAGACATTGGACAGAGGAAGATTGGAAAAAAGTGTTATGGACAGACAAATCGAAGAACATTGAGGTGTTTGGATCACACAGAAGAACATTTGTGAGACGCAGAACAAGTGAAAAGATGCTTGAAGAGTGCCTGACGCCATTTGTCAAGCATGGTGGAGGTAATGTGATGGTCTGGGGCTGCTTTAGTGCTGGTAACGTGGCAGATTTGTACAAGGTAAAAGGGATTTTGAATAAGGAAGGCTATCACTCAATTTTGGCACGCCATGCCATACCCTGTGGACAGTGCTTGATTGGAGCCAATTTCCTCCTACAACAGGACAATGACCCAAAGCACACCTCCAAATTATGCAATAACTATTTAGGGAAGAAGCAGGCAGCTGGTATTCTGTCTGTAATGGAGTGGCCAGCGGAGTCACCAGATCTCAACCCCATTGAGCTGTTGTGGGAGCAGCTTGACCGTATGGTACACAAGAAGTGCCCATCAAGCCAATCCAACTTGTGGGAGGTGCTTCAGGAAGCGTGGGGTGACATTTCTTCAGATTACCTCAAGAAATTAACAGCTAGAATGCCAAAGGTCTGCAATGCTGTAATTGCTGCAAAGGGAGCATTCTTTGACGAAAGCAAAGTTTGAAGGACAAAATTATTATTTCAAATAAAAATCGTTATTTCTAACCATGTCAATGTCTTCATTATATTTTCTATTCATTTTGCAACTCATTTGATAAATAAAAGTGTGAGTTTTCATGGAAAACACGAAATTGTCTGGGTGACCCCAAACTTTTGAACGGTAGTGTATGTTCAAGTCAAGATTAAAAACCCATCTTTTTAATATTGCCTTTAAATTACTAAATAATTAAATGATGAATATATAATGATTGGAGCACTTTGAGCTGCAACATTTGCAGGAAAAGTGCTATACAAATAAAGGTTATTATTATTATCGTTATTATTATATCAGAATCAGAATCAGAATCAGTAGACAAGTAGTCTAATTATTTGGCGTCAGTTCCTCAACATTGACATTGCAGCATTCAGATACAAAAACACAATAATAACTAGACAGGTACAATTCCTGTGGGAAATTGTGAAGTGTGCTTGCCCCTCCTCCCCCCCCCCCCCCCCCCCCTCCGGGCCACTCCACTGCATCCCCGGCGAAGACCGTGTTTCTCTAGCTCACCCAGGGGCCGAGCTAACTAGCACTAGCTAACTAGCGCTAGCTAAGTAGTTAGCGCTAATTAGCTACGTCCCCTGCACCCCCCGGCGAAGTTGGAACGAGCCACACGTTTTGACACCCCTCATGTCTACCTAGTGGCAAAACCCTGGGAGCCTTAGCCGGGGCAAATTTTGCTATAATAAGAATAATACAAATATATATGTACAAGAACAATAAGTGTTGCTTGCATCCTCCCCCCCCCCCCCCCGGGCCACTCCACTGCATCCCCTGGCGAAGACCACGTTTCTCTAGCTCACCTAGGGGCCGAGCTAACTAGCACTAGCTAACTAGCGCTAGCTAAGTGGTTAGTGCTAGTTAGCTAAGTCCCCTGCACCCCCCTGCACCCCCCGGCGAAGACCGTGTTTCTCTAGCTCACCCAGGGGCCGAGCTAACTAGCGCAGGCTAACTAGTGCAGGCTAACTAGACCCCTGCACCTCCCTGCACCCCCCTACACCCCCGGGCGAAGACCGCGTTCCTCTAGCTCACCTACAGGTGAAGTTGTGGGGTGTGTGTGTGTGTGTGTGTGTGTGTGTCGACGAGTAGCCGGAGCAAATTTTGCTAATAAGAATAAATAAATATTGATATATGTGCAATACTAATAACTAAGTGTTGCTTGTTACTGCAAGTAACGTAAGTAAGTAAAAACTCCTACATTGATAAAGTCATAAAGTGATGGATTACAGTGGCTTCAATAGTGCAAAAAATGCTATGCAGAGTACGATGATATGAAATGCAATATAATACGATACAGTACGGTTGTAAATGGTATACAATTTGTTTTAAATTGTTTAAAGTGCTATACGAATAAAGGTTATTATTATTATTATTATTATTATTATTATTATTATTACTATTATTATTATCATATCAGAATCAGATATCTTTTTTTTGTTTCTTTTTATTTCACTACTCGATCTTTTCAGTTTGTAGTGTCTTTGAGTGTCTAGAAAAGCGCTATATAAGTCTAATGTGTTATTATTATTATTATTATTAAGTATTCCAGTCATGTGCAGTATTTATTATTTAAGCAATATCACACGAGAGGGAGTGTGTTATACTGAATATCAGCACGGCTGTGATTCGGTCGTAGGTACGAGGCCGCAGGCCGAGTAGGCCGAGTGCTGTTATACTGTATATCGTAACTCATGGAATGCCTCTTGTCCAATCAAATTACTTGGTCGGAACTAACTGTTGTATAAACTACAATATGTTCATTTCCACATTTCTTAGAGCCCTTTTTCATCACTTGACAGGAAGGTCCGACAGGAAGTACAGGATAGGGTTGCATAGGCTGGGGTCGATGCCTAGGTCCCTGAGCTTGCTGTAGTCTGGAGGGGACTATGGTGTTGAATGCCGAGCTGTAGTCTACAAACAGCATCCTCACGCATGTGTTCCTCTTATCAAGGTGTGTGAGGCCTGGCGTGTGGCAATGGCGTTGTCTGACAATCTGTTACCTCGGTAGGCAGGTTGGTGGGGGTCTATGAAAGGTGGTAAGCTCACTGCAGATCAGGATCTTGATGATCTTCTCAAAGCCTTTGCTCACTACGGGAATGAGAGCAACAGGGCGCTAGTCATTTAGGCATGTCACCTTACCCTTTTATGGTACCGGGATGATGGCAGATGACTTGCAGAGTGAGAGGTTAAATATGGTAGTCGGGAATCAATTATACAAATAACCAGTTAATAAGAGATCTCCACTCACACGCTATGTTGAGAGTAACTCTCCTAATTAGGAGATAAGATTCTAATTGGCAAAATCACAAACCGGACCAAATGGGATTTCTACAGAGAACATCAAAGGAGCTTTTATCACCTTCTGGCAAGATATATCAACATTAGTATTCAATTCATAAATACAGTTTCTATAGTATTTTACATTCCAATTGTAAGGAACTGATTGACCATTTGGCTGAATCTCTGTGGAACGTTATCAAAGATAATAATAATAATAATAATAATAATAATAACTTTATTTGTATAGCGCTTTTCCTGCAAACGTTGCACAATTATAAAAATACTGGAAAGAAACACTCATCACACAATAATGGAAATCACATGAAAATACTACTCATAAAACTCATATAAGTCAAATATGGGGCGGCTGTGGCTCAGCCGGTAGGGCCGGCATCTATTAGCGGTTAGAATCCCAGCTGGCCACATGTCGAAGTGTCCTTGAGCGAGGCACTAAACCCCTAACTGCTCCAGAGTCCTTCAGTGGCTCTGACCCCCTGGCCTAGAGCATAAATACATGTTGTTGTGTTCTGTGCAATGACAAAGCTTGAATCCCCTTTCCTTTCCTTTCTATGACTATACACCCATCTATAAAGCAGGAAAATGTCATAGAGAAAAAGAGGTGTATGTGTTTCATCGCAGGCAGATAGTCTGCTAGGTGTACCCATTCTTCTGTGACACAATGAACCCAAAACACTTGTAAAATGATAGCAGTTGAGGTATTCCCACAAACACAGAGAGTAAACACATGTAAATAGAATATAGTGGTCTCGATTTTTAGCCAACAACATATTTTCAGAGCAGTTAACTAATCAGCCTGTCTTCAAACCCGTCTACAGCCTTGATCAATGATCTATTCTGAGACAGCCTCCTGCCGTCCTGCTTTGTGTGCAAAATAGTTTACCACGAGAAGTGTCCAATTTGTAGTCAATCATAGTGAGAATAAAGCTTTTTCTCAGTGGCGCTCCCTGCTCTTTGTTCCACAGGCATCCATCATCTCTGTTATGCCTAATTCCACTACACTGAACGCTCACACAATGTCAGACTGACACAATTACAAGTGTGTGTGTGTGTGTGTGTGTGTGTGTGTGTGTGTTGTTGTGTGTGGGTTTGAGTGTGCACATGTGTGCGAGTGTCAACCAGCTGCAGACTCCCCTCAGAAGGACTAATCTCTCTCTAATGCATCAGAGCAATTTTGAAAAGTAAATGGTCTTTGTATTCACATTTGAAAGCGCCAGAGACAGGCTTACCCACTGGAGTTAACCCAAACACTCCCACAGCCATCACAGCAAGGACATAGGCCTAGAATACTGAATGAGACCATCCATCCATCTATCCATCCATCTATCCATCCATCTGTCCATCCAACTATCTATCCATCTATCCATCCATCTATCCATCTATCTGTCCATCCATCCATCTGTCCATCCATCTATCCATCCATGTATCCATCCATCTATCCATCCATCCATCCATCAATCCATCCATCTATCCATCCATCTGTCCATCCATTCATCCATCTATCCATCTATCCATCCATCTGTCCATCCATCCATGCATGCATCCATCCATCCATCCATCCATCTATCCATCCATCTGTCCATCCATCTATCCGTCCATCTATGCATCCATCTATACATCCATCTATCTGTCCATCCATCCATCCATCCATCCATCCATCCATCCATCGATCCATCCATCCATCTATCATCCATCTGTCCATCCATCTGTCCATCCATCTATCCATCCATCTGTCCATCCATCTATCCATCCATCTGTCCATCCATCTGTCCATCCATCTATCCATCTATCTATCCATCCATCTATCCATCCATCTGTCCATCCATCCATCTGTCCATCCATCTATCCATCCATCTATCCATCCATCCATCTATCCATCCATCTATCCATCCATCTGTCCATCCATCTATCCATCTATCCATCCATCTATCCATCCATCCATCCATCCATCCATCCATCCATCCATCTGTCCATCCATCTGTCCATCCATCTGTCCATCCATCGAAAGATCCTTGATCTTCCATTTGTTATTGTTAACCAACAACATTCTGTCCAAAACCAAATGAGGGCAATGAGATACCGTGTCCTATTCTGTGCCTGTTTCACATTTATTTTCCTAGAATTATTACCTTGCTGCTTGTTGCTGAAGGTCAGTAGTTTGTTTGTCTCCCAACCTCTTTATTCATTATTTATTCACAGACATTTGGGTGTTTACAGCCTCACAGAAAATCACCTACTGCTCACATCGCTAATCAAATGCCTTCAAACCAAGCTGTCTCTGCTGTATTACTGTGTGCGTGTGTGTGCGTACATAATGTTTGTGTGTGTGTGTGTGTGTGTGCGTGCATGCGTGTGTGTGTGTGTGTGTGTGTTGTATGAGCTGATAGCAGCGCTGGCAGACACTGGCAGGGGGAAGTCGAGTCGTATCAGCGTGACAAGGGAACGTTGGGATAACGTTATCTGGCTGCTGTATGATAGAGTTCCAGGGGGTGGGTGAACATACCTTTGTGTGAATGCTAGCTCATGAATGCTATCTCAAATGGGATGTATGAATTGGCAGAGGACAGACATTGGGTGTGTATATATGAGTGCAACAAATAAGAGATGAGGTGTACTTTCTGTGTTTAGTTCAGGGCAGCAGATGCACCTGCAATGCTTTAACACTTAATCAGCCATGTGAGTAAAAAAAATGTTATATCTTTGCACTCGATCAAATTTCAGGACCCTCCTTTCATGACTTTTCCTAGATATGTGTGTTCTACCACTCAGTATACTTACATTTTCAAAATCACACCAGGATAAGCTAATATAAAGCTATTTTGCAGTTTTTCTGGTAGGAAGCAGGCTAATTTACAAGTGACCAACTAGTGGTCGTTGTGTGTAAATAGCAGCTTAACATTGTGAAGAGGGGGTAGTAGTAGGTAAAAAGGCACAGCTGTTCTAGTGTTAACCAACTTGTCCTCCTTCCTAGAGAGTTGTTACCAGAGCGACATGCAGTCCATGATAAACACCCTGTCCGTCCCAATTCTCCCACCCTTTTCCCGGAAGTGTACACTTGTCTCCCTCGCATGGATTTGAAAGGATAATATCACTGTCACTTCCTGTGTTTGCACCAGTCATAGTATACGCTTTGAATCCACGCAGAGGTCTTAGACGAGAGCGCACGTCAGAGGAACACAGAGATCCTCCGTCACGCAGTGAAAGAGGGAACAACAGGTACCAGCAGATACCTACAGGGGCTGGAATGGGTCAAAAGAGACAGACGGCTGATCGACCAGCTAGGAGGGGAAATACGGTATGGTAACGTAGCGTAGAGAGCTAAACTTTCAACACGTACATGAGCGTGTCTCCTTCAGTCATCCTTCGCTCATGACCTCTCTCGCTGTGTGACAGTGGTTGTGTGCTGACATTGCTTTGTAATTTGGCCAATACAATTACCTTAGGTAGACTTGGCTGCCTGGTTTCTGATACACTGTTAGGGCTTTCGACCGGAAAGTTGGTTCGCAGCGGGAACCAGAAAATAGAGGTTCTCAAGCGGGAAGCAAAACGTAGTTTTTGGGTGTCACCGTCACGTCGTCAGTGGGTGTGTCATTCTAGGCTGCAAAGACCAGCAAGAAGGAAGGAGACAAAATCTAATCATTAGTGATTAAAAAAATGATCAAAAGTTTAATCATTCTCTCTATCTTCCTCACATGCTCAGCAAACACACACACACACACACACGCAAATTTCGTAAGCCATTTCTATTCCAGTAATGGAGCAGCTGGTTAGTAAGAGAATGCGTGTAGAAAGTGTCTTTCGAAAGTGAATTGTTTTGTTTCATATAAAATAGTGTTTATTTCAGATACTGTAGTGGAAGTGATTATCCTCATTTCTAGTGAAGTAGCTGCCATCTAGTTGTGACATTTTTGTTCATCCCGCCCCTTCATCACCCATCGTTGATGAAGCGGATGGTTCCGGTTACACTGGTATGAACTCGGGCTGGTTCTCCAGACAGCACCAAGGTTCTACAGACAGCACCAAGGTTCGGAGGTTCCAGAATGGGAACGGGAACGGTTCCTTGGCGGTGTGAAAGCCATAAGAGTAGACTTGTCTGTCTGTTTCTGATACACTGAGTAGACTTAACTGTCTGTTTCTGATACACTGAGTAGACTTGTCTGTCTGTTTTAGTGTATACTTGTCTGTCTGTTTCTGATACACTGAGTAGACTTGTCTGTCTGTTTGAGTGTATACTTGTCTGTCTGTTTCTGATACACTGAGTAGCAAATAGATTTCAAATGCCCAATACGGACGACCGAGAAGAGACTCAGCTATATTTCTATTGTGTTTATGTCATTCTCTATATTTCTATTGTGTTTATGTCATTCTTTTCGACAGAAGCCATTCAAGCTGCAGACAGAAGCGATCCCCCGGGCCCCTTGGAATGTCATGAAATCAATTGACTGTGAAAACATATCAGATACTGAGAGCTAAAACATATCAGATACTGACAGAGCTGCCAAGTCTCACGCAATCGCCGTGAGACTCACGCATTTCAACCAGTTCTCACGCTCTCACGCCGCATCTCTATTTCTCACGGCGAGAAATAACAATTGTTTTACGGGACTTTTATTTTTGAAATTCCTTGAAAGAAGGCTACCGGACATGAGTTTCGTGGCATCTTTCTGCACTCGCGTTAACTTGAGTCTGCAATCGAAGCGGCAGGCGAGCGCTGATGGAAGAACCTGTGTTCACGCGAGCTGCAAGAACGTAGCAAGCAGTGTTGCCAGATTGGGCTACTTTTGGTCACACTGGACGGGTGGATTCGGCAGCTTTTAGACCGGTTGGGCTGGACATTGTCAATTCTGTCTGGCAACCGTGGTAGCAAAATATGTGCATACATTACAACATCGCATCTGGTAGCCTACTGGACTGGGTTGCACCAATATGGCGTAAGTCATTATAAATGCAGGCATTTAGTAGTTACTAAACCCCTAGTTGTTACTAGTTAGTTTCAAACTAGTTGTTTACTAATTTCGGTTGCACCACGCCAATCTTTTGCCAATCTTATCTAGTAAATACTCCGTTTTGGTAACTGTTTTTTGTTTCTCTACTGTAACATAACCAGGTACATTAATAATAATTATTAATAATTACAATTTACAATACAAATACAACAATTGGGGGTCCCTCAAAAAAAAATGGGTGTGCTGCGCGTGCACAAAATCACCCACCAAGCCCTCATTCTGACCAAGAAAAAACCCTGGTATGTACTGTATAACATGATAGCTATGAGCAATGCACTGTATATAAGATGATGACCATGGGTCTTTCTGCTGCTGACCAAGGGGCTGAGTCCTGTTGATGGGGCCAATTTTTCTATTAGAGTCTGTAGGCTACTGTATTTGTTTATTAAGATTTCATAAATATGATATATTGTCTGATTTTTTTTCTTGTTTTATAAAATGTTATTATTTATTAGTTATTATTTTCATTTCTTGTGCTGGTTTATTATGAACAACATGTAAAATTGCAGGAAACTAGCACAAATAATTGGGTGGGAGAGAGGGGCCGCCGCTGCCAAAACGTGCACAGTTTTGGGTCGCTCCACCGCCAAAAAATCTCACTCCAAACTTTTGGTGAAACTTGGCAGCCCTGGATACTGAGAGCTAAAACATATCAGATACTGACAGCTAAAACATATCAGATACTGACAGCTAAAACATATCAGATACTGAGAGCTAAAACATATCAGATACTGACAGCTAAAACATATCAGATACTGAGAGCTAAAACATATCAGATACTGAGAGCTAAAACACATCAGATACTGAGAGCTAAAACATATCAGATACAGAGCTAAAACATATCAGATACTGAGAGCTAAAACAGTGGCTGAAGAAGTAAGCTGACTGCATTGTGTTTCTCTCTGTGTGACTGATTATATCCCACGCACACGCACACGCGCGCACACACACACACACACACACACACACACACACACACGCACGTACAAGCAATACACACAGACACACACATAGACCCAGACAAAGACACACACACACTCACACACACACACACAGATCAGAGGTGTGAGCTGTGATAGAAGGTGGCAGGTGTCCTGTTGTGTTGGGGAGTAGGAGACGAGGCTAAACAGTTAAAGCGCTGACTCACAGTGGAATATAATGTAATAAAAGGATTGCACCAAGTTGCAACTCTCTTTTGATGCGAGAACTCCCTGTCAATAAGATGTCAAACATGAGCTCTATAAGAGCTTCTGGAGCCTGCTCACAGACTGAAGTCCCTGGCTGGGGTCTCCACTGATCTCCAAGGCCACCAGAGGAAATATTGACCGTATTAAAGGCCCTGCGTGTGCAGTGTGAAGCGCTTAGACATTTAGAGCGTGACGGCTTCTGAACGTTCTAATTACTAGTTGCGTGAAACAGAAGCAAACATCTGCATAGTGCATACACTTAACATAAGACATCACACAGCACGGCGTGTTCAGGATGTTTTTGGGCATCTGTGCTGTGTGTGTGTGTGTGTGTGTGTGTGTGTGTGTGCGTGCGTGCGTGCGTGTGAGTGTGTGTGTGGGCGTGTGTGTGTGCATGCATGCGTGCTAGTGTGTGTGTGTGTGTGTGCACTGTGAGTGTTATCTCTCCTCTGAACAACAGTAATGGACCCAGTCATTGATCACCACCGGGCAGCTCTGTCAATCGCCTCTAAGAGGCAGCATTACAGTAAGACAGCCTTATCTATACTGCTACTGGGGGGTGGAGGGGGGGAGGGTAGAGCACACGTGTTTGTTTAGGTAGGCTATGTGAGGAGAACGAGGGAGAAAAAGAAAGAAAAAAAGAGACTGATGGCCTGTCGTTATAAAGACATTTGGATGTTTAAGGCTGAATGACACTGTCCTCGCTCACTTCCTGTCTGGTGACAGCCCCGGTCCTGCCTGCAGCACAGTGACGCGTCACACGACTAGAGAGAGTCAGCTACTCCTGCGCTCCATCAGCTGGCTTTACCCCTCATCAGGCACTCCCCTGACATGTCTGAAACCTCCCAGAGAGAGAGAGAAGGGAGAGAGAGAGAGAGAGAGAGAGAAGGAGAGAGAGAGAGAGAGAGGGAGAGAGGAGAGAGAGAGAAGGAGGGAGAGAGAGAGAGAAGGAGAGAGAGAGAGAGGGAGAGAGAAGGAGTGAGAGAGAGAGAAGGAGAGAGAGAGAAGGAGAGAGAGAAGGGGAGAGAGAAAGAGAGAGAGATAGAGAGAGAGAGAGGAAAAGAGAGAAAGAGATAGAGAGAAAGAAAGAGAGTGAGAGAGAAAGAGAGAGAGAGATAGAGATAGGAAGAGAGAGAGAGAGGAAAAGAAGAGAGAGAGATAGAGAGAGGAAAAGAGAGAAAGAGAGAGAGAGGGAAAGAAGAGAGAGAGAGAGAGGTTGATGGACAGACCTGGCCCAAGGCCCTAGATAACATCAGCAGCTCCTGTAGCACTGGCCTGCATGACAAGGCTGTGGAGGATACACAACCTGAACTGCTGAATAACATTAAGGGGGTTTACAGCATACTGTACCATAGACTAAAAATGACGGGTTAGTAGCATATCCTGTGATATCACGTGCATAACATCCTAAAAGAGTCGTCTTGGTGAGGTGGAAGTCCTCTCTGAGTGTCCTGTCAGACCACACTCAGCACTTTCTCTACTTAACCACCACAGGACAACGCACAACTAAAGCCTGGTACACATAAAGATTTTCTAAATCTTAACAGATTTTTTATCTGAGAGAGACCCCACACATGAAGATAGAAAATCACGGATTGAGCAGTTTTGATCGTATTGTGTGTGGTGTGCACACATACATAAAGATCTTTCCTATGACAGTCTAGACTCTAGAGTCTCGTCCCCCAAGCCAGAAATATCGCGTGATCAGGGTAGTAGTACCCTGACTGACCTGTACGAGGCAGCCAGGTGCAACAGGGCAAATAAAGTGCAGAAGAATGAAAAGAAGAAGTCAGCTCGCTTCTTGATTGGCTTACATTCCATCCTCATCACAATCGGTCTTGGGAGTTGTCGGGAGTTGCCCACACACAAGAGGGGCCTCATTTATTAAAAAAGTACTTGAACGTCATCTTTAACTTTCACGTTAGCACATTTTTCTAAACGGACGTAAGCATTATTTATAAAACGGGCTGAGATGGTTTAAAGTTGCGTACGTGCTTCCTTCTATAAATACCAACGCAGATAAAATGAACGCAGGTGAATGAGGCTTGTATTAACGCCCTGTGATAGCGGCTCAATTATAGCGGCTGAATTAAGACAAGTGCTATAATATAGGGTAGGCGTTCGTCTGGAAGCGGGAGAGGGCAGAGTAGGGTGGCTTCTCGGTAAGTTGCATTTGTAACGTTTGATCATGACAACTAACCAGGCACATGCTTATACTCTACTCAAGTTGTAAAAGAAAATCAGGGGAGGTGGTGGATTTTATCATAAGAGGAACATTTTAGCATCCCCTCAGCGTCAGTGACTTCAGTGTCAGTAACTTGGTAAAAATGTCATTGCATGTGTGCATGCCCCCTCGCACCTTGAAATAGCAGTAATACCACGTTCATTGATAAAATGACATAAAGTATGGAAAGAGGGTGGCGATTTTGACTGTTTTTATTTCAGCCCCTCAACTCGAGTGCTGCTTATACTGTAATAATATAATGGTCTTATTCTTATGGTCTTATTCTTATATGGCTGCTCACTCCCTGACACCGGAGAAAATCCATTATAATTTAGCGCATGGCCGGGCAAGGTCCGTTGTGGAACGCACTAGGCATGTTGAAGGGGAGATAGACAGCTACGGAGGGATATAAAGGAAGACTGAAATACAATCATAAACATCAGTTCCTTTTAAATCTTGAATTAGGTGCGAATTAAACTCATTTTCTCGGCTGATAACAACATCGTTAATTTTATTACGAGCCACTTGCATGAATTACACTAGGCAGTGCGGCTCACATGCCTGTAATAACTCTGCATAACCAGTAGGTAATGTGCGTAAGCAAGTTGAATACTCGACGTAGAGCTACGATCGTTTCCACGGTCAAATTGACTCACGTTGAAATTGTATAAATCACTACGTTGACTTGGTTTTCTACGTATGACACGGGTAAGATAACAATTTGATATAAGCACGTTCTATAAATGAGGCCCGCACGTTTAATATTTACTATCGTCGGCCCCGACCATTTTCCGAGCAGATTGTCGGGAGAAATGTACTGTTAACACACCTCACACACCACAGGATAATCTTGTAGGATAACCTTTAGAGCCATATCCGATAATCAGGCGTTTGCTGTCCTTGGTCGGAAGGGGGGAAATCGGGCCAAAATCGGACAGATTATCTTTATGTGTGTACCTGGCTTTAGATTGGGGCAAAGGGATGTACACATCCAGGATCTTAATCAAATGATTGGCCCTTCACTGTTGAATTATTTTCGGTTATTGCCATCACTATTAACATTCTGAGATAAATGTCGCAAATGATCTCAATAAGACGTTGTTCATATCAGCAGGGCTCTCAGAGATTTGTAAAAGAGAGCAGGATGCACCATACTTATGTATACACCCACCCACGCAACCCCTCCCACCCACCCCCTCTACCTCTCTTATCGGTCGTATTTGTCAGGTTTTCTGCTCGAAATGACATGCCCACAGTGAATATAGAATATCTCCACAATCACAAGGGCCTTCATAATGATCTTGGTATCAAATGAAAGCTAACACCTGTGACTGTAGAAGTGTCAGAATCAAAATATATGTTACTGTGTCAGAGTAAATAGAGCTAGAACATTGTGAAAAATCTCAAATTCACTCTCCGCCTAAAAAAACGTTTAGTTTTTAGAGTGAATATCAGCTTGGAAACCTGACTGAATAAGCCCAAATCATCTAGGAATCAGTACTCCAGGGTCTGATGAGTACTTGTGCCAAATTAGATGCTAGTAATGTGAGCCAGTGCAACTTTGTACCTGTTTTAGTACAGGTATGTTTAGGCGGACAACCAAATTGTGCCATTTGGAGACATTTTGTCACCATCAGTGTATCAGACTTGCTCATGTATCAAGACTGTAAAATTGATTATATTTCATTGACCTATCACTATAGGTATAAATTGCATCCAAATCTAACTGTTTAGACTCTGTTTCCATCAAGCAGGGCCGTTCTGCGCACTTGTCTATGCGCGCGTGTGGCGCACCCGCCTCTTTCTCACACCAGGTCAGATTATGCAGTAAAATTTCTCCCGAAACCATTGGTCAGAATGTCATGATTGACCCCTCATTTGAAGCGTCAGAGCCAATAGAATCGAGCAGAGACGGAAAAAATTACTTTCGAGTAGCCTACCAATGATATGGAAATTCGGGGGTTGATTTTGCTATGTGACGTGGCTGTAAACACTGGCTTGTGAATCGTTTTTACCGGTCAACGAAATGGCCGCTTTCGACGTTTAGAATGGAATCTAATGAATCGATTGCGACATCAATGAACATTATTGATAAAGGTAAGCTCTTTATATCTGTTATATTAAACATAGACCCAAATCTCGGGTCACCGGTGGATAAGAAGAGGTTTGATTTATTACCATGTGTTATTATTATTATTATTATTATTATTATTATTCCTCCATCAAGAGTAAAGGATTGTGTAAACACAGGCGATAAAATAATCAACTGTAGACTAAATGGTAATTTCTCTCTCTGACCAATAGTAGTACAGTATGTGTTTAAATGCTAAGTGCCAAATGCTAAGTGTTTGAACCGATGCTAAGTGTTGCTAAGTGTTTGAACCAATGCCGTCCAAAAGACGAAGCCTCTCACGGAGCCTCAGGGCCAAAACTCAGAGGCTAACCAACAGCTACTTCCCCCAGGCGATCAGGCTCATGAGTCATGAACAAGCCTACTGTAGACAATTGAATATCATCCCCAAGCAAGCCCAGAGGTTCTCACCCAGAAAAGGATGCCAGTCAATCCGGACCATGTAGTGACTCCTGAACAGTTGGCTAAATGGCCATACTTGTCGAAGGTACACATCCCAAAAATAAAGGCAAATGTCGACCTTTTGATAGGAACCAATGCTCCCAAGGTGTTAGAACCGTGGGAGATCATTAACAGCTGTGGTCCCTACGGCATTAGGACAGTGCTGGGATGGGCCGTTAATGGTCCATTGAATGGAAACAGTGGTGCTTGGGAGACAGAGGTCCCCTCTGCTATGGTAAACAGGAATGCAGTGTGCAAACTGGAGGAAGAGCTGAGGAAGGCGGAGGCCAAGCTGCTGTCTGCCGTACGGAAGAAGACGGGCCTCTCCACCAGCACGGCCTCTGTGGAGAGACAGCGGGCAGAGCTCAAGAAGGCTAATGAGTTCCTCAAGAACAAGGTTTCTGCTGACACTACTAAGAAGAAGATCAACACTCTCACAATGGACCTGAAGGAGGCGCAGGAGCAACTACAGCAGCTCCACACTGCCCTGGCTGAAGGACTGGAGAAGGAGAAGGCAGTCTCGCGGGTGTCTGCGTTGGAGCAGGTACAGGACTTGTCAGAGGAGGAGAGGAAACATCTGATGGATGAGTTGGAGGAGGCGCTGGAAGAGCCGTCTGGCTTAGAGAAAAAGGAACAGATGCGGGAGGAGGAACAGAGGAAGAGAGAAGAGGCCATACAACGTCTGAAGCAGGAGAACACAGACCTGGAGACAGAGCTGAGTGAGACGAGAGCACTGCTAGACAGCAGGAGCAGTGAGAAGGAGGAGGTGGAGGAGAAACACGCTGCAGTTATGAAGAAACTCCAGGAGGAGCATGCCTGCTCCCTGGGCAGGATAGGAGACATGGTCACTGAACTGGAAAGCACACAGCAGGCTCTTAGGGGAGCAGAGGAGCGAGGCAGAGAGCTAGAGGAGGAGGTGGAGAAGGTGAAGAGGGCCAGGGAGGAGTACGCAAGGATGCTATTGGATGTGCAGACTCGTCTCGCTCAGAAAGACGAGGAGATGGAGAGAGTGGAGGAGAGCCACGCTACCCTGACCCATCGTTGTTATTATGGGTTCTTCAGCTCTTCGTGGTTCTTGGCCACTGGGCAAGGTTATAGAGGTTTTCCCAGACAAACAGGGGCTAGTACGTTCTGTGAGATTACAGACCAAATCAAATACAATTGACAGGCCAGTGACGAAACTTTGTTTGTTGTCTGTACTTATATTGGTTGTGGTCTGTTATAACGTTTGCTCCTTTTATGGTATTTTGTTTAAATTGTTATGTCGGTGCCAGTAACAATTAGGGGCCGGTGTGTAGGAGCCAGATATGGTCCTGTGTTACGTGTTGTAATTCACTGTGTGGACATGGGGTGGCGCTGTCACAATACCTGAGGCAGGTGTATATAAGGTAGCACATTTGTTGTTATCGTCAGGTGTTGACCCCGGAAGGGCAAATAGGTTTGACCGCAAAACCTGATTTTGCTGACGACCTGGCACTCCTGTCACACAGCTATAACCACATGCAGGACAAGACCACCCAGCTTTCAATCACATCCCTTGCAGCAGGCCTCAGGATGAACAAGGAAAAGACCAAACTGATGAGGATTAACACCCCGAACACCACCCCCGTCATCATAGACGACAGACCCATCAGAGAAGTTGACTCCTTCACCTACCTTGGCAGCGTCATTGACAAGCAGGGTGGCACAGACAGTGATGTCACTGCTAGGGTAGGCAAAGCCAGAGCAGCATTTATCATCCTGAAGAACATCTGGGCCTCAAGGGAAATAGTTACTCCAACGAAGGTGCGCATCTTTAACTCTAATGTCAAAAGTGTCCTTCTCTATGGCTCAGAAACATGGAGAATGACAAAGAAAACATTGCAGAAAATCCAGACTTTCATCAACATCTGTCTGGGGCGCATCTTCAAAATCAGGTGGCCAGATAAAATCAGTAATAAGGAACTGTGGCAGAGAGGGAGCCAGGAGCCAGTAGAGAGCCAGATCAGGAGACGGAAGTGGGGATGGATTGGTCACACCCTGCGCAAACCAGCAGCTACCATCACACGACAGGCCCTGACAGGGAACCCACCGGCGCCCCCCTCCCCTCTCTGGAAGAGCTGTACAACACACGCTGTCTCAGGAAGGCCTCCAAGATCTCCAGGGACACGACCCACCCTGGGCACGTACACTTTATCAGGCTGCCCTCGAATAGGAGGTACAGGACCCCGGCCGCTAAGACAAACAGACTGAAGAACTGCTTCTACCACAGGGCCGTCAAGGCCCTGAACACAGCAAAGGCCTAAGTTCTGGGCCCAGGACAGTCCGGACGGATTGTATGGCAGCTAGTGCTGAGGCACAAACATGTAAATTTCAAGCCTGCAAACTGTGACACTTTAAAATAACGTGAAAAAATACTTTTGTGCAATATGACAACCCTAGTTGACTATCTGTGCAGTATAGTACAGTGGATTGTGTACATAGCCTTTATTGATGTAAACCAGCTCCTTACCTTCTTGTGATTTTATGCTTTTTCTAAAATGTTTTTTTTTTTCCCTTTCCTAACACCAGGGGAGCCACCCCTCCTAAGTTTCGTTGTTTGGTACCTGTACTGTAGCAATGACAAATAAAGTCCATTCCATTCCATTCCATTCCGAAAGCGGAAAAGAGGAAGGCCCAGAAACAGCTGGAGGCGGGACTCTGAGGTGGAGTTGAAGAGGCAGGGTACCAGCTGGGGAGAGGTGGAAAAGAAAGCCCAGAGCCGTGATGGATGGAGAAGAGTCGTTGATGGCCTTTGCTCTGCAAGAGATCCAACGGCATAAGTCAAGTAAGTCAAGCAAGGGCGCTGAGTTTGTTATTGCTATTGTTTTTGTACCAGTGATTAAGCCATAGATGGCACTTAGTAACGCAATAAATGTTTATTATGCAGCAAACCAATGACTACGGATCTTGTATAACCAACAGCAAACACATCAAACTAGAACGCACGGCGCGTCAACCGGACAATCCGTCGGGTTAACATCTCAGTAGCTAGTAGTAGACTATGCTTCTTTAACACTACTAATTGTATCCTGTCTTATTTGTCACTTGTGTCCTGTACTCTTGTCACTTTTTTTATCTTGAACAATGCCTATAGAGCTCCGGACGTCACGTGACTCGAGTCGCGTAACTTTGTTTACGGCGCCATATTGGCAGAGTAGAAAACAATGGATGCAGCACCAGCGCCAGTGGCAACTTCAGACCATCAGAGTTTACGTCCCACTTCACCGACCAAGACAAAGAACGCTACATCGCTAAACTAAATGGATTGAACATCACCAACCCTTATAACGCCCCCGGTGTACTATTGAAGCCATTAGAAAACGAAAACACAAGCTAGCTGCTAGCTGTCTGCTAGGCTAAGTTAACGTTAGGTAACATTACGTCCCGTTACATGTGGCCTAATCTCACCCAGTTATATTACTTCGAATCGCTTCACCTACCAAACAGTATAAGTAAGTAAAGCAAACAGTATGCCTATCACCTACATATTTATTATGATCAAGCAGCAGAAATGTGTAGCCTTCTGTCTGCTTCCCCTGTCCTCTCACAGGTATCAGTTTACCCAATCAATCCCCATTGTCTATAGTTGAATAAATCAACATTGTGCAATTTATAACACGTTGTCCTGCTAGTTTGTCTTACATTAACATTGCTTTAACAGTTGGCATACTTGTGTCCTTGCCCTGGGTTTGACTGTGAGTACCATCTTGCTGGCTGGGAAAATATATTCATCACACTGTACTTGATATGTTAAGGGACAGCAAAAAAACATGGAATCAAGGGACAGCAAAAAACATGGAATATGTCACAAGCATCAGCTTTATTTCACTTTTGAACATCGTCAGTAGCATGTCACACCTGTTGGGACAGTTTAGGTGTTCACTGGAAGGGTACAACAGACTCACAAGCATAAGAGCACTAATGCTAACTCTATTTTCCGGCCTTCTGCAAATGTATCTGAGACCAAACCGGGCTACTTAACTGCAAGAGATCCTCCGGCAAGAGAATTATGTCCACTATGCAGTGAAATCTGCGAAAATTAGCTTCAAAATGAGTTCATAATAATGGAAGACTGGACGCTCTCCCGCTTTGTACTGCCGCTTCTACCATGCCAAAATGGTGGCGTTAAGGACCATTGCTCGGTTTTCCGGGTTGCGTGACGTCAACTACCGGAGGTATATTGCCTTATTGTCTTGTGCTGCAATGTCAGGAACCGATTCTCTTACACTCGTGTAATGTGATTAAACAATACAACTTGAAACGTGAAAAGTGCCTAACATGATGCAGTGATCCCACCCTACACCAGGGGAGGCTGGTGGATGGAGAAATTGCATGGAAAGGAATGACCTAACCCTATGCATTACAATGAGCCCGTCCTCCAATTTCTACCTTCACCAGCCTCCATTTCTACCTTCACCAGCCGCCATTTCTACCTTCACCAGCCGCCATTTCTACCTTCACCAGCCTCCACTGCTGTGGACACACACTTTATAGAGCACCATGTGACCTTTGACGCCACCATAACTCTTCCCTAACATGAAATAATAATAATAACAACAACAACAACAAAAAACTTGTTTTCTTCATATGTTCCTGGTTAAATGGGTGGAGGCTGCAGCAGGTTAGAGAAACCACGCTATGATTCAGCCCAAGCTGCAAGAGACAATATTATGCTGTAATTCCATATTCCATAAGCCATCAATTATCCTATTCAAGAGAGCACTTCAGGATATTTTGCTTTCAACAAAATGATATTTACATTACCGTACACACAATAGAGACAAAGCATACGTGCACTTTGTACTTACAGAGCCACACACCAACTTCAGTCAACCAAAATGAGAGATATTGATACATTTCGGTATCAAAACATGTTTTGTCAGATCATCTTAAAACAGCCTGCCTGTGGCGTTTTTCACCCAATTCAAAGCATTCACAATAACTGCCTCTACTTTGCAGTTAATAATATATTTTAAAATAATCCTGTAATCCTAAAGTAGCTAGCTCCCTAATCCCTCTCCAATACAGAATACACTTTTAAATGAAGATTTGTGCAGAACAACTTCACAGCCTCAGCATGCGTCTTTAAATAGCCAAATGAGACAGTCTGTGTGTCTGCGGAGCTGAGGGATGGAGCTCTGTTTGGGCGTTAGCGCTCGCAGGACTGAGCATGATTGATTGGGCAATTCAGACTGTTATCGTGTGGAGCTGCACGGCCCATTTACAACAGCATAGGTGGGCCCATTAATACCCAAACCCAGCTCTGAGGTTCACTACTACTGTCCAAAGGCAGGGACCCAGGGGAGGTTTGAGGGGTAATGAGGGGGACCTACTGTATGGACCACTTAGCTACTGACAGTCTGATCTTACGGCTGACAGACAGCATGCTGCCAACAGCTCAGACTACTGCTTACTGGATGTGATGAAAATAATAATAATAATAATAATAATAATAATAATAATACTTAATTCTATTAACACAATTCTCTAAACAAGGTTAGAAAGTGCTAAGATGGTCTGGGTTGGGTCACAAAGAAAACTTTAGAAGGATATAAGAAAGGCTCTTTTTCTTTGAGACGGTCTATTTTAAGATGCTTTTTCAATCTTTGTCATGATAGGTTTTACCGGTATTTATAATAATAATAATAATAATAATAATAATAATAATAATAATAATCTTTATTTGTATAGCACTTTTCCTGCAAATGTTGCAGCTCAAAGTGCTTTAACATATCCACACAGGATAAAAACTATAATAGAACAATAGTAATCAATAAAACACACAATAGCAATATAAATATACATAATAAAACAAGAATAAGCCATACAATCCAAGGGGCATAGAACAAAGATAAAAAAATAATATAAGAAATACTACAAGATTTAAACAAGTAAATACAATATATACAAATATATAGATTCATCAACTAACATTAAAGATACATAAGATACATTTAGAAAAGAATACAGTAATTTAAAGTTTTTAGTCTTGACTTGAACATATTTGCTGAAGTTGCATCCCTAAGGTAAACTGGCAGTGCATTCCAAAATTTGGGTGCATAAAATGAGAATGCAGCCTCACAAAATCTCTTATTTTGTACATGTGAGAGAAAGCCAGCGTCAGAAGACCTGAGAGCTCTATTGGGCTGATAGCAAAAGGTCTTTCAGATATTCTGGTGCTGTGACAGTGAGAGCTTTATAAAGAAGCAGAAGAATATTGAAATCTATTCTGAATTTAACAGGAAGCCAGTGTAGAGTCTCAAAAATAGGAGTTATATGAGCTTGTCTGCTTGTTTTGGTTCAAACTACCGCTGCTGCATTTTGGACTAATTGTAGCTGGCCAATAGCTTTCTTCTGAAGACCAGCAATGAGACCATGAAACTATGAACATTTACACAATGTTTTCTGATGATTCCACCTAATGGGATCATGTACAGGGAGAAGAGCAAGGGACCAACATATTGGCATGTCTGGGTTGCCAGTTCTTATTAGCATTTAAGGTGCAAACAAGTGCCTTGGGCTAGTGATTGGTACTGACCTTTTGGGTTTGCTCTGGCAGTGTGGGTGTGTGAGTGCTGTGATGTGGGTGACAGGCTACCTTGAGACTGACTTCTCCTCCACTTAACCTCTGAAGAAAACATTTCCGTGGAGAGGAAGTGGTTTGAACCCTGAGGTTACTATGTCTCCTCTGGGGTCTGACTCTAGACAATCTCCCTCGCAGGGCTTCTATCTACCCCCCCCCTCCCCTCCCCTGAGGTGATATTATGTGTGATCCAGAGAGATGAGAATGAAAGGATAACAAATGCCATTGCAGACAGAATCAAATGAGTGCTATTGTGTGTCTGTCTGTGTGTGTGTGGATGTGTGTGTGTGTGTGTGTGTGTGTGTGTGTGTGTGTGTGTGTGTGTGTGTGTGTGCGTGCGTGTGTGTGAATGTGTGTGTGTGTGTGTGTGTGTGTGTGGATGTGAGTGAGTGTGTGTGTATGTGAGTATGTGTGTCTGTGTCTGTCTGTGTGTGTGTGTATGAGTGTGTGTCCTTGACTCAGACAATGGAAGAATGAAATCAGGAGATAGAGTGAGAGAGAGAAAGTAAAAGGAGAGCACGGGGGGGGGGGGGGGGGCGGGGCGGAGCACAAGGGGGAGAGAGACGGAAAAGAGCAGCTTAGAACCATCCAGAACACAAACACAACGCCGTGTCGTCTACAGTCTGTGGAAAAAGGCCAGATGTTTCTTGTAGAGAGCAGATGTGTTGTCATCCTCTAAATGTTTCCTCCGGAGATCGGAGAGGCGTCGCCATGCAGCCTCTACCGTGGATCCCATTGGACAGGCTCAGTGGTTCCCTAACCCCCCCCCCCCCCGAGCTCCCCATTGGGCAAGGGGTGCTGCCTGTCTACTTTGGCCTGCCTCTTCTTCTCTACTCCCATTCCCTGCTCCATCTGTCTCCCTGACACTCCTCTCATAACACGGCCCCTCATGGTTTACATCTCCGGGCTGGTCTGTCTCACTGTCTTCCTAATAAAGCAATGAAATACTGTGCAGAGAACACTACCAAGACAACAGGGAGGAAAACTGGAACACACAGTCCTGTATGCTGGGCGTCTGAGTACACAACAACAACAACAACAACAACAACAACAACAAAAACAACAACAAAAACAACAACAAGTCAAAAACAACAACAAGTCAACAACAACAACAACAACAACAACAACAACAACTAGTCAACAACAACTAGTCAGAACGGCAAGAACATTATAATTATTTTCAGAGTTCTGAAGAAAGCGAACATCACAGTACCATACACTAACATCACAGTACCATACACTAACATCACAGTACCATACACTAACATCACAGTACCATACGATAACATCACAGTACCATACACTAACATCACAGTACCATACACTAACATCACAGTACCATACGATAACATCAAACCGGCTCAAATGAAGACGTACAAATGTGTCACATGCGGTCCTCTGTGAATGCAGGCGCTTTATACTAAAGTGTCATTGATCATATCTCAGACATATCTTGTTAATCCTCCAGCGGGTTGTTCTACGCGAGCGTTTGGGGGGGGGGGTGACCTCCACACTGTCAGGGAGGAGGAGGTCCCTCAGTGCTTAGAGCACATCCCTGGTCCATGCAGCTTGGCTGGGGCTCTGGGGTTAAAGACAGATTATACTTCAGTGTCAGTAATGATGAGGGGGGGGGCACTGTGCTCTTTCTGAATGTCTTGGTGTGTCAGTATTAAACGGATCGTGAGGCACAGTAAAGCCTAGTGTTCTGTACTGTAGCGTTGGAGGCTGGTGGAGGTAGAAATCGGAGGACGGGCTCGTAGTAATTGCATGGAATGGAACGAGCAATGGTATCACCATTGAATGAAATCCTCTGATTTCGACCTCCACTGGTTTGTAGTGTAGAACGCAGCTCATAGGAGCCGTAGCCTCAGACACAACATGGCCTCTGCGTAGGTGTATCTGATGGAACACGGCTCAGAGGAGGTCTGCTATCCAACACACTTTGATGCGGGCGGCCTTTCTAGAGGAATAGTGTGTGCTCTCCTAAGTCTTACCGACATCCTGCATTATTGATCATTATGGAAGGGGGATTCTCCCTTCCTCTCTAGACACACTTGCAGTCGTGCAAACACACTCAAGGAGAACTCCCCTTCCATGTCATAATCAATAATACAGACGCACGCACGCACGCACGCACGCACGCACGCACGCACGCACACACACACACACACACACACACACACACACAGGAGGCTGCCTCTATACACCTGAAGGCAAAATATCAGTTGACAGTGGAAAGGAAATGTCAGCTTCAACACCAGAGAGTGCACACCGCCCTAGTGCCTGTCCAGCTACCCCCACCCCCACCCCACCCTGGTGATGTCTGACTGATGTCTGTTCTCCAGAGCTCTTGTGTCTAATGAGCCGGTGATTGGGTCGACGCACCAGCCGACTATAAGATGCGATGAGTCATTACCCCTCCGTCTCTCTGTCTGTCTGCTGAAGGGGTCTCTCTGTCTGTCTGCTGAAGGGGTCTCACGCCTGCTGAAGGGGTCTCACGCCTTGAACGGACTGAATGTCACATTCAAATCTGACTGAAATGTATATTCTGCCCGGTAAAGCTAAGACATTGACTGCGTTTACATGCACACCATATTCCGATTAAAGTCAATATTCGGGTTATTGTAATATTCAGAGTAAGGTGTTTACATGCGCTGTAGCAACTGGAATATTCTGTTTACATGTTAATTGGCATTGTTCGGCGGGACAATAGTTGTTACTATAGTAACGTTAGTGTTGGTAGCTTGGTTGTGGTCGTTGAGCAGGCGTTAACCCACAGCTAAGCCATAATGCTTGTTTCCAACCAAGTCCTCCGTTATTGTATTCTCCTACTTGCGCTTTTGAACCACAATTTAACTGCAACACTCCTGCTGATCCACTTTGTTCTCAACATTGGAAGACAAGAGCGAGAAAAAATGGCAAACGAGTGTATCTAGCTGTCTCTAGCAACAACACAACCCAGGATTGCATGCTCGAGGAGAATCGAGCATGCGCAGACGTAACTGAATATTCCGAAAAGGGTCATATGCCGCTTAAGGTGTTTACATGTCACAATATTCCGATTCTAACAGGCATATGCCAGGGGTCTTAATCGGAATATTGCTGAATCGGAAAATATGGCCTTAAGCGGGTTTGGTACGTGTTTACATGACTCTTGCCCAATCGGAATATTGAGCATATGCCGCTTAATACAGGAATATGGTGTGCATGTAAACGCAGTCATTGGCAGTTATCTGTATATCTGTTACCCGAGGTTGAGCAGCGATACTCAACTCAGTGACGTTAGGATGCAGGAGGATCATATGAAATCCCAAATGCCTACCATGTGATGTATCTGGGGAACATTGCTGATGTTGTAATGAGAGAAGACGTCTACCTGACTAAAGTTTTACTTGCTGCAAGTAAGAAAGCTATTACCAGAAACTGGCTTAATATCAACCCCCCAAAACAGGAACAGTGGCTGGAAATTGTAGACATTTTTGTTCTGGAAAAGACGACTTACCTTTTCAGAGTCAAAGTCAATATATTAGAAAAATACTGGGAGAAATGGAACATTTATATGAAAAGTGACGCCGTCTAATTTAATACCCATTCAGAATGTATTACTACTGACATGTTTATCAAAACACCTTCAGACATTTTTCCTTTTGATTTTCCTTTGTTTTGTTCTTTTTCCCTTTTTACCCATGCTATGTTTCTCTGCCCTTTGTTATGTTCTTTAATGATGTACAATTATCCCCATTGGGGAAGTGTGTCCAAACATTTGACTGGTACTGTAGATATGCTGTTCTGTCTGTCTATGCTGAAACCCAATAAATACTCGTGATAAAAACAACAACAAAAATAACGTAGGAGGATCATCACCCTGAGTATAAGTCCGGGTGCCAAACGGCACATGAAATGACATGCTAATTGATATAATTTGAACTGTCAGGTGGAAGGTTTGGAGTTGGATGAGTGGACCCAGGTGCGGTGTATCTAAGGAAGCAGATGAATAGGCAGCAACACAAAATAAATGTGTATTTCTAGTTTCTTGAAAACACAGGATACAAACTACGATCTTACAGAAAAATTAAAAGGGGAAAAAACTGGTCTCCATAACAGAAATAGTAGATGACAGAAGGCAACGGACTTAACTCGAAAATAAAGAAAGAGAGCCACGTCTCACAACTCGAACTTGTAAATATCAACAGCTTTACTTTTCTCAGTCGGACAAACAAACGGTGCACACACTGTGAAGACTGAGCGGGGAGTGAGGGTATGTAAGTAAGGCAGAAGTGACAATCAAATACAAGTGCAGGTAATAAGTTCATAATTAGTGAGGGAGTGAGAGAGTGAGTGAGTAAGTGAGAGTGAGTGAGTAAGTGAGGGAGTGAGAGAGTGAGTGAGTAAGTGAGGGAGTGAGAGGTTGAGTGTGTGAGTGAGTGAGGGAGTGAGAGGTTGAGTGAGCAAGTGAGAGTGTGTGTGAGTGAATGAGTGAGAGAGTGAGTGAATGAGAGAGTGAGTGAGTAAGTGAGGGAGTGAGAGAGTGAGTGAGTAAGTGAGTGAGTAAGTGAGTGAGTGATTGAGTGAGTGAGTGAGGGAGTGAGAGAGTGAGTGAGTAAGTGAGAGAATGAGTATCTGAGTGAATGAGTGAGAGAGTAAGTGAGTGAGTGAGAGAGTGAGTGAGTAAGTGAGAGAGTGAGTATCTGAGTGAATGAGTGAGAGAGTGAGTGAGTGAGAGAGTGAGTGAGTAAGTGAGAGAGTGAGTTAGTGAGTGAGTGAGAGAGTGAGTAAGTGAGAGAGTGAGTGAGTGACAGAGAGAGTGAGTGTGAGTGAATGAGTGAGAGAGTGAGTGAGGGAGTGAGAGAGTGAGTGAGTAAGTGAGAGAGTGAGTGTGTGAGTGAGAGTGAGAGTGAGAGAGAGAGTGAGAGAGTGAGGGAGTGATTGAGTGAGTGAGAGAGTGAGTAAGTGAGAGAGTGAGTGAATGATTGAGAGAGTGAGAGAGAGAGTGTGTGAGTGAATGAGTGAGAGAGTGAGGGAGTGAGTGATCAAGTGAGTGAGTAAGTGAGTAAGTGAGAGAGTGAGTGAATGAGTGAGTGATCGAGTGAGTGGGAGAGTGAGTGATCGAGTGAGTAAGTGAGGGAGTGAGAGAGTGAGTGAGTAAGTGATCGAGTGAATTAGTGAGTGAGAGAGTGAGTGTGTGAGTGAATGAGTGAGTGAGTGAGTAAGTGAGAGAGTGAATGTGTGAGTGAATGAGTGAGAGAGTGAGTGAGAGAGTGAGTGAGATAATGAGTGAGAGTGAGTGAGTGAGTGTGTGAGTGAATGAGTGAGTGAGGGAGTGAGAGAGTGAGTGTGTGAGTGAATGAGTGAGAGAGTGAGTGAGCGAGGGATTGAGAGAGTGAGTGAGTAAGTGAGAGAGTGAGTGTGTGAATGAATGAGTGAGAGAGTGAGTGAGAGAGTGAGTGAGGGAGTGAGTGAATGAGTGAGTGAATGAGTGAGTGAGTGATCGAGTGAGTGAGTAAGTGAGGGAGTGAGAGAGTGAGTAAGTAAGTGAGAGAGTGAGTGAAAGAGTGAGGGAGGGAGTGAGATGCACAGTGGTTGTCCGGAGAGAGACATCTAGGGGTCGCACTGGGAAGTGCGCCCCCATCCGTAAACCATGCAGGTAAAGGCAACTTCTTCTCTTTCACCACCATCTTTTTTCCCCGAACCGTTCCACTTGCAATCACTCTGCTACATGATCATATTCATCTTATCTGTCCACAAGACCTTTCCCCAGACCTCTGCAGGCTTTTTAGGTACTTAGCTAACTGTAAGTGACCATCCTTTCTGAGGATAACTAGAGGTTTGCACCTTGCAGTGAAATCTCTAGTGTGGCTGGTGACCTATTCTGCGGAAGTTCGTCTCTGATACATTCACGGAGAGTGTTCCTGATCTGTGGGAGTTGTTCTACCTCCTGGGGAGTGTTCCTGATCTGTGGGACAGTTGTTCTACCTCCTGGAGAACGTTCCTGATCTGTGGGACAGTTGTTCTACCTCCTGGAGAACGTTCCTGATCAGTGGGAGAGTTGTTCTACCTCCTGATGTGTTCCTGAGCAGTGGGACAGTTGTTCTACCTCCTGGAGTGTTCCTGGTCTGTGGGAGTTGTTCTACCTCCTGGAGTGTTCCTGGTCTGTGGGACAGTTGTTCTACCTCTTGGAGAGTGTTCCTGGTCTGTGGGAGTTGTTCTACCTCCTGGAGTGTTCCTGGTCTGTGGGACAGTTGTTCTACCTCCTGGAGAGTGTTCCTGGTCTGTGGGACAGTTGTTCTACCTCCTGGAGTGTTCCTGGTCTGTGGGACAGTTGTTCTACCTCCTGGAGTGTTCCTGGTCTGTGGGACAGTTGTTCTACCTCCTGGAGAGTGTTCCTGGTCTGTGGGACAGTTGTTCTACCTCCTGGAGTGTTCCTGGTCTGTGGGACAGTTGTTCTACCTCCTGGAGAGGGTTCCTGGTCTGTGGGACAGTTGTTCTACCTCCTGGAGTGTTCCTGGTCTGTGGGAGTTGTTCTACCTCCTGGAGTGTTCCTGGTCTGTGGGACAGTTGTTCTACCTCCTGGAGAGGGTTCCTGGTCTGTGGGACAGTTGTTCTGGGGGTTTTCTCTTAATTATGTTGAGCATTCTTCAGTCACCCACTGTAGCGGTCTGCCTTGGCCTACCAGCCCGTTTGTGATTGCTGAGCTCATCAGTGCTTTTTTCTTCTTCATAATGATATTCAAAACTGTTGATTTTGGCATGTTTCAGATTTTTTCAGTTTTTTCCCCTCAATGAACGCTTCCTTGACTTTCATTGACACTGCTTTGGTCCTCATGTTGACAGACACTGCTAGCAGATTCAAAGGCAAACACAAAGTGTAGAATCAATACTAGACATTGACAGCTCTCTTATGTCTGCACAAATGATGTGACAGAAACACCAGTCAAGTCAATTGCCTCATTAATTTTGGGTAGCGTAGTAGGGTACTATGGCTAAAAAGTGTTTTCTGAATGGTGATACCAATATGTACCCATACCATCAAATACCAGCTCAGAACCTCTACTTTAACCTCACAGTAATCGTTTGATTTCAACAACAAAGTGTGTAGGAGTGTAGAGACCAAAGAAGAAAAAAATGCTTTACTGTCCCATTACTTCTGTAATGTTATTCTAACATTATATTTAAGAGTATGAAGAAACACAACGATAGACAAGGACAGTTAGTGGTAAATAACAAAAAGAATAGTCGAATGCAGCAGTTGTTCCAACTAGTTGTTTATTACTGTAATTCACTCATTCATGTATTATTGCTGTCTGTTTTCTTTCTTTAAAGTGCTGTTGAGAAAAGCCACCCTCTTTCCAATCCCCACTCCACACCGCATCACCTCTCCTTCTCTCCACGTCATCCTCTCAATAATAATCATTATCACCGTAAACTCACCACAGTGTAGCTCCACTCATATTTACTTCAACTCAGTGTGTACCAAGTAACCATGCACGGCTCCAAGTATCTGTTGCTGTTGTTGTTGTGGCTGTTGTTTTTTTGCAGTCAAACAGCAGGACCAACAGTAGAGATGAGACACATCATCACACAGGGACTCTGTTCTTGTGAATCCTGTCATTAACAGATGTGACAGCTCTCTTTCTCTCTATCTTCCTATTTTGCTTTCTCCTCCCTTCATCGTGCAAATGAACAAACAGCCAGAAGCGATGGCAATCTCACCTTCATTTACCCTGAGAGCCCCAACGCCACAGGATTAGCAGAGGCACCCTTGTCCTTCAGGACTCGAGAGAGAGAGAGAGAGACAAAAGCAAAGACGAAAATCCATCAGTGAATTTGTCTTTTCTCCTGAGGCTCTGCCTGATTTCCAATTATCTTTCCAGTCAATCAAACATCAAAAGACCCTGAAAAGCTTTTGCCATTCAAACACATCTTCTTCGATGTCAATACAATCTTTCATGGTCCTCCATTCATCTAGTAACCCAATTCCATCACGCTAGATCACAGGATTTCAGGCCATAATGGTGCCTTTACATGGCAAGCTTTAAATTTCAGCTGTTCCCATCATAAAGAAACCCCTGAAAACGCTCACCATACATCAGAGCATAGTCCTCATATCAGAGCATAGTCCTGTCACTATAGGTGAGGTATGAAACACTCCTGAAGCAAACCCCATCCCTGCCACCATACACACAGACCTCTGACTACACACAGGTGCACATGTGTTCAGTGAGCAAACAGTCTTCAAACCCAGCTCACTGTGCTCCAGCACATCTTTCACTTTACCCTTCTATCAACCTTCCTGTTCCCTTCATGTCTCTCCTCCCCCTCCTTCCCCTCCTCCTCCTAACTCAGTGTGGCTCTTGTTAGAGAGGGCAGCTCTCCTCAACACCTACTACACCTTCAATCCAACATGTTCACAAGCACATTTTCAGTCATGTTCGAATGATGTGTAAAAGTTGGGCCAAAATCATGATTTCCATAATACTTCATAAAACAGTTGAGCATGACGCCTACTAGCAAAAAATAAAAGGTGTTCCTTCTCCTTGGCTTTGACTAAGCTACTTTGACAGTGCATGACTTATGCTAGATTGATTCTCAATTCTCTAACTAACACATCTATTTTTTTTCTCCACTCTATAAAAATACTAGGATCCATCCACATATGGCAATCATGTATGCAATAGATTCTTTTTTTCTTCCTTTTCAGTGAATGTGTAGCACGACACATGTATCTGTTTGTAGTGTGCCTCAAGTGGAGGGACCAAGTAAAAGCCCTGAAATCCAAACCACTCCACACTTTCAGGGACAGGTACTGAAAGTCAAACATTATTGCAATTCAGAGCTGGAGAAGCTCCCATCTAAGTGATGGATAGTGTTGTGTCTGTTGCAGCATGAGCCTCAGTCAGAGTTTCCAGAGGGAGGCCTCAGTGAAGCCTGGGGCTGTAGTAGTGCTCTCAGCCCGTCCCTTCTAGCTCCGCTGTGGGACACCGGAAACCTCAGGGCTGCTGTCCAGGAGCTCGTCCTCCGAGAAGCTGATGTGGAGGCATGTTTCGTTGAGGGGTGAGGAGAAGGGGAGCGCGTGCTCGTAATGGTCCAGGTGTGTGCTGTGTTCAGCAGTGGGGGGCACAGGGGGGTACGACGGGGGGTACGCACTTCCCCCTCTGTCCTCTAGGGGACTGCCACAGCCGCTGGAGGCGGTGAGGAAAGTCCCGTGGTCACCGAAGAGGTCCTCCTCCTCCTCATCATCGTGGTCGTGGAGGGGCGAGAGCAGGGACTTGGTCTCGGAGCGGACGCCGGAGTCCTCGCTGGCTGAGCAGGAGCCGCCGCTCTCTCCGTTGTTGAGGGAGTGGAAGTCCCCCGAGGTCAGGGAGCACGGCGTGACATCAGGGAAGGACAGGCTGGGAACCACGCCGCCCTCCGCAGGTGTGGTCAGGACCTCAGACAGGCCTGGGGACAGAGTTCTGCTGGCGCGTTTCCGGGTGGCGGCCGGGGGAGGAGGGTCCAGCTTGGGGATGATCTGTTTAAACCTGGAAACCAGAGAGCAAAACAAATCTAATCTTAGTGGAATATTCCCATGGATTCTTCCAATGGCAAACCTCATGAATAACCTGAGCCAGGGTGCAGTCAGGAGCCTCTCCATAGACTGTGCAGTGGAGATCTTCATGTGAGTGTGTAAGGAGCTGCTCTCTACCAGGCAGGCACATTCAAAGGATTGTGAAAATAAAGCCTCTCCGTTCTAATTCTCCACAGCAACACTCTCATTCTTAACTGCAATGCATTGTGAAGTAAGCCGCGGCCAGATGGGAGCTGTTTGTGTGTGTGTGTGTGTGTGTGTATGTATGTGTGTGTGTGTGTGTGTGTGTGAGAGAGAGAGCGTGTGTGTGTGTGTGTGTTGTGAGGGCTGTCTGGGCAGTTATCACAGTCCCACAGCTCCCCTGCTGGGAGAGGGAGGGGGGGAAAGGGAGAGGGAGAGAGGAGGGAGGAGGAAAAGGAGAGGGAAATGTAGAGGAGGAGAAAAGAGAGCTGCAGGCTTTCCCCTTCTCTGTCACAGCACCAAACACACACTATAAATAGCTGCACTGCGGTCTCCCTGCTTATACTGTACCACAGAAAAATGTCCATGGCACACACACACACACACACACACTCCCCCACCCTCTGTCACAGAAAATATGTACAAACACAAACGCACAAACAAGACTCAGCACATCTCTGATTCTTGCCCTTTGCTATTACTGGTGCCCAACTGAAATGTGACAGGGTCTGGTGAAAAAGTAATTTTTTCCAGATTAGGAAAGTGCAGATTGTAAACTTTCAAATGATACATTGAAATCTGAAAATAATTGAAGAAGATATGTTTATTTGAATGTTGGTACACCTCAAACCAAATAACGGGGAATCTCGCTTTGAATCAAAACAGCTGCTAGTAGCTATCAGCTAAGAAGGATAGCAAAACTATTACCTGGGCACTTCCATTAGACTACCCAAAGCAAGACACCGGAGCACTCATATAATCTGAACGTTTATTGCAGATAAACAGGGTGACTGACGTTTCGGCTTGCGTCTTCCTCAGAGAACAGAGGAAAATGGAGGGGTGTATATATCCTCCCCCCACATAATTGGATAATTGACAGCAATTTCCCAAGAAAAAAAACCCCAACGTATATATGTATGAAATTAATAGAAAAGAAAAAACAAGAATGCTTTGGGTAGTCCAATGGAAGTGCCCAGGTATAGTTTTGCTATGTGACAGGGTTTGATGAAAAGGTACGCAAATCTGGCAATGTCATTTTTCAGTTTGTTCCAGATTAGGAAAGATTAGGATAGACTGTAAGCTTTCAAATGATGTGTCATACATTGAAATCTGAAACAAGTTGAACATAATATTTGAATGTTGATACCCCCCAAATCAGCGAGCCGAGAAATCCGGCCTCAAAGTATTCACAGCCACATTTCACAGGTAGGTAATGGGTGGGAACAATAGCTGGTTAATTCAAGACAACCACTCCCCCATTACACTACCTGTCATTATCTACCTGTCATCTGTCAGTGGGGTTGTCAGCTAACCCTCAAGAAACAAACTTGCAGGGCTGGCATGTTTAAATTGCTAAATAATAATAATAATAATAATAATAATAATAATAGTAATAATAACTAGACAGGTACAATTCCTGTGGAAATTGTGAAGTGTGCTTGCCCCCCCCCCCCCCCCCCTCCCCCGCCCCGGGCCACTCCACTGCATCCCCGGCGAAGACCGCATTTCTCTAGCTCACCCAGGGGCCGAGCTAATTAGCACTAACTAGTTAACTAGCTAACTCCCCTGCACTCCCCGGCGAATACCATGTTTCTCTAGCTCACCCAGGAGCCGAGCTAAATAGCTAACGCCCCTGCACCCCCCGGCGAAGACCGCGTTCCTCTAGCTCACCCAGAGGCCAAGTTGTGGGGTTGTGTGTGTGTGTGTGTGTGTGTGTGTGTGTGAACGTGTGCCTCTCTCTCACTGTCTCCCTCTCGTTCTTACCCTACCTGCTGCTGTCGATCAGAGGGACACCTGTAAGAGTTAAGTGACAGTTGGTGGTTGCTACGGCAACGTGCTCTGACCAGACCTGCTTTTGTCTTTGGCCAGCTCTCAAACAAACGTCTGAAACATAAAAACTATTAATGTTTGGGCTTATATGTTGATATTTTGAGTGACAGTAAGAGTTGCTCTACGTTTCCATGTAACATTTTTGAATATAGACATACAATTGTAGCCGTGGGAGCAGTGTGCACAATGTGTACAAAAAGTTCAAAAACGTTATCTGCTCACTCTGTTCTCAAAGTTCCGCCATTGAATTTCAATGGCGATTTCTCTCCACAAAAAGTCTGTGTCTGTGTGTGTGTGTGTGAGAGTGTGTGTATGTGTTTTGGTCACCACCCTGCCCTCCCCGGCGAAACCCGCGTGTCTTTACGTCACCCAGAGGCCGAGCTGTGGCGTTTTCAATATTGCCCAATTCATTGTCTATGGGATTTTTTGTCCGCTAAACTGGGCATTGTGGGTAAACCGTATGCCGTAACCTTCCGCCGGACAATAGCAACGCGAGTTGGAACGAGCCGCACGTTTTGACACTCATGTCTACCTAGTGCCAAGCACTGCAAGCACTGCAAGCACACTTAATAAGATTTATGATTGATGATGATTATTACATCCCATTACAAGTACAAGAAAGTCAAATTCTTATGGCTTCAGTTTCAGTCGACATTGCAGTAGCAAGAGAAAACAAAATGGCAATGGAAAAAATTAGGCAAGATACAATTAAGCAATACAATAATAGAATGGTAAAAAATAATAATGTTGTGTCTGTGTGTATGCATTTATCATTATAGTTCATAAAGCATGTAGTGGGACTTCGGTGTAGTTCCTTCCCATCCCATCTGGGCATCAAAGCTGTAATTAAAAAAAGAAGACAGTACATTTAAAATGATTGCCCACTGACAACCCACAACACACAGTTTTTAGGAAATACTACTATGTTGATCAAATAGAATTGCTAATACAATGACAATGACAAATACCTGAAGTGCTGGTGACTCACATCTAGGTCTCATCTCTCAGAACCTCTCACCTCGTCATTCTGTAACACAAATTTCAGAGGTGTGGACACTTCTATAGTGTAGGCTTGCATGCTTTCCATAGACTCTCAGTGTACTGTACTTGTACTGTAAGAAGTAGGCTAGTGAAATCATTTAAATCCACAGCATTATTCAACAGCAAATCTACAAATTATTGAATTAATAATTATTTTTGATTCCACATGACATTACCGTTCATTACAAAAGCATTTACCTTAATCTATTATCTACAAGCGAACACTTGTTTGGCTAGCGTAGCGCGCACGCACGCACACACACACACGCACACACACACACACACACACACACACACACACACACACACACACACACACACACACACACACACACACACACACACACACACACACACACACACACGCACACACGCACACACTAAAATGGTGCATGAAACATACTGTATAGTATATCTGCAACAAATGTATTTATTAATTATGTTTTATCTTTGGCAACCTATTTATTCCACCCACTTGTTTCGTAGAATTCTAAGTATAGGGGGAGGCATAGTTGTCGTGAGCACACAGTTTCTGTGGTTTGATAGCTGATACTAACAAAGGCGCTATCTACCTTACTTACAAAACAACAAATAACTGCTAGTAAACAACACATGTAACTCACAAAAACTTACCCAAGAACAAAGCAGGTCTGCAGACGACTGTGCTATGAATAGTGAACTGATGTTGAGATCAATGTCTGAAATTCCGTCATCTTCTTCGTCATCGTCATCTTCAGATTCTGAGTTATGTATATACATAGTCCAATATGAAGGAGTTCATTAAGCCCACTGTCGATATTTCTACCGGCTTCTGAAATTCTGTTGATAGCATTAGCGAGAGCATCAGCATCCATCTTGTAAACTTGTCAACAAACAGGTCCACACGCACATGGCTACTTACATACAGCTGCGGTGTTTGTATGGCTGCACACTAATATGAATAATATGAATAATACCCCACACCCGACTTTGCTAGCTACCTGAAGGTATTTAGTGAATGTAAAAGTGTTGGTTATGATATCGAGTGGGTTCTTCATCGCTTACATTTTCGTCGCTGAGCTGTGTGCTGCTATTAATAAGTGTTATGTCAAGCCTAGGTTGAGCTGTTGGTGCTGTTATCATTGAGTCGTGTGCCAGCCAGCTCGGTCTTATTCTCTTTGCTAATATTGAGTCATATACTGTAGCTGGGTAACACTATGTTGTGTATGTGTGTGTGTGTGCGCGTGCTGCTGTTATTAAGTTGTATGTGTGTGTGTGTGTGTGTCTATGTTTTGTATGAGTAGGTGTGTGTGTGTGTGTGTGTGTGTGTGTGTGTGTGTGTGTGTGTGTGTGTGTGTGTGCGCGCGTGCTGCTGTTATTAAGTTGTATGTGTCGCGTGTACTGTTTTATCATGCATCTGCTTCTCTCCTCACCAGTCTTGATTTCCATACTGTGTATTTGAGTCAGCACTACTGTCTCCTGTCCCAGCCTCCACACACCTCTCTACCGTCTCTCTCCTTTACCCCACACCTTCATCTTCATCAAAAAACATTCTTCCTTCTTCTAGCATTTTGACTGCCGGCGGCCCCTGGCCCCGAGCATAGATACATTTTTCTCGCAATTTCATTTCATTCTCTACCCCTCCGACAGTCTATCCTCTCATTTCATTCTCTACCCGCTTTCCTTCTCACACACCTGTCTCTCTCCCTACCCCGCTCTATCTCCATCCGTGAATAACGGCGGACAGCCTGGCGTGAGGAGCAGCAGGGAGCACGTGGAGGTTGATTGAATGAGGTGCCAGGCTTAGAGTAGTCAAGTCTACCTTGCCCCTGCTGCCATTACTGTGATTTACGGTACCATGTTTCACTCCTACGGGCCACAGTACCCACACAGAACACCTCAGAGATGAGAGCCTGGCTTGGGCCAAGGTCCAGGCCCTGACAGACCCAGGGTCAGACACTCTCCTAGACGTGCTGTCTGCCTCCCCAGAGCCCTGAGAGACGTGCTGTATACCTCCCCAGAGAGAGTCAGTGTTTCCTCTATATGCATTAATTCGTGGCGGGCCGCCACGAATGTATTTTCTCCGCCACTAATTGATTCAGTTATTATGACCGGAGAACAGAAAAAAAGCATTTAGGGTGTAGTAAGTTACAATATGTTACAATGTTGCAATTAACCTCATCGTTTGTGTTCGCACTGCAATCGAGACTGAATCGCTCTCAACAGGCGCGAGGCGCGAAGCGACGCGCTTGCAAAACAGTTTTGTGATTGGTCCGAATTTCGCGGGACATTTGGATTTCAGGAAATCACTCTCCTCTCTCTCTCTCTTCGCCCATCGCCGGTGCCTTTAATCACGTATCCTAATCGAAAATGCAACATCATCAGCGACGACTGTGGGTTATTGCATTTGCTGCTGTTCTCTGGTTCATGTTCTTATACCAGTGCTCAGTATACAAGTATTTTAATGAACATTCGTAATGTAGTCTCTGATGTTCATGGTCAACTAAATCAGCCTATTTTGTGAAACAAATAATGTTCCCGCTAATGGGTTACAGTGTTTCCTCCAGGATTTTTCACATTAGTGGCGGAGTGTACCTTTTTCGCGCGCGCATTTTTTAAAATCTTAGCCTTGCACCTAACGCTAGCTTCGAACTATTCATAGCATAAACGTTGGTAAATGTCATAAACGACACAGTATTGGCAGGGGTAAAGAAGGGGAGTCGAATTTTTATTGACAACGGATTTACATGCTGGAAAAACAAAAAAACAAAAACCAGCTAAAATTCAGGGAACATTTGGACAGTAAGAGACAATGGAGCTGTGGTCGCATGGTCTAATTACAGGGCAAAATGCGCGGGGCAAAAATAATCTATTGCCTCTAAAATCATCACGAACAGAACGGCGGAGGTACGGGTAAACAGGGCTCATGTCGCTGTCATCAAAGGTAAGAATTGGTTTACTTTAACTCAGCTGATGCATTACCTTGCTGTTGGTTGTTTACCGAATCTGTCACACTGTGATTTTACTTGTGTAAACAGTTAGTGAGTAACGTTAGCCGGTTTTGTGCGTGTACTATCATGTAGGCCTACTTCATATTGATGAGCTGATGATCTTCCATTGTGTGTGTGTGTGTGTGTGTATGTATGTATGTGACTGTCAGTCACAAGTTTATATTCTACGGATGTTGTCCAGTGCTGTATGCACGTTCCCGGTTCCATGTGTACTCTACTCTTGTGTACTTCATATTCGATGAGCTGATTATCTCTCGTGTACTTCATATTCGATGAGCTGATGATCTTTCTGTGTGTGTCAGTGTCTTGGGCGTATCTGTCAATCACATGTATATTATACGGTAACCGATGTTCAGTGCTGTATGCGCGTTCTGCATGTTCCGCTGCAGCTGTATCTTGGTATTTGATCACCTTCTATATAAAATCACCTGCTCGGCTTTAATGACTTAACCTCTATTTTAAAAAAAAAAATATGTTGCCACCCTCTAGTTTTGGGTGAAATTACGTCTTTGTTTTGAGCGCCAGTGCGCGTTTCATGCGCGTGCACTCGAAAAAAATGCGAAAAATCACCACCCCGCCACATGTCAAAACTCCTGGAGGAAACACTGAGAGTGTTCACAAGTGTCAAGTTCTGCCTTCCTAGTGTTAACCCTAACCCTAGTGTTCAGGTCTGCCTTCCTAGTGTCAACCCTAACCCTAGTGTTCAGGTCTGCCTTCCTAGTGTTAACCCAAACCCTAGTGTTCAGGTCTGCCTTCCTAGTGTCAACCCTAACCCTAGTGTTCAGGTCTGACTTCCTAGTGTTAACCCTAACCCTAGTGTTCAGGTCTGCCTTCCTAGTGTTAACCCTAACCCTTGTGTTCAGTTCTGCCTTCCTAGTGTTAACCCTAACCCTAGTATTCAGTTCTGCCTTACTAGTGTTCAGGTCAACTCCAGCCTTCTCCCTAGAGGACTAGGGATGGACGGGGAATAAAGGCAGAGCTGGAAGATGGAGAATGTGTGTGTGCGAGTGTGTGTGTGTGTGCCCGTTTAATATGTGTATGCGAGTCGAGTGGTTGTATTGTTTTGATTATGAGTATATTTGATCTTAGCTTTGGTACAGGTGTTGGGGTATGTGTGTGGAGGAGATCAAATGTTTGTGTGTGTGTGTGTGTGTGTGTGTGCAAGGCATGCAGGCACATGTGTGTTAAGCTGCGAAGAATGACAGGTATCACATTGTTTTGATAATGGACCCAGTCACACTCACACTCACACTCACACTCACACTCACACTCACACACACTCACACTCACACTCACACTCACACACACTCACACTCACAGGGTAAGACTTCAGGACAGTGCCAGCTCCATCACTGGAATGTCATGACCAGACAAAAGGTGACTCTTATGACATCAGTGGGATTCTGACTGCACATGTGCTGTGTGTTCATATACAGTTAGAATGAGTGCACCTAGATAGCAGCACAGCTTTCCCACAAGTGTAACAGAAACAGGACAAGGGCACACACACACACATCACATCTCCAGACTGGACACAGTAGAACGTGCAGTGGCGTTGCCACACCCAAGACATGCTAATGCACAGGCCCATGCTCGTGCCATAGACAACTGGTTTCACCAGAGTGGAGGATCAATGTATATATATACTCACATCCAGAAAGAGGTAGAGGAGCAGAGAGGAGGAGGAGGAGGAGGAGGAGGAGGAGGAGGAGGAGGAAACAGAGGAGGAGGAGGAGTAGGGGGATGCTAGGCTGGGAAAGGTCTGTCAGGATCAGAGAGGCCCAAAGGCTTGCAGGGAGAGACAGGCTGGCACACCGCAGGGTAGGGATAGAGGTGGGGGGGATGGTGGGGGCCAGCTTCTGGCAGGAAGGAGTCAAGCTGGAAAGGCAGGGAGAGGGTAGGGTTCTTGGTAAAAGTGGTATGGTGTTTTGATGGGAGGGGGGGGGGGGGGTTAAATAAGGAAGAGAATAAGTAAGAGAGGGGGGTCCTCGCACCTGTGCCAAAGAGAGGGAACAATTAGTCTAAAGGCTGAGGCTGCACTGCTGAAGGTGCTGTTCTCCTCTACAGGTAAGATACATACAGTCAGGGAATATCCACTGCAATGACTAATCCTTGTCTATACAGACTAAATCATACCATGAAATAAGATCGTGTAGGCTGCATGAAAAGCTATTTTCTCTGAGACACAGGAAAGAACAGACGACTTTATATGGAAAATAATCAATCATTGAAAAACCATTATGATGGCCTGATAATCCTCAACATATGTATCACATCTGACAAAATTCATGTCCTAATAGAGTTGGGCTCAGGTCTGAAGGACAGACAAGACAGACAGACAGACAGAGCGACCGACCGACAGACACCAGGCACTGAGACATCACACCCAGCTGTGGGAGACTGCTGGAGATCTAATGAGCTTTCTCTGCTCCTGATTGGCTGGCCTGAGCTGAACCCGAAGAGGCCGGTGGCCCGTGGATCAGGCCTGTGGTTGGGGCTACCGTGGACCAGGCCTGTGGTTGGGGCTACCGTGGGGAGGAAGCCTGTCTAGTCCACACCATATGAAAGCCACCGTGAGGGAGTTTTCAACAATGTGGCTTCTGTGGAGATATCAACTGACTCCAGACAGCCCTGTTAGGTGGAGGAGCTGTGAAAACAGCAGAGAGAATTACAACCCCATTCACACATAAGAGCTTTCCCAGTAAATTCCATGGAATTTACCTGGTAAGGGGCATGTGTGAACAAGATTTACAGGGAAATTTGCTCAGGCATTTTCCCTGGTCAGGACCTTGTGTGATTCCATGGAATTTACAGGGAAGCCTGAACATTGCCTGGTCCGGCATGTAAAGGGTTACGTGTCTGACGCGAGACGTTTTTATGTGGAACAAGTTAACCAATCACAACAAATAGTTTCTCACGTTGTACTTTTGGTTCGCTCCGTCCGCTAATGTTACATTGTTGGCTAGTTAACCCACATCACATCAGCCAAAGTAGTGGTGAATAACTCCACAACTGGATACTACTTAATTTCCAATCATAGTTAGCTAGCTTACTTACTTAGCTAGCTTATTTAGTTATCAAATGTACATCTTGTGATATAGACGCATTAGGGAGCACCCACACCATCTCCTCCCACAGCTGTCCTGTATCGCGCAATCAGCAGCGAGAGAGCCCGCAGCGCAGTGTATAAGAACTGCCCCAGACCCCGAATATCGCTACTACTAAATATAATTCCACAACTGGATACTACTTCATTTCCAATCATAGTTAGCTACCTTACTTACTTAGCTACATTACTTATGAAATGCACATGTGTGATATGTTTAGGCAGTGCGCACCAGTGACATTTCCAGTCACTCCCTCGCTTAAACTGTGCTACTCAGGCCGACAACACAGTGTGGCTGCGCTGTTCTGTCTGTTTATTGTTACTAGCAATATGTCTAATTTAGTTAACTCATTATGCTTACCATCACCAAGTTCTCCCATACTGTGCTTTTGGACTAGTATAGTATGTTAATATCAACGGTAATCAAGTGCTTTAGTTGGCCGGCGAACTTGGTGATGGTGAGCATAATACAAGTTAACTCGCTGTTAAATTAATGTGAGTTGCCAGTCTCGTTCGAATTCACGTCTTCTACAATCCAGTTCTGCATCCAGTTGAACTTATCAAAATAAGGCTGGATCTTTTAATAAATCTCACGGGGTTTATCAAAATACGGCTGGATTTTAAAATAAATCTGGCGAGACTGATTTTCCTTTAGCGACGTTGATGGAATACCCCCCAGCTGTCTCTCCATCAACCTCTAGGAAACTGTGGCCCTCAACCCATACTACGACAGTTTCACCACCGTAGCAACCAAGCACAGCGGTGGAGGCCGGTGGAGGGAGAAATCAGAGCACGGGCTCGTCAGAATGCATGGAACCAGAATGAGGAATGGTATCAAAACACACATTTCTGATACCATTCCTCGCTTCATCCCGTGAATAACAATCCTGGGATGTCTCCCTCCCCCGGCCTCCCCTGATAGCAAGCCACTTACAGCATACAGACTACTATCTTCAGACATCACTCAGAGTGATTGACAGGCTGGCATCCCCTCGCCCATATTCAACCTGAATGAGCCCATTTCAGAGCTGTACAGCAGCACATCAACAACGGCCAACCGCTAAGAAACACCGTCCATTCCAGAACCCTCACATCGCTCAGCCTGCGCAATTACATCAGCGGCTAACTAGGTTGCCAAAACAGGAGCAGGAGATCCAGTCAGACCAGGACCTGACCCCATGGGCATTTATTTATTTTATTATTATTAAATAATAATAAATCAATTATTAAATGAATATTTGTAACTGATGTTGCATTAAGATAGTTGTATTGTTGTATATCCGTCATGACGGAAAATGGTATTAGTGCAGCAATGTATAACTCAAACATTGTATAATATGCCCCGCGGTGGTGTAGCGGTCTAAGCACTGGCCACTAGTGCATGCTGCCCACCGGGGACTGGGTTCGTATCCCAGCTCGCCAGATCCGGATATGGCTGGGGCACACACGGGGAGCGGCTAATTGGGCGGCCGCTCCCGAGGGCGGTATAGGAGTATTTCCGGACAAGGATCCGTCGCGCAACAGCGCCCCCGGGGTGCCGGAATAACAGGTGCTGGGCTCGAGGAGCCAGTCAGCTAGTCTGCCTGGCGGCCTCTTCTGGGACTGCCGGCCACGGGGTCGTGCGGCGGATCCTTCGCAATAGGCAGGGGATAATTGGATGCTAGGTTGGGTTCAATTGGCTACCAAATTGGGTGAAAAAGGGATAAAATCTGGAAAAAAAAAAAAAAAAAAAACATTGTATAATATAAAGGTACCGTATGTAAAAGGATATTAATTCACGTTTTTATGCCAACCATAAAGACACAATGGAAGACAACGATGTAAACCAAAACATTGCCCAGACGTGTGAAGTAGGATGTGGTACTGTATGGGGATCGCAGTAAGGCAGTCAGAACATGTCAGACGACGTCTCATACCAAATGCAGAATTTTCTGACGTATTCTTGTAGAAACGTTGTATTAACATGTGACAAAAGCTACCTTCAGATTATTACAGTGTAGTTAGTAAAAGTAAGCAATCATTGAGACTATGTCCTCAAGCAAACATTCACCACAGACCAAATCCAGATACATTAGAAATGAAAGACTCAGCTTAGATGTGAATTGTAAACGTTGCCTCTGGTACACCTTCAGGCAATTCTATTCTAGCTTACAAAAGGTAGCTACCATACACAGTACAGCATGGGTCACCAACAGGCGGCCCGCGGGCCAGATGCGGCCCACCAAAGCTTTCCATCGGGCCCGCCGAATATTCATGTTTTTACCAATTTTTTTAAGGTTTTTTTTTTCCCCCCCGAAAATGAGGGAAATACCGTTTACAACATATATCATAGATTCATATAGTTCTTACAATGCAGGAGGAGTCAGACCTACCTCATTCACAAAGCTGCAGCCTTGCTTCTGGTTGGGCACTAAATAGCAGTAGCGAAGCTGAAACTAATTCCCCTCTTTTATTAAATGGAATGCGGCAGACGTAGCGCTATTCTCATGCAAGAATGAGGACAAATTCATAGCTCTCATTTAACATTTCGTTGTATTTTATTTTTTCACATAGCCTACTCATAGGCCTATTTAACATTTCGTTTTATTTTATTTTTCACTCTTTGTTGCTCTTGTTTAACATTTCGTAACATTAACAGTGACTTAAATAACTAACTTCTCAGTCAGAAAATGAAAAAGATTAACATCACTTAAATAAAAAAAATAGCATGGCAAACGATAGGCCTTCATTGCCAGAAATGTTGTTTTCAAGTCGGTCAGTCAAACGTTCACCGCGGCATCCTGGTATCGCCTGGCATCTGTAGCCTATATCAAATAAAACGGTAATAACCAGGTCATTAAATTACACTTTAACAATGAATAAACCATGCCATTTAACATAGCAACAATAAAATCCTATGTCTGCAATACTCACATTTTGTTAATGAGAGAACTAACATCTCCCCTCTGACGCCAACTTCTTAAAATCAGGCTGGAGGTCCTCGTGAATGGCTTCAGATTCCAGCACAAACTTGCGGAACAGGCGATGCTGCGTACTGGAAGTTCCTCTGATGAAGTTAATTATTTTCATTGTTTTGTCCATAACCTCTTTCAGATCCCCACTTAGTTTGGCACACAGCACGCCAAAATATCTCGATTGCCCCCTGGTGGCTGGTTGGATAATAGGTGTCAGGAGTCTGTTCACACTGATAATAGGCTAATAATCATTAATAACATTAATTTAGTAAGAAAATGAAAATATTAAACAGTAATATGCTAATAGTACTATATACAATAGTATGCCTAAATAAAATAATTATATATATATATATATACGTATATATATATATATTAAAGTCCGGCCCCCACAGTGTATGCTTTGAACAATTCTGGCACTTGGACAAATATAGTTGGTGACCCCTGCAGTACAGTATATACAGAATCTATACAATAACATTATTTGCACCATTCGTAACATAATCTCACATTCATTGAAGTATGATAAAGGAAAATTCAACAAACACTGGAATATCATGATCTATACATGTTGCACTGGATTTGAACCCAAGTGTCCGACATCCGTATTCAACAACAACACGTGCCACTGAGCTATGGAAATATAGATCACTTTTCAACTTCACTTTTTACTGTTGCACAACTGTGAGACAATTCCCATGGGGTAGGATAGGAGGAGAGCAGGGAGCAGAGTCAGGAAAAACCATTACGGAAAATAAATAACCCTGATACTTCTACACACTATGGGGGGAGAGAGAGAGAAAGAGAGAGAGAGACAGTGAGAAAGAGAGAGAGCGAGAGAAAGAGTGAGTGAAAGAGAGAGAGAGAGAGAGAGAGAGAGAGAGAGAGAGAGAGAGAGTCACAAACACCGCCCCCCTCACGCACAGTCGCACATGCCACCTCATCTCAACTGTCTACTTTGATGAACACTACTAGTGTGAGATAGATAAAGCGAGAGAGACAGAGAGAGAGTGAGAGAGAGAGTGAGAGAAAGAGAGAGAAAGAGAGGGTGAGAGATGTTCCATATTGTGCTGGAGGGCTATGAGTCACAAGAGAATATAAGTGCCCATGTATATTTTACTTTTTAAAATTGATCAGAGTGTTTAAGAACTTGAGAACTTAAGAACCAAGCAGTAGTCCATGACTTCCTGTTTCACTGGGGAATAAATATGAGGTGACACAGAGGCCATATTCCCTTATTCATACATCAACATGGGAAAGATAAGAGAACACACAAATCAAATGGGGGAAAAGTGTGTTGAGCTTCATACTGTAAGTCAGGGAATGGCTTAAAATAGCTACTCACCTGAAAATGCTCATATCTACTGCAATATTTAAAAAGTTCAAAGTAACTGGAATGTTACAAACTTGCCTGGAAGAGGACCCACTTTTATTTTGCACCCACTTTTTATTTTCCATGCACAGTGAGGAGGATGGTAAGAGAAGCAGAGAATCCCCAAGGATCACTGTTGGAGAATTACAGAGGAGAGTAGCATCTTTGGGGTCACCAAGTTTCCAAAACTACGATTAGATGCCACCTCCATGCCAACAAAGGAAGGCATGCCAGTAAAACACTTTCTTGTCATTTCACCACAAACGTAAGCACCTAGAGTATGCTAAATGCTACGGGAACCGTGTTCTATTGTCAGATGAAACAAACATTTTGCTTTTTGGCACAAACACTCAAGGTGGGTTTTTGGCGTAAAAAGAAGGATGGCTATACCGAAAATAACTTGATCCCCACTGTTAAGTATGGTGGAAGTTCCGTGATGTTGTGGGGCTGTTTTTCCTCCAAAGGCGCTGGGAACCTTGTTAGGGTACATGGCATCATGAACTCCATGAAATACCAGGACATTTTAAATCTGAATCTGTCTGCCTTTGCCAGGAAACTAAAACTGGGTCGTCATTGGATCTTCCAGCAGGACAATGATCCAAAACACAAGTTCAAATCAACACAAAAATGGTTCACTGAACACAAAATCAGTTTCTGCCATGGCCATCTCAGTCCCCTGACATAAACCCCATTGAAGCCCTGTGGGCTGAGCAGAAGAGGAGAGTGCACAAGAGAGGACCTAGGACCCTGGATGACCTGGAGAGATTCTGTAAAGAGGAATGGTCTCAGATTCCTTGCTCTGTATTCCCCAACCTGATTAATGTTACAGCAGAAGACTCAGTGCTGTTTTGTTGACAAAGGGAGGTTGTACAAAGTATTAAATGCAGGGGTGACAATCATTGTGGCACACATGGTTTTGTTGAAATTTGAAATAATTATTTCTTGATGCTAGATTATTTTTTCACAGAATAAACTTACTTCAATTAAAGGTTGGATGTTTGTCTTTTTTTTCAGTGTGACATTAAGCTAATTCACCAAAAGGTTTTTACTCATCTTTACCAATAATTGTGGAGGGCACTGTATGTATGCTAGAACTCACCATGTGTGTGGGGTACTATAGTAACATGTGTGTGGGGTACTATAGTAACATGCTGTGGTTGTGACAATTTGGTGAAGTGTTTAATAATTGATTTGGTTTCTGAGGTAATTTAAGTGGAAGGGTGGTTCTGTGTGTGTGTGTGTGTGTGTGTGTGTGTGTGTGTGTGTGTGTGTGTGTGTGTGTGTGTGAGCGAGCAATGAGCATGTATGGTTCACAGAGTGTGAGCATGTGCTTTTTATTTACACAGTGTACTCTGTGTAAGTGTATGAAATGAGAGGCCAATGCGAGCAGTCTGAGAGTGTGTTCTGTGGAGACGGTGCTTCTGTGATTTAGGTGTGTTAAATTGCACTAATAGAGTGACGGAATTGATTCTCGCTCTGTCACTGTGTGACCAGTGCTGAACCCAGGGTTGGACAAGGAAGAGGGGGCTGGCCAGCGAAGGGGGGGCTGGGGAGGGGGGAGCTGTGAAAACATAAAACAAGGCTACTCAGGCTGTAAATATTGATTCGCTTGAGCAATCCAGAAAACAAAGCAAATCGAAGCGATAAAACACGCTCTCCAGTAGAGCAGGGAGTGGGGTGGGGTGGGGGGTTGACAGGTGAGTGAGTGACAGGTGAGTGAGTGACAGGTGGGGGGTCACAGGAGTTTGATTTTGTCGCAGGAGATCACAGAGGGGGAAGGTGCTATTTGCACTGCAGCCTCCCCCCCCAGGTCTCCCTCCCCCTGTATCCCCCCCCCTTACGTCTCCCTTCCCCTGTATCCTCCCCCCCCACGTCTCCCTCCCCCTGTATCCCCCCCCCACGTCTCCCTTCCCCTGTATCCTCCCCCCCACGTCTCCCTCCCCCTGTACCCCCCCCCACGTCTCCCTCCGCCTGTAACCCCTCCCCCACGTCTCCCTTCCCCTGTATCCTCCCCCCCACGTCTCCCTCCGCCTGTATCCCCCCCCACGTCTCCCTCCCCCTGTATCCTCCCCCCCCACGTCTCCCTCCCCCTGTACCCCCCCACGTCTCCCTCCCCCTGTACCCCCCCCACGTCTCCCTCCCACTGTACCCCCCCCACGTCTCCCTCCCCCTGTATCCCCCCCCACGTCTCCCTCCCACTGTACCC
>NC_137689.1:42013978-42051478 GCF_963989245.1 Nansenia antarctica | reverse complement strand
AAATGCCGCTGCTAGGGTCCTAACAAAAACAAAGAAATGTGAACACATTACACCAATCCTGAGATCCCTGCACTGGCTACCAGTCTCTCAGAGAATTTAATTCAAAATCCTCCTAATTACATACAAATCACAAAATGGTCTTGGACCAAAATACATATCAGATCTCCTCCCACCCTATATTCCCGCAAGGTCCCTAAGGTCAGCTGAGACTAATCAGCTAATCATTCCAAGAGTAAAAACAAAACACGGTGCAGCAGCTTTCAGTCACACTGCTGCATGCTCCTGGAACAAACTCCCTTAAAATATTTAAATCTAAGCAAAAAACCTTCATGTTTTGCAGCAGTTATGATTAAACACAAACACTTCTATCAATGTCTTTTTTCCATTAACTATTGTCTTAAATGTTTTATCTATTTACTTATTATATTTGCTTTTATTCATTGTAATTTGTCTTACTATGCTCCACTTGCTGTATTTTTAAATAATGTATGTAAAGCACTTTGAATTGCCCCTGTTGTATGAAATGTGCTATACAAATAAACGTGTAATCAACCCCCCGATGAGCCTTAACACTAGAACAGCCGTGACTTTTTTACCTACTAAAAGAGCCTCTTTACAGTGCTCAAGCTGCTATTTTCACACCATGACCACTAGTTGGCTCCTTGTAAATTAGCCTGCTTGCTACACAGAAAACTGCAAAATAGCTTTATATGAGCTTATCCTGATGAAATTTGATCGAGTGCAAAGATATAACATTGTTCTTTAGTCACAGGGGTCTGTCCTAGTGTTAATGAGGCTGAATCTCAGAACTGGGAGTCTCAATATGAAATCCTAAAATGACATTTAAACCCTTTTCCGCCAAAGTAGTAAAAGTAAATGAAAGGTATTAATGAACCCCCCCCCTCCTAAATGAAAGGTATTAATGAACCCCCCCCCCCTCTTAAATGAAAGGTATTAATGAACCCCCCCCCCCTCTTAAATGAAAGGTATTAATGAACACCCCCCCTCCTAAATGAAAGGTATTAATGGACCCCCCCCCTCCTAAATGAAAGGTATTAATGAACACACCCCCCCCTCCTAAATGAAAGGTATTAATGAACCCCCCCCCTCCTAAATGAAAGGTATTAATGAACCCCCCCCCCTCCTAAATGAAAGGTATTAATGAACACCCCCCTCCTAAATGAAAGGTATTAATGAACACCCCCCTCCTAAATGAAAGGTATTAATGAACACCCCCCCCTCCTAAATGAAAGGTATTAATGAACACCCCCCTCCTAAATGAAAGGTATTAATGAACACCCCCCCCCTCCTAAATGAAAGGTATTAATGAACACCCCCCCCCTCCTAAATGAAAGGTATTAATGAACACCCCCCTCCTAAATGAAAGGTATTAATGAACACCCCCCCTCCTAAATGAAAGGTATTAATGAACACCCCCCCCTCCTAAATGAAAGGTATTAATGAACACCCCCCCCTCCTAAATGAAAGGTATTAATGAACACCCCCCCCCTCCTAAATGAAAGGTATTAATGAACCCCCCCCCCTCCTAAATGAAAGGTATTAATGAACACCCCCCCCTCCTAAATGAAAGGTATTAATGAACACCCCCCCCATCTAAATGAAAGGTATGAATGAACACCCCCCCCTCCTAAATGAAAGGTATTAATGAACACCCCCCCTCTCCTAAATGAAAGGTATTAATGAACACCCCCCCCTCCTAAATGAAAGGTATTAATGAACACCCCCCCCCCTCCTAAATGAAAGGTATTAATGAACCTCCCCCCTCCTAAATGAAAGGTATTAATGAACACCCCCCCCTCCTAAATGAAAGGTATTAATGAACACCCCCCCTCCTAAACGAAAGGTATTAATGAACACCCCCCCTCCTAAATGAAAGGTATTAATGAACACCCCCCCCTCCTAAATGAAAGGTATTAATGAACCCCCCCCCATCTAAATGAAAGGTATTAATGAACACCCCCCCCTCCTAAATGAAAGGTATTAATGAACACCCCCCCCTCCTAAATGAAAGGTATTAATGAACCCCCCCCCCCTCCTAAACGAAAGGTATTAATGAACACCCCCCCCCTCCTAAATGAAAGGTATTAATGAACCCCCCCCCCTCCTAAATGAAAGGTATTAATGAACCCCCCCCCCTCCTAAACGAAAGGTATTAATGAACACCCCCCCCCTCCTAAATGAAAGGTATTAATGAACACCCCCCCCCCATCTAAATGAAAGGTATTAATGAACACCCCCCTCCTAAATGAAAGGTATTAATGAACACCCCCCCCTCCTAAATGAAAGGTATTAATGAACACCCCCCCCTCCTAAATGAAAGGTATTAATGAACACCCCCCTCCTAAATGAAAGGTATTAATGAACACCCCCCTCCTAAATGAAAGCTATTAATGAACACCCCCCCCTCCTAAATGAAAGGTATTAATGAACACCCCCCTCCTAAATGAAAGGTATTAATGAACACCCCCCCCTCCTAAATGAAAGGTATTAATGAACACCCCCCTCCTAAATGAAAGGTATTAATGAACACCCCCCCCTCCTAAATGAAAGTAACTGCCTAAGACAACCACCAGGATGGAACCCTGTCTCTACTCTAGAACAAGTCTAGAACTACTCTACTTCTGGGTTTGTCCCGAGCCTGAGCCACAGGGAACCAGGTATCTGTCTCATAGAACTCTGATTGATTCCATTCAATCAGATCCTCAGTCAGACTCCATTTACTTCTTGGGAGAAGCTCCTTTGGTGATAGTCCAGGGGGGCCGAGGCTGTCTCTCCTAACGGGCTGACGTGGCCACGGTTCCATCCAGACCGCCACAAACAGCTAATGCCTCTTTCTTCCTAGCATTTAGAACCTTGATGTTGTGTTTGGTAAGTTAATTGCTCTGACTCACGGAGCTTGCTTTAACACTAGAACCGCCAGAGGGCGCTGTATACCTAAAACCGCCAACGGGTCAAATTGACGTCTGTGCCGGGCTACGGCATTTCTAGTATCCGAGCCTACAACAAAATGTACTCTGTCATTGTATTAAGGCATTGTGTTCACAAATGAATATTTCAAGTCATAAAATGGTGTTGGTCCTCTTGTTTTATAATTTAAGTATCTTTGACAACACTCATCGCTTTGCCTGTACGTCAATGTAAATTAGTCAAAAATAACACTGGAAAGGGGTAGGCTATTAGAAGAATATTTGGGTGGTGTGATAGGCGTAAAACGTCATTCACCACATAAAAAACTAAATTAACAAAGTACCTACCCCAAATGGACCATAATAACCACAGCATCGGCCTATGTTGCAACAGAATGTGACGAAAGAAAGCGCGCCTCCTGGGATGTCTCAGTCGCTGAGCTGAAGGCATTTATTGCTCTGCTATATGTGAGGGGTGGATACTGCCGGAAAAAAACATTGAAATTGAAAGTTTCTGGTCGGAGAAATGGGGAAATGCCTTTTTCAATTCCACATTATCTCAGAACCGGTTTCGGGAGATCATGCGCTTTCTGCGCTTTGACAGGAAGGAGACCCGACGCTCCCGGTTGACCACCGACAGGTTTGCGCTCATGGCTGAAGTGTGGGAGAGATTCAGACAAAACTGCATCTCATGCTACAAGCCAGGGCAGGACATCACCGTGGACGAACAGCTGTTCCCGACGAAAACAAGGTGCCGGTTCACGCAATATATGCCCAACAAGCCAGATCAATTTGGAATTAAGTTTTGGCTGGCAGCAGATGTTGAGAGCAAATACCTGCTGAATGGCTTCCCATACCTGGATACAAGCAGACCAGCCACGCAGTCCCTCGGAGAGAATGAGTAGACTTTGAATCATATCATTGTAATTGCTAGGCAATGACATAAACAATGCAATGCCGCGTAGAGGGACTATTGTTTGTGCCGTTGCCTATAGCGGTTATAATGCATTTTTATATGTGGGTCGATTTGACGTTGTGGCGGTTATAGGTATAAATGCCTGTATTTTTTATTTAGATGTATCTATACCATATTTAATAATAGGAAGTGCAACACAACACCATTTTAGGAAAAGTCAAAGACGGGGGGGACTTCAATATTTTATTAAAACATAGTTATGTACAATTGAAAAACCTACTTGGGTCAAATTGACGTCATGGCGGTTCTAGTGTTAAGACTAATCACTGTTTGCACCTCTTTTGGTTTGCTCCCCTGCCCCCCCCCCTCCTCCTTCATTTAAACGCCTACTGTTTACTGTTTGTTTCTACTGTTTGTGGCTCGTAGAAGATACTGGTTTGTCACGTACAGAGGGTGGTGTCTGGATATAGTACTTGTATACAAGTCTCTAATTAAACATAATCCACTGACCAACATGCTCTACAACACAAATGCACACAAACACACACACAGACTTGCAGACACACACACGCACGCACGCACACACACATACACACACACACGCCCACACACACACACGCCCACACACACACACGCGCACACACACACACACACACACAGGCACGCACGCACACACACACACACACACACACACACACACACACACACACACACACACACACAGGCACGCACACACACACAGACTTGCAGACACGCGCACGCACGGACGCACACACACACACGCACGCAGACACGCACATGCACGCACACACACACACACACACACACACACTGCAGATACCTCAAGCCAGCTCTCTGTTGTTTTAAATTATTTCTTTGGCAAGACTGAGCGTTCCTCTAACAGTATTATAATCCCATCCCCAGCCTCTTTGTGTGTGTGTGTGTGTGTGTGTGTGTGTGTGTGTCTTCTAGTGCGTCTGGACCCAAAACTTTCCATGAGTAATAGTGTTATCTGAGCAGGGAGATCTCCTGGCAGAGAAGCCTTCTCACTGAACAGTGTGTGTCCAGGACTATGGAAGCTCTCTGCACCTCCTACAGTCTGAGCCAGCTCCCAGAGAGGCAGCGCTAAACTGAAAACAGACGCGCAAACGGATGCATTCAGAATGTAGTTATGTGTTTTTAGCATGTCCATGTTCTCTCAGTATGTTGTGATGATATAAAAACGCAGTTAGACGTTCCTAGCGATGTACCACTGTTAGCCGCTAGCAGCGTTTGTTGTTGTGGTTTGGTCAGTCACTTTTCTCCTGTCGCATTCTGAATGCACCAACATTCAAATGCTTGTGTCGTCTTGAATTTCTTTCCGATTTCAATGTATGACGCATCATTTGAAAGCTTACCATCTGTAGTTTCAGACTATGTAAATAACCGAAAAATTACTTAAGCAAATGGTTTATGATTTCACCAGCTAGCATCATGACATTGTGAGACTCATTACACACAGGTAGCTACTAGCCAACTCTCATGCGTGTGACCACTGACTACTACTGTTGTCATCACGTGAGTGACACGCCAGATTGCGCACGCGGATCGCAGCCTATTTTTTTTCTGGTGCGATCTGCGATCCAGCATTCAGGACCGATATCGCGGCGATATCCGATATCAATATCGGATCGGAACATCCCTAGTCTAAACTTTAAGCAACAGTAATAAATAATAATAATAATAATAAACACAATAATTCATACCCACACCCCCTAAACAAGAAATTGCCTTTAGGCGTGCGTGCATCAAAGTGAGAGGAGCGCATTTCGGAAAAGTCAGAGTAGCGCATTTCGGGAACTTGTTGACACACAGTACAACCCATTCACACACCAACGGCGGCAAGCTACCATGCAAGGCGCCGGCCCCGCTCATTGAGAGCAATTTGGGGTTCAGTGTCTTGCCCGAGGACACCTTGAGATGTGGCCAGCTGGGGTTCAGACCGCCGATCTGCTGACCTGGCGATCGTTAGACGCCGGCTCTACCTCCTGCGCCACAGCCGCACCCCCCCCCCCCCCACCCCCACCGCAATGTGGTGTTGCTGTAACGTCTCTTACTCTGTTGCCCCTGCTGCGTGGGGCCCTGGGCCAGCGGTCCCTGGCTCTCCAGGTCTCGGAGCTGCTGGACCAGCCGGGCCAGGTGGTGCAGCAGGTCTCTGTTCTGCAGCAGCAGCTGGCGGACGCGGGCCTGAGCCTCCATACGGGCCGACGTCTCGGCCGACATCTGATCCTTCAGGAGCTGCACCTGAGAGGAGGGGAGAGGAGCAGGAGGAGTCAGAGAGGGCCTAGGCCTGGGAGATACCCAATGTTTGTGTGTGTGTGTGTGTGTTATCTAGCCTTTGTATGCAAATACTTGGGTAAGCACAGGCTTTGACTTGCATTAAAGAGCGACAGAGAGAGTTTGTGTGTGTGTGTGTGTGTGTATTTGTCATGCAGGCATAAGCAGTGTTCATAGACTTAACCTCCCTTTGAGCTTGTTTGTGTCTGGGTGTGTTCTGGGTATGTGACTCCTGTTTGAAGAATTCCATTTTCTATTTCATGCTACAGGCCCAGCCTCTCGTCTCATAATCCATGATATTGCAGGAGAAAATCTAATTAGATGCTTCGAAATTCCTATCCCCGGATCCGAAATTGAAAATGATGACGGGTCGTGGCTATTTGTGTACATAATTCACTGTGAGTGTATTATACTGTGACGGCATGCGTCTGAGAATCCAATCGACTCGGAAATGAATGATATAAATGAGCATTGCATTTTTTTATTGATGCTCCCAGACTCATTTTCTGGAACAATAGCATGCTTGATTCAGTCTCTTGATTCAGTGTGCTTTGATGGTGTGTGTATGTGTGTGTGTGTGTGTGTGTGTGTGTGTGTGTGTGTATGTGTGTGTGTGTGTGTATATATATATGTGTGTGTGTGTGTGTGTGTGTGTGTGTGTGTAGGTGTGTGTCTGTGTGTGTGTGTCTTGTGTTGTCCTTCCAAAGTTGTGATGGTAGTGCCCCCTAGTGGCACTGCAGTAGACAGACACACACTAGTGCCAGATGAGCCACGTGATGCAGTTCCCCTCCGGCCCTCCAGACTCCAGGACTGACTGGAGCTTGGTGCAGATCACCTGGTTACCAGGTAGACTGGGGCTTGGTGCAGATCACCTGGTAAAGGTGGCATGCCTAAGGAGTACAGCTGTGAGTACTGACAGTACATCTGGACCAGGGTTGACTCTGTGTAAACATATGTGTGTGTGTGTGTGTGTGTGTGTCTCACCTGGGCTACGGCCACCTGTGTGTGTGTGTGTGTCTCACCTGGGCTACGGCCACCTGTGTGTGTGTGTGTGTGTGTGTCTCACCTGGGCTACGGCCACCTGTGTGTGTGTGTGTGTGTGTGTGTGTGTGTGTGTGTGTGTGTGTGTGTGTGTCTCACCTGGGCTACGGCCACCTGTGTGTGTGTGTATGTGTGTGTGTGTCTCACCTGGGCTACGGCCACCTGTGTGTGTTGCTGTTGCTGCTGCAGCTGCTGCTGGAGGAGCTGGTGGTAGTGCTGCGCTGCCAGGGGGGTGAGGGGGGGAAGGGGGGGAGAGAGGGGGCTTCCGGGCGCAACACAGCGGGACGGCACCGTGTAGAGAGAGCGCCTCTCAAAGTCCTGACAACGCAAGAGGGTACACACACACGCACACACACACACACACACACACACACACACACACACACACACACAGTCAGTCAGTCAGTCAGTTACACAATGGAGAACACGCAGCATACACACATCGTTACACCGGGAGGGAAGTAGAGGGAACTCATGATGACAACAAAAAGAGAACACACACACACGCACAGTTTCATAGGGAGCGGCAAGTTGCCGTAGGAACCGCTAATGGACCGAGACTAAGACTGAGTTCCTCTTTTTTTTTGTACTTTGTTTTCGAGGGAATACAATTGTGAACAGAGCATCCATGAAAAGTACAAAAAACTACTGTGGTAAACCGTGTCAGGACAGTAATGGACACTAATAGTCAGTCAGTACAGCAGCAGCATAATAATAATAACAATAATAATAATCATCATAATCATAATCATAATCATCATAATCATAATCATAATCATAATGATTCATTGTATTTATATAGTGCTTTTCCGGGGCTCAAATATGGGGAAAAACTGAAAACACAGAAACAACAAGCAACAGATAACATGAGCACAAAGAACACAGAGTTAACGAACAGGCACAGGATATCACCCACACTTTGATATCATCAAAGACTTCATATTGAAACCAGTATTTAAATCCTAATATTGGCAGTTCAGTAGTAGGCTAATACCGACAATTTGGTAGACCCAACCCTCCAAGCAGTCTAGTCCATTGCAAGTAATGTTTACGCAACATACTTCAGGGTGGCTGTGTCTCAGGGGGTAGAGCCGCCGTGTAATGATTGCAAGGTTGGCAGATTGGCGGTTCGAGCCCCGGCTAGCCACATGTCGAAGTGTCCTTGGGCAAGACACTGAACCCCAAATTGCTCCCAGTGAGCGGGCCGGCGCCTTGCATGGTAGTTTGCCGCCATTGGTGTGTGAATGTGTGTGTGAACGGGTGAATGAGAGGCCGTTGTAAAGCGCTTTGGATAAAGGCGCTATATACAGTAAGTGCAGTCCATTCTTATTCCAGATAAACTCCAAGATCAACCAGCTAACCACTTTACAAAAGAAGGTCTGATGGAGGATAAGTGGAAGGCACTGGAACAAGTAGGAGAACCTTGGCAGAATACACATTTTTGACACAATTGACCAGAGCAGCTCAAGACTGAGCACAGACCAGCATTCACAGTCTTCTGGGATTCAGGGGGCAAAGTTAGCTTTGTAGAGGTCTTCCAATTTGTGTGTAACATGAACTCCAAGATATGTAAAACTATGTTGGTCAACACTAGAACAGACGTACCTTTTTACCTACTAAAAGAGCCGCCCCGCCTCTTTAAAATGCTAACCTGCTATTTACACACTACGACCACTAGTTGGCCTCTTTTAAATTAGCCTGCTTCCTACACAAAAAAACTGAAAAACTGAAAATGTGTTTTATATGAGCTTATCCTGAAGTGATATTGAAAATGTAAGGATACTGGGTGGTAGAACACACATATCTAGGAAAAGTCATGAAAGGTGGGTCCTGAAATTGCAAAGATATACAACTTTATTTTTTAAAGGGTAGGTTCTGTATGGGGATCATTCTTAGCAGCTGTGTTAATAGGAAATATTGTATCCAGAAATAAATGTGAATAAAATATATAATAAGTCCCATTCCAGAGGAGTTACGGCAACACGTCCATCTTCCCTACTCAGCAGCGGACCCCGACTAAGAGAGAGTTCTGACAGTCAGGGAGGACACACTGGGTGCAGATGACCCAACTCTTTAGAGTCCTGAGAACCCAGCATCCAGCCTGGAAGGAAGCCTGAGTTTGGGTTTGTTTAGAGAGAAGGAGCCAGGGACATTTTAGCTAGCATGAATGTGACATCATGAGACAGTGAAGTCCTGGAGAGCCATCCCCGCAGCTGTTACAACTTAACTAAGTTTGGTGGTGGGAAAAATAATCTAGTTCCCGTTTCTCTCTCTCTCTCTCTCTCTCTCTCTCTCTCTCTCTCTCTCTCTCTCTCTCTCTCTCTCTCTCTCTCTCTCTCTTTCTCTCTCTCTCTCTCTTAGTCTCTCAATCTGCACATCTTTATCACCCTGCTCCCACCTGAATAAGTCTATCAACCTCTTTAACTCTTCCCCTTATCCATCACTATCTCTGCCTCTCCAACTGTGCCAGAGCTCCGATGATCCCTGAAGCCATTTGCATAGAGAGAGGTACTGTATCAAACCTCCACAGCCATGCCAAGTGGTTTGACTCAGCGCTTTCACACTTAGAAGATTCACCTTAAGCCTATTTTTTTGTGGCAGTAATGTTTTCTGGAGAGAGACATTTCCTAAGCAGCTTTTCTCTGCCTCTCTGTCTTCTGGAGTGTGGAGTGTCTGTCTACAGGGATCCCAACACAAACCTCCAGCCCTGCTTAGTCAGACATGGGTTTACTGTATTGTGTGTGTGTGTGTGTGTGTGTGTGTGTGTGTGTGTGTGTGTGTATGTGCGCACACACATACACACATACTGCACAGTTGTGATACACTAGTCATGTGTTCCTGGCACTCCTGTAGTCACATGTCTAACATTGCAATGAGCTGTTTGTTTACAAGATGCATGTTATGTTAAGCCATTGGTACTAAGCTAGCTTCTGTATAAAAAAAAAGAAGAAAATCAGCTATCCAGTAAGAAAATGTTTAGCTCCTTTAAATACATCCCCGTAGTCCTGTATTTAAAATGGCAATAGTCACATCAAACCACTAGGGGGAGACGTGACATAGTGTTTGACAGGCAGCCTGTTCAGAGTGAGAGATAAAGACAGAGAGAAGCTTGTGTCTGCACTAACACGTTACTCCGTGCAAACGGCACCTGCTGGACTGGGACTGGAGAGAGGAGGGAGGGGAGGGAGGAGAGGAAGGAGGGAGGAAATGTCACTTTGGTTTCTTCTAGACCACCCTCCCTCTAAATGCCATCCTGCTGTTGCTGTGTCAGTTGGCAGCGGCTGTTGGCACAGACTGGAGCATGAGCTGCACTGCTCACTGTTACCCTCACGCTGCTGCGTCACGAGCGTAAGGTTGGAATGGCACGGTCACGCTCCCTCTCTCTTTCCTTCTCCCCCTCCCTCCCTCTTTCCATCTCCTCTCTCTCTCTCTCTCTCTCTCTCTCTCTTTCTATCCCTCTCATACTCTGCCCACAATGCCCTCCTCTCTCTCTCTCTCTCTCTCTCTCTCTCTCTCTCTCTCTCTCTCTCTCAATGCTTATCTCCATGGAGCAGATGTTTACGAATCCCCCTCGTTGGGATTATGGTGGCATCTCACCAAAACCAAAGAGAACATTCCGGGTTTTAGGGGGTTTAGGTGGCCTCCCTCCAAAGCTACTGAGAAGAACGTTCCGGTTCTCCGGCTCCTGCTCTGTCCTGCTCCAGGGGCTCTGAAGAGAGGCTCCAGAGACACGCCTGGTGTGGTGGCACCTCTCACACACACACACACACACACTCAAATATGTGGGACTCTTGGAATGGAATGGAATGGAATGGAATGGAATGGAATGGACTTTATTTGTCATTGCTACAGTACAGGTACCAAACAACGAAATTTAGGAGGGGTGGCTCCCCTGGTGTTTAGGAAAGGAAAAAGAAAACACATTTTAGAAAGAGCATAGATGCATAAAATCACAAGAAGGTAAGGAGCTGGTTTACATCAATAAAGGCTATGTACACCATCCACTGTACTATACTGCACAGATAGTCAACTAGGGTTGTCATATTGCACAAAAAGTATTTTTTCACCTTATTTTAAAGTGTCACAGTTTGCAGGCTTGAAAATGTACATGTTTGTGCCTCAGCACTAGCTGCCATACAATCCGTCCGGACTGTCCTGGGCCCAGAACTTAGGCCTTTTCTGTGTTCAGGGCCTTGACGGCCCTGTGGTAGAAGCTGTTCTTCAGTCTGTTGCATACATAAACCCGAACCATAACCCTGACCCTAACCCTGACCCTAACCCTGACCCCGATCCTAACCCTGACCTTGACCCTGACCCTAACCCTGACCCCGATCCTAACCCTGACCCTAACCCTAAACCTGACCCTAACCCTGACCCTAAACCTGACCCTAACCCTAAATTAAGGTGATTACCCAAATGGCCATCAACCTGACCCCCCCAACAACCTGACATCCCAACAACAACCTGACATCCCCCCAACAACCTGACATCCCCCCGAACAACCTGACATCCCCCCCAACAACCTGACATCCCCCCAACAACCTGACATCCCCCCAACAACCTGACATCCCCCCAACAACCTGACGTCCCCACAACAACCTGACACCCCCCCAACAACCTGACACCCCCCCAACAACCTGACATCCCCCCAACAACCTGACATCCCCCACAACAACCTGACATCCCCCGAACAACCTGACATCCCCCCCAACAACCTGACATCCCCCCAACAACCTGACATCGCCCCCAACAACCTGACATCCCCCCAACAACCTGACATCCCCCCAACAACCTGACATCCCCCACAACAACCTGACATCCCCCCCAACAACCTGACATCCCCCCAACAACCTGACATCCCCCCCAACAACCTGACATCCCCCCAACAACCTGACATCCCCCCAACAACCTGACATCCCCCCAACAACCTGACATCCCCCCAACAACCTGACGTCCCCACAACAACCTGACACCCCCCCAACAGCCTGACATCCCCCCAACAACCTGACATCCCCCACAACAACCTGACATCCCCCCCAACAACCTGACATCCCCCCAACAACCTGACATCCCCCCAACAACCATCTGCTGTCTGAATAATGGAAGAGAACATCCTCTACCTCTGACAGAGAAACACACCATCATGGTGTGTGTGTGTGTGTACTGTATGTATTGTATGTATGTATGTATGTCTGTCTGTATACAACCTGACCCCCCCCCGAACAACCTGACATCCCCCCAACAACCTGACATCCCCCCCAACAACCTGACATCCCCCCCAACATCCTGACATCCCCCCGAAGAACCTGACATCCCCCCAACAACCTGATGTATGTATGTATGTATGTGTGTGTGTGTGTGTGTGTGTGTGTGTACTGTATGTATGTGTGTGTGTGTACTGTATGTATGTATGTATATATGTATGTATGTGTGTGTATGTGTGTATGTATGTAAGTGTGTGTGTGTATTTATTTATGTGTGTGTGTGTGTGTGTGTGTATGTATGTGAGTGTGTTTGTGTGTGTGTACTGTATTTTTATGTACAGTATGTATGTATGTATGTATGTACAGTATGTGTGTGTGTGTATGTATGTATGTATGTATGTATGTGTGTGTGTGTTTATGTGTGTGTACTGTATGTATGTATGTATTAGGGGTGCAACGGTTCAGTTGGTCCATGGTTCGGTATGAGCCGCGGTTTTTGGGTCACGGTTTCGGTACGTGTTTTTGTGCGTGAGGAGAAAAAAAAGCTACTATTTACTTACAAACTGTTACTTTACTTTATTTTGCTTATACTTATGGAAGTGTAACATTTAGACACATTCCAGAATATGACTGGTATATTGTATAATAGAAACAAAAAATAACAAAAACACTTTCAAATAGGGGTGTAACGGATCGTCCTCTACGGTACGGCACGCATGTGTTCCGCGGATCAATTGCAACATTTTAACAAGTAATAATATTACTTAATATTAGTTAATATCTCTTGTAAATCACAATGTAGAGTTGCCATGAAAAGATAGACGCGACAGTTGCGTGCTTTGTTTTACTTTAAAGCGCAATGATAGGTTGATAATTAGTGTTGTTCCGATACCATTTTTTTATCCCGATACCGATACCGATACCTGACCGTGCAGTACTTGCCGATACCGAGTACCGATCCGATACCACGGCGTTTGAAAAAACAAAACAAAAAAACATGTTTTTGGAGCCGCATACTCACCTCGATGTATGTACTATACTACTATACTATGCAATAAAACACTGTGCTATACTCTATGCTATGCTATACATATCCTAACATTTCCTATCTCTGAACCTTATGTACACAAGGGTTGTCATATTGCACATAGTATTGTTGCACATTCATTTAAAGTGTCGCAGTTTGCAGGTTTGAAATGTTCACAGTTGTATTTCAATATTGCACTTATGTTTCTAATATTGCACTTACAATCTAGTAGCTGCCATCAAATTGTCTAGATTGTCCAGGGCCTAGAACCTAGGTCTTTGCTGTGTTCAGGGCCTGAATGGCCCTGGGGTAGAAGCTGAGCTTGCATTGACTTTTATTTTTCTGCCCCCAAATCATAAAACCAATGCAGTGCGCATCCACCCTGGAAACGTTGCAGAATGCCCCCTAGGTTTCTTGAACGTAGCCCAGATTAGCTGTGACCACACCCACGTGACCCTCTCGGTGTGTGTTTATGTTCGCTGCTGCGTCACTGTAACCAGACACTGCACGGAGACGTATACGGATAATATCACCGATGATATGTACGTGTTTGTTTTTCCGCGATAGTGAAAGTTTGGTATCGGGTGTTATTATTTGTTAGTACTCGCCGATACCGATACCAGCATTTTTGTGCGTATCGGTGGCCATGCCGATACTAGTATCGGTATCGGAACAACACTATTGATAATGCGGAAAAAAAAAGAATCCGTTGTTTACTCACTACACGTGAAGCTGGGAATCCACAACAACAAGGCTGCGTTTGTAAATTCGCTCTGGAATCTGATCAGCATTCAAGGAATGCCTCTTGACCAATCAAATTACTTGGTCCCTTTATGACGTCGGACCCAGTGTGCGCTCCGGCGCTCTCAAAGCGAATTTACGAACGTGGCCCAAGTGTATCATGGCGAGCTCGTTACGTTGTTCGGCGGAGAAGAACTCAAAATGCGTCCCTCAGCCCCGCGGTGGCGCAGCGGTCTAAGCATTAGCCTCTAGTGCAAGCTGCCCACCGGGGACTGGGATCGAATCCCGGTCTCGGCAGATCCGGATATGGCCGGGGCCCACAGGGAGCGGCATATTGAGCGGCCGCTCCCAAGGGGGGTATAGGACTATTTCCGGACAAGGATCCGTCGCGCAACACCGCCCCCGGGTTGCCGGAATAACGGTGTTGGGCTCGAGGAGCCAGACAGCTAGTCTGCCTGGCTATCTCCTCTGAGGCTGCCGGCCACGGGGTCGTGCGGTGGATCCTACGCAATAGGCAGGGGATAATTGGATACTAGGTTGGGTGCAATTGGATACCAACTTGGGTGAAAAAGGGATAAAATCTGAAAAACAAATAATAATAAAAAAAAATGCGTCCCTCGTCATTTAAATCCCTTGTATGGGAGCACTTTGGCTTCTCTGTCAATTATGACGGGAGGCACGAAAAAGGTAGCTCGACAACTCCTGATAATGTAGCCATTTTTTTCATACCATGTTCAAAATAAGGGTTCACTTTATTATTTAGTTAAAAGTGGCATAAAACATGTTTATTCGTCTGCTATAAAGAGCCCAGTGATTCACTGCTGCAACCAGGCGCCTCCCTCTCTCATATTTAAGTTGAATGTGTATTTCAGTATAATATGTAATGTTTGAGTGTAGAATGTGTTATTTATATATATATATATATATATATATATATATATATATATATTACCAGTTTTGACATCTTGAATGTTGTTGGTTTAATAAAAGTGGTGTTTTTACAGAGTTCAAGGAAAAAGCAGTTTTTATAAAAATGAAAATGTTTTGTGTTGATCCGAAAAACGATCCGATCCGTGACTCAAAAACCATGACACGATCCGATCCGTGAGTTAGGTGATCCGTTACACCCCTACTTTCAAATGGGACACCAGCCAGTGTTGATTGATAAACCAGTAGGCTACATTACTTACTGAAACTACAGATTGTAAGCTTTCAAATGACATGTCATACATTGAAATCCGAAAAAATATGACAAAGTTGGAGTCATTTGAATGTTGTTAGACCTCAGGCACATATTGGGTTAAACTGGCTGTATAATGAAACCGGAAACAAACGCTGCTAAACAGCTAGCGGCTAACAAAGCACAGCGCTACGAAGGTCTAAACTGTATTTTAATAACATCACAACATGCTGATAGAACATCAACATGCTAAAAACACATAACTACACATAAGTAGATGATCACAGTCCTTGCTTTTGAACACATCCTAAAACGAAAGTACAAGTACAACGAAAGTACAAGTACAACGAAAGTACAAGCCATGTAAACTGATAGCCCATTACCGATAGCCTCTGGAAAACAATAACAATGAATCCATTCCACAAAGTATACATATTAAGAGATCTATTTATAGCGGTTTCACGTATGCGAGTGGTTTACGGTTTCACCAACTGCAGTCACAAATGTGCCTCTTAGGCTTGACGACTGGTATAGACACGAGGCTGGGATATGACACAGCTGAAGTGTGAAAACCAAAACACACAAGCATGGACAGAAGAACGCTGTACTTTGATATGAATGACAGGGAAACAGGCTAAAGGACATCAGTGTTTCCCCTACCATTGCCTTGGGGGGGGCGGAACCACCCGACCCCCTAAGAAAGAGGAATTATTACGGATGTAAACACCAAACATCTGACAAGCAGGCTAAAATATCTGCGTTTTTTAAACGCACCCAACCCGAATCTGGCGAGTGGCAAGCCCATAGGCTCGTTGGTAACATTAGTCCGCCAGTAGTCTCGCATAGTCAAACCTATCTCCACACTTCGTTTCGCACTGTGCCGCGCTGGAGAATAATACAAGATTGTGCGCGAGACGAGTGTGTGCGCGCGGCGCGAGAGAGTTTTTGCCGGGTGAGATGTCTGCAGATGAAAGTAAGCAAGTTGAAACGTTAGCAAATATACTTGCTGAGTGTTCTGACAGAGAACGTTGGTTAAAATTGGTCGTTATTATTGTGACTAGAAAGTGTGTGACTATAATTTCATGGTGTAAATAGTCAAAGAACTAGCAAGCTAGCTAGCTAGCTCAGAGGTGATGAGATGAGCTAGTCTGCTGCACATTTGCCAGCTAAAGAGCTAACTGGATGCACTTGACTTTATTATTTTAGTTAAAGTAGATATACAATCTTTCTTATTCTGCTAGAATTGGGCTTCATGGTAATACCATAATGGCATATTTACAGTACATGGACAGTGGATTGAAGCATTGGAAATGTCTGTTTTTTTATATAGTTGGACATGATCTCTTTTCAGGTGAGAGAGTAATGTCAAAATGACATTATCTGACTGCATTGCCCACAGCAATCCAAAATCAATTATAATTATGTTATAAATTGATATGGATCAATGTATACCTCTTATTAGATTAGAAATACTCTGGTTGTTATGTTTGCCTTTTGGTTGACAGCAAAAGAGGGAGAGGAGGATAGAGAGATAGAGAGGGAGAGAAGGAGAGAGAGCAGGATGGTGTCAGCACACCAGAGAGAGAGACAGCAAGAACCAGGTGAGAAAGTGGACAGGTAGTCAAGACCACATAAGCCTTGTGAACCGATGGTTCTGGAGCCTAACGGCCCATAGGGCAAGAGCCTATCTCCTGTTTCCGTAGCGTGAGGCGGCTTGATGTACAAGTACACCCCCTGGACATGACACTGGTATGTCGCAGGGTCTTACCCCCTGGGGGGGGGTCCATGCCACGGTCCATGCCACCCCCCCAAGGCAGCAAACCTAGGGGAAACACTGGACATATAGTACATACATAACAGACGCTAACCTCCCCTAACTGAGGGACAGCAGCGCTAGCAGCAAGCGTTAGCATTAGCAGTTAGCGTTAGCATTAACAGTTAGCATTAGCAGTTAGCGTTAGCAGTTAGCGTTAGCAGTTAGCATTAGCAGTTAGCGTTAGCAGCTAGCATTAGCAGTTAGCGTTTACAGCTAGTGTTAGCCAGTGTCTACGGTCTTACCATGATGCTCTGTCCAGGTTTGACCACGTTGAGCTCAGCCAGACTCTGCAGGATCTCGCTGACCGCCTGCTCACACAGCGACCCCCCCGTGGGCGGCACATCACCCCCCCCTCCGCCCTGCTCCTCTCGCTCCGACCCCCCTGTCAGCTGACGACCTGAGAGAGGGGAGTGCGCGCACGCACACACACACACACACACACACACACACACACACACACACACACACACACACACACACACACACACACACACACAATTAGGTCCATATATATTTGGACACAGACATAATTTGTCATTTTAGCTGTTTACCAAAATATCTTCAAGTTACAGTTATATAATGAATATGGGCTTAAAGTGCAGACTCTCAGATTTAGGGTAAGGGTATTCACATCCAAATTGAAGGAAGGGTTTAGGAATTACAGCTCTTTAATATGTAGCTCCCTCTTTTTCAAGAGACCAAAAGTAATTGGACAATTGACTCAAAAGCTGTTTCATGGGCCAGTGTGGGCTATTCCTTCATTATTTCTTTACCAATTAAGCAGGTAAAAGGTCTGATTTGATTCCAAGTGTGGCATTTGCATTTGGAAGATGTTGCTGTATACGCACAACATGCAGTCAACGGAGCTCTAAATGCAAGTGAAACAGGCCATCCTTAGGCTGCAAAAACAACCAAATCCATCAGAGACATAGCGGGAACATTCGGAGTAGCCAAATTAACTGTTTGGTACATTCTAGGGGTGTAACGGATCGCCCCCCACGGTTCGGCACGCATGTGTACCGTGGATCAATTGCAAAATGTAACCAAGTAATAATATTACTTAATATTAGTTAATATCTCATGTAAATCACAATGTAGAGTTGCCCTGAAAAGATAGACGCGACAGTTGCGTGCTTTGTTTTACTCTAAAGCGCAATGATAGGTTGATAATGGAAAAAAAAATCCAGAACAACAAGGCTGCGTTCGTAAATTCGCTCTGGAATCTGATCAGCATTCATGGAACGCCTCTTGTCCAATCAAATTACTTGGTCCCTTTATGACGTCGGACCCAGTGTGCTCTCCGGCGCTCTCAGAGCAAATTTACGAACGCAGCCCAAGTGTATCATGGCGAGTGCTGCTAATGTTGGCGACAGAGAAGAACTTGAAATGCCTCTGTGACGGCTATGAGTAGCCTGGTTGTCTGTGTCTGTGTGTTTGTGTGTATGTCTCTTTAAAAGCCATAGGAGATGAGTCCAGTCCAGGGGATCCACCCCCCCGTGATAATTGCCAATCAACTCCAGCAGTGGTCAATCAACTCCAGCCAATCAACTCCAGCCGATCAACTCCAAACCAGCCAATCAACTCCAGCCGATCAACTCCAAACCAGCCAATCATCAGAGGCCACACCATAGAAAAGACACTGAAATGAAAGCAGCAGCAGCTGTGTGATTCCCTCACACAGTTCCCACCATTCTTTTGTTGTACTCCATAGAGGTGGTTGCTTGTTAGTTTGATACTGTGTTAGATGATACTTTGTTAGGTTAGACTTTGTTAGAAGATACTTTGTGTAGTTTGTTAATTCTGTGTATAGTTGATATTGTTAGTGATACGTTGTGTTTGAAACCTTTTTATTATTATTGTTTAAAGAACCATCCTCGTCATGAGTTTATTGTTTATTTTAGTATGAGGCATTTGTTATAGTTCCAATTCTGTTTTTATCTGTACCATTACGACTTTAATTTGTCCTTGCAGTAATAAATATCTTTATTACTTAAACACCTGTAATATTTGTTACTTCTTCTTCTCCCTAGCGAACTAGAACGTAACAGCCTCCCTCACCATGTATGGGAGCACTTTGGCGTCTTTGGCTTCTCTGTCAATTGTCAATTATAACAATGACGGACAGTGTCATTGGAAGTGTGGTCGATCAAAAAGTTACGGTGTTTAAGTGTTGTGCAACGAGAAAGTCGTACGAGCATGGCCTCACATTTGCCGCGACATCACCCTGGTGTGTTGACGGGAGGCACGAAAAAGGCAGCTTGACAACTTCTGATAATGTAGCCAATTTTTTCATACCATGTTTAAGGTAAGGTTTCACTTTATTATTTATTTAAAAGTGGCATAAAACATGTTTACCGTATTTGTCTGCTTTAAAGAGCCCAGTGATTCACTGCTGCAACCAGGTGCCTCCTACCTCTCTCCTACTGCATCATTTAAGTTGAATGTGTGTTTCTGTTTAATATGTAGCCTAATGTTTGAGTGTAGAAAATGTTATGTATGTATATATATATACCAGTTTTGACATCTTGAATGTTGTTGGGTTTTACACAGTAAAAGTGGTGTTTTTACAGAATTCGAGGAAAAAGCTTTTTATTTTTATTTTTATGTTTTGTGTTGATCCGAAAAATGATCCGATCCGTGACTCAAAAACCGTGACACGATCCGATCCGTGAGTTAGGTGATCCGTTACACCCCTAGTACATTCTGAGAAAAAAAGAACGCACTGGTGAGCTCGGCACCACAAAAAGGTCTGAACGTCCATGGAAGACAAGAGTGGTGGATGATCACAGGATTCTTTACATGGTAAAGAAAAACCCCTTCACAACATTCAGCCAAGTGAAGAACAGTCTCCAGGAGGTAGGCATATCATTATCCAAGTGTACCATAAAGGGAAGACTTCACATGAACAAATACAGAGGGTTCACCACAAGGTGCAAGCCATTCATAAGCCTCAAGAATAGAAAGGCCAGAATAGACTTTGCCAAAAAAACATCTAAAAAAGCCAGCCCTGTTCTGGAAAAGCATTCTTTGATTTCTTCATTCTTTGACAGATGAAACTCAGATTAACCTATACCAGAATGATGGGAAGAAAAAAGTATGGATAAGGCTTGGAACAGCTCATGATCCGACACTTACTACATCGTCTGTAAAAAACGGTGGAGGCAGTGTGATGACATGGGCATGCATGGCTTCCAATGGCACTGGGTCACTAGTGTTTATTGATGATGTGACAGAAGACAGAAGCAGACGGATGAATTCTGAAGTGTTTAGGGATATTCTGTCTGCTCAGATTCAGACAAATTCAGCAAAGTTGACTGGATGGCGCTTCACAATACAGATGGACAATGACCCAAAACATACTGCGTAAGCAACCCAGGAGTTTTTTAAGGCAAAGAAGTGGAATATTCTGCAATGGCCGAGTCAATCACCTGATCTCAATCCGATTGAGCATGCTTTGAGCACTTGCTGAAGACAAAACTAAAGGCAGAAAGACCCACGAACAAACAGCAACTGAAGACAGCTGCAGTAAAGGCCTGGCAAAGCATCACAAAGGAGGAAACCCAGCATTTGGTGATGTCCATGGGTTCCAGACTTCAGGCAGTCATTGCCTGCAAAGGATTCTCGACAAAGTATTAAAAATTAACATTTTATTTATGATTATGTTAATTTGTCCAATTACTTTTGAGCTCCTGAAAATAGGGGACTGTGTATAAAAATGGTTGCAATTCCTAAACGTTTCATACAATATTTTTGTTAAACCCCTTGAATTAAAGCTGAAAGTCTGCACTTCAATTACATCTTGATTGTTTCATTTCAAATCCATTGTGGTGGCGTACAGAGCCCAAATTATGGAAATTGTGTCACTGTCCAAATATTTACGGACCTAACTGTATATTAGATGTGTTGTACTCTACCATACTCTACTCTCTGATGAGAGGAAATTCTCCATCAACATCTACCATAATGGCACGGTGTTGATACAAGGCCCAGAGAGCTGCCTGACAGAGTTCCACTCCAGTTTTCCAACGTTTAAACAACAAGCTGAGAGCTTCAAGTCAGAACCAGAGATAGAGACCCACCATGAGCTTAAACCTCCCTCCACCCTGTCTCCTGAATGTCTCTTCCCTGACTTGTCTCGTCCCTGACGGATGACCACATCCACTGTCTTGCCCCTCCCCTGCCCCATCTCCAGTCACAACCACCACCACTATAGTGATTGGGGATTCTATAGTGAAAGATTTATCATTCTCCCACCCCTCACTCGGACACACTGCAGTGCACTGTTTCCCCGGAGCCCGTGTCTTGGATATTGACATGAAACTGCCATCAGTACTGTCAAACTCTTCAAACGTGAGTACCATCATCACACATGTTGGCACAAATGACACCTCACTGCAACAGTCTGAAGTCCTGAAAAAACATTATAAGATTCTCTTAAAGAACCTCCAGGCGACTCGGAAGAACATTGTTATATCCGGCCCTCTTCCATGTTATGGGAGAGGTGATGGTAAGTGGAGTCGTCTTTGCTCTCTCAATAAATGGCTGAGAGAGCTATGTATGTCAAAAGGGATCTTTCAAGCGTGATGGCTTACATCCCAATTACAAAGGTGTTAGATTATAATCAGGAAACATAGAAAATGGTATGGCTCTATGACTAGGCCTGTCTCCCTCAGAACCAACGTGTGACTCTGGACAACTCAACTTTGCACTTTGTAATATCAGATCACTATCATCAAAAACATTTATAAGTAATGATCTGATTGTCGATAATATGCTTGATTTTATGTATCTAACAGAAACATGGCTTGGTTTTGATGGAGTTGTCTCTCTTATAGAAGCTTCTCCCCAAAAATATTTATTTTCCCAAGTTACTAGAAAAAACAAGAAAGGAGGTGGATTAGCAAGCGTAGTGACAGTTTTAATTGCCAAAAAAAATACTCTTGGAGATTTCTCCACTTTTGAACATCTAGCTTTATTACTTAAAAATGATACTCCTATTCTCATTGTAGTGATATATCGCCCACCAAAACCATCCCCAGTATTTCTACAAGAATTTTCTGATCTTTTGTCTATCATATCAACTGACTATGATAGGTCTCTATTGGTTGGTGATTTTAATTTTCATATAGATAATGAATCCAAATATTAATCTATTATCTTCCCTGGATTTTACTCAGCAAATTATAGAGCCTACTCATAACAAAGGCCACACACTAGATCTAGTTATTTCAAAAGGATTGAATATTTCTGTGTCCTCTGTTCTAGACATTGCTGTATCAGTATTCTGTTCCCACTGCGCGTAACCAGGGCGCAACTTCCACAGATAGCGAACACACACTGACACACAAATGAATCCTCAGACGCTGGAGTAAAGTTTAGTTTTTTACTCAATCCTCAGAAACATGAGTGGTCGTTTGGTTATTTTGTAAAACTGTAAATAAACATAAGAGTACAATTACTGTAATGCTCAAAACTATACTGTTACACTTTCAACATCAACAGTATGTAGCCAACATATAATATCAATATAGCAATACAAATAGTTATACTTAAATAATATAAGCTATGTATTTATAAACATATACATTATACATTGTAGTTAAACAAGAAAAGAAAAGGCAACTTACAAGCAAAGCCTTTTCCAGGGCAAGAATGTAAACAAAGAGATTCTCCGGAGCTTTTTCTCTCAACTAGCTGTTGCACGAGCTATCACGTCTGAACAGTGTGCTCACGTCATGTGACTAATGTTCGTCATGTGACTAATCAAAACCGAAACTGAATAAAGGCAGTAACAAATGTAATGTCATAAAATGTCCACTAGATGTCTCTAAAATGAAAACCTAAGAAACCATGACACTCCCCGTCTGGTATGGAGGAAATACCACTATGAACTAACTCAGGGATACTCAGTCCTTTGGCGACATGAGAAGCACTGTCTCAGATATTGGTCTCAAGAACGTTTTAGCCGTCCCATGTTTGGTGATCTTCACTTATTCTTCTGATCTTACCGTCCTTGTCAGGGAATGTCTGGCTGACTAGTCCTAAGGGCCAGTCGTTGCGCTTAGCCTGAGCATCTTTGAGAAGGACCAAATCCCCTACTTTGAGGTTCGGACGTTCCTCTTGCCACTTGCTGCGACTCTGTAGTGTCGTGAGGTATTCATGTCTCCATTGGCTCCAGAAAGTATTTGCAAGGTGCTGAACCTGTTTCCACTGCTGTCTGTGGAGGTCCGTATCACTGAAATTTCCCGGAGGAGGAAGTGGAGTGCACATCTTCTGCGTAAGAAGCATAGCTGGTGTTAGAAGAAAAGGAGAGTCTGGATCCATTGAGATGGGGGTGAGAGGTCTGGCGTTGATTATGGCTGTAACCTCTGCCATCAGGGTGGAGAGAACTTCATGAGTCAGGCGAGAAGGGCAAGCCTTGAGCAGCATGGAGTCAAGTATGCGCCTTGATATCCCTATCATCCTTTCCCAGGAGCCTCCCATGTGGGATGAGTGAGGTGGGTTGAAGACCCATGAGCAGCCCTCTTCTCCCAGGTACTTTCGAATACTAGGCATGTTGGGGTCGGTCATCAGAATGTTCAGCTCTCGGCATGCGCCTGTGAAATTTGTTCCACAATCTGATCTAATCTGTTTGGCAGGTCCTCTTAGACTAAAGAACCTGCGTAGCGCATTGATAAAGCATGATGTGTCCATTGACTCAATCAATTCGATGTGGACAGCGCGCGTACTTAGACATGTGAAAAGAACAGCCCATCTTTTACTGTTTGCCTGTCCTCCTCTTGTGCGTCTTGTGCTTACATGCCAGGGGCCGAAGACGTCCAGTCCCACGTAGGTGAATGGGGGTTCAGTACTCAGGCGATCAACAGGTAGGTCGGCCATCATCTGTTCCGTCACTCTGCCTCTGAGCTTCTTGCAGGTTACACAGTCGTGAAGGATGCCTTTGATCAGTCGTCTTGCTCCCATGATCCAGTACCCTGCAGTGCGGACAGCGCCTTCGGTAAAGACTCGGCCTTGGTGCATCACCCTTTGGTGATGGTGTTCCACAAGTAGCTTTGCGATGTGTTTCCGTCCCGGAATAACAAGAGGGTGTTTTTCCTTGTAGGCGAGATCTGAATGTCTGAGCCGTCCCCCTATTCTCAGGAGGCCTTCTTCGTCGCAATAGGGATTGAGTTTCTTCAGAGGACTACTTCTTGAGATGTCCTTTCCACTTGCTATGCACGCAAGTTCGTCCTTGTAAGCCTCTCCTTGCACGCATTTGATGATGATGAGTTCAGCTTTTGTCAGTTCTTCAGCTGTGCGAGGCTGCTTGCAGTGATGCCATGAACTGCAAGTTTGATCCTGATCTTTGCTGGTAGCCTTACAGGATTCCACGATGTGGATGAGTGAACTTGTTGCTCTCACAAGTCGCTTCCATGAGGAAAAACGCTCGAATCTGTGAGATCCAAGGTGTGTTCTGTCGTTGGGCAGGTTGGTGATGTGTGCCCGCACCTCTATGTCTGAGTCCGGGTTGATGAGGTCAAAGACTTCAGGTGATGATGGTTCCTCTACTTGTAGCAGAAACGTTGGTCCTCTAAGCCAGGTTGTCTCACCTAGCATAGCTGCAGGCACAGAACGTGTGCCAAGGTCAGCTGGGTTATGGCTTGTGGAGATGTAGTGCCACTGGGTTGGTTCAGAAGACCGCCGTATACGCTGCACTCTGTTGCTCACATATACATAGAACCTTCTTGTCTGGTTGCTAATGTATCCTAGGACAACTCGGCTATCTGTATAGAACTTGACAGCATCCAGAGCTATATCTAGCTCGCTTGTGACTAGCTCAGCGACTTCCACACCCAACACGGCAGCTCCCAACTCCAATCTTGGGATAGTGTGAGCCGACTGTGGAGTTAACTTAGCTTTTCCAAGGACAAATCCTACTTGACATTTTTGCTCAACATCAATTACTTGGAGATAGGCGACTGCTGCAATAGCCTTCACTGAAGCGTCTGAGAACACGTGTAGCTCCTTTCTTATGGCTGTTGAGATTGTAGAAGCAGAATAGGTTCTTGGGATCTCCAACTGCCTGAGGTCTTGAAGAGAGCTTCTCCAAGCGTTCCACTCATCTTCCCTTTCTGGAGGAAGAGGAGAGTCCCAGTCGGAGGCTTCGTTTGTGAGCTCTCGTAACAGGATCTTTCCCTGTATCGTAACTGGTGCAACGAATCCAAGTGGATCGAAGAGGCCGTTGACAGTAGCTAGAACACCCCTACGTGTGAAAGGCTTTGTGGATTCTGCTACTTGAAACGTGAAGACATCTTTCTTCAGATCCCAACTCACTCCAAGGCTCCGTTGAATAGGAGTGGGATCGACATCCAAGTTTAGGTCTTTGAGTCCCTTTGCTCGGTCCTCAGCAGAGAATGCTTCCATAACCTCCTGGCTGTTGGAAGCAACTTTGTGAAGTCGCAGGTTCGACACAGCAAGCATCTCCTGTGTCCGCTTCAGTAGGTCGATGGCTTCACGTGCTGTGGGCCTTGACAGGAGTCCGTCGTCAACGTAGAACTCTCTTTCGATGAACTGTTTGGCGTCAGACCCAAATTCTTCTTCACCATGAGCTGCAGCACGTCTGAGACCATAGATTGCCACCGCAGGAGAGGGACTGTTCCCGAATACGTGAACCTTCATGCGGTACTCACATATGTCGTTCCTAGGATCGTTGTCCTCGTACCACAGAAAGCGGAGAAAGTTCCTGTGGTCTTCTTTCACAACGAAGCTGTGAAACATTTGTTCTATGTCCACAGTGACAGCGATCGGTTCTCGTCTGAATCGCACCAGTACTCCTAAGAGGCTGTTATTTAAGTCCGGACCAGAAAGGAGAACATCGTTCAGTGACACGCCTTTCCATTTTGCACTGGAATCGAAGACGACTCGAATCTGGCCTGGCTTCTGAGGGTGATAAACCCCGAAGATAGGTAAGTACCAACATTCTTGTCCGTTCTCCAATGTAGGAGCCAGCTCAGCATGATCACGGTCGAAGATGTTCTGCATGAACGCGATGAAGTGCCTCTTCATCTCGGGCCTTTTCTCCAGTGTGTTTTGAAGAGAGGTAAGTCGTGTGAGGGCCTGGCCTCGGCTGTGAGGGAGTTGCTGACGTGGTGTTCTGAATGGCAATGGTGCCACCCAGCTGTTGCAGTCATCCATATACATTTCTTTGTCCATGACCTTTAAGAACAGTCTGTCTTCAATAGAGAGTCCAATCTTGTTGTCATCCTCGGACGTGTTGAAGATGGTGCTCCCTAAGTTGCATTCCCGGATACTGTGGGTGCCTTGCGCTGGGGCAATCTGATGTGCTGGCTTCGGAACATATTGCTCCTTCACCTGGATCCTGTTCGGACATGGGCTGAAGAATGAAGGGCGTTGGTTCTCAAGCACATTGGTGCGGTAGCTTTGGATGTCTGAAGGCTTGTGGGCTGCCTCTAGGCAGACTTCTCCTATGATGACCCATCCCAGGTCGAGTCGTTGTGCGTAGGGGGCGTCATGTGGACCGTTCCGTTGCTCCCGCACTTTATGAACTCTAAGGATGTCTCGGCCTAGCAAGAGAAGGATCTGTGCTTTAGAATCCAAAGGTGGTATACCATATGCTATGGGCTTGAGGTGGGAATGATGCAACGCTGCTTCTGGCGTAGGTATCTCAGCTCTTTCGGTGGGAATGTTGTTACACTCTATTAGTGTAGGTAGTGTCACTGTTGTAGCTCCATCCACAGATTCCACCACAAAGCCTGTGGCTCTCCTTCCTGTCATCTGAGTTGTACCTGCACATGTACGAAGTGTGAATGCTGAATCTGACCCCTTGATGTGGAACATATCAAAGAATTCAGACCTTGCAAGCGACCTGTTGCTTTGGTCATCCAGCACAACATATGCTCTGGTTGCTCTCTCTGGGTGTGCTTCTGGGAATATATTCACCAGGCAAATCTTCGAGCAGGATCTGCCGCTTTGACCCTCTCCACAGACTTCTGTGCAATTTGAGGTGACTGCAGATTGGTCTGATCCTCCTTCTCCCTCCCCGCCATCCTCAGATGGGGCTGGAGGCGGAGGTCCTGGATGAAGAGCCGTGGTGTGGCTGTTACTCTCACATTCCATGCACTTGATGGCTGTGGTGCAGTTCTTGGCTAGATGAGTAGTTGTGGAACAACATCTGAAGCAGACACCGTTGTCTTTGAGGAAGGCCTTGCGCTCCTCGAGGGGCTTGCTTCTGAAACCTCTGCAGCGTGTTAGGGGGTGTGGCTTCTTATGGAGAGGGCATAGTTTTTTTATGTCCACTGCTGTTCGGCCTGAACCGTCTCGTGTGTCTTTCTCGTGAGAGACATCTGTCTTATGTGCAGAGACCATGCTCTTACTTTGTCTCTTGAATGGCTGCTCTGACTTCATCTGGGCTGTGTTACTCATCGATAGCCTGAAGCTTGGGTCATTGCGAGCTCGTGCCTCTTTGGTGATGAACTCGCAGAAGAATGTGAATGGGGGAAAAACTACCTGTCGCTCAGCTTTGTATCTGGAACCCTGTGATATCCATTTCTCTTGGATGTTGTAGGGCAACTTGTCTACGATGGGCAAAATGCCGCGTGAAGTGTCCAGATAGCTCAAACCAGGCAGGTAACCTTCGAACATGGCTGCTTCCAACTCTTGGAGAAGGTCACTTAGCTCTCTCAGCTTCACAGGATCTTTATTGCTGATCTTTGGGAAGTTCTCCAGCCTGTCGAAGAGGGACTTTTCAATTACCTCTGGAGACCCGAAGCACTCTTCTAAGCGTTCCCAAGCTTTGCATAGACCTTGAGATGAATGACTTACATGTACTGCTCTTATTCGTTTCACGTGCTTTGCAGATTCACTCCCTAACCACTTAATCATGAGGTCCATCTCTTCATTAGCACTGAGTAGTAGTCCGTCAATGGCGTTCTTGAAGGACGACTTCCATGCCCAGTAATTTTCTGGGTGATCATCGAACTTGGTGAGACCGGAGGTTACGAGGTCTCTGCGTGCTAGGTACCGAGCCACATCACTGATGTCGGTTGTGTCACCGCTTCCTGTTGGTTTGTATGGTGAACCCTTGGGCCTGCTGGGTGTGGGCTGCTCTGATGAGGGCTGCCCTGATGTCTTTGGCCTACTAGGTCGCAGTGATGGAGAGCTGTGCTCATGCTTCACAGTGGAGGAGTGCTGTCTCTCGTATGAAACAGTCAGACGCTGTCTGGGTGGTGAGGAGGATCTCAGCCTATGGACTATCGGTTCCAGATTGGCTATAGAGTCCTTAACATCTTCGGCAGATAGTGGTAGCTGTGACTGTTGTTCTACGTACTGGCGTGTGCGGTCAACAGTGGCATGAATGACAGCTTCGATACCGTTGTTTTCTTCCTCCGCTGCTGCTTCAAGAACATTAGCTTCAGCGATGGCTTCTGCCACTTCTTTCTCATGCAGCAAGTTCTTTAATTTTGCTTCCATTTGGGCTTTTTCGATCATAATCTCTGATTCCATTTTTGCATAGCCAGCACGTGTGCGTGCTACTTCCACTTTGACACGTGCATTGACAGCTGCCCTACTGGCTGTTGATTTAAAAGACCTAGATGTGCTAGAGGCCACTGACCTTGTCTCAGCATTGCTCAACTCTTCCATCATGAATATTGCTGTGTGCTTGGCGTGAGCAAGGATGATGGGGAGCAGTGCTGAAGATCTCTCTCCTTGAGTCGATCCGCCCGCTGAGTGGTTGCTTTTTTACTATTCTGTTCCCACTGCGCGTAACCAGGGCGCAACTTCCACAGATAGCGAACACACACTGACACACAAATGAATCCTCAGACGCTGGAGTAAAGTTTAGTTTTTTACTCAATCCTCAGAAACATGAGTGGTCGTTTGGTTATTTTGTAAAACTGTAAATAAACATAAGAGTACAATTACTGTAATGCTCAAAACTATACTGTTACACTTTCAACATCAACAGTATGTAGCCAACATATAATATCAATATAGCAATACAAATAGTTATACTTAAATAATATAAGCTATGTATTTATAAACATATACATTATACATTGTAGTTAAACAAGAAAAGAAAAGGCAACTTACAAGCAAAGCCTTTTCCAGGGCAAGAATGTAAACAAAGAGATTCTCCGGAGCTTTTTCTCTCAACTAGCTGTTGCACGAGCTATCACGTCTGAACAGTGTGCTCACGTCATGTGACTAATGTTCGTCATGTGACTAATCAAAACCGAAACTGAATAAAGGCAGTAACAAATGTAATGTCATAAAATGTCCACTAGATGTCTCTAAAATGAAAACCTAAGAAACCATGACAATCAGATCATTACTGTATTTTCGGTAACGCTAAATATGAAACAGAAGAATGTGGACAGCATTGTCAAAAAGCGATGTTTAAATTCATCGGCAAATGAAAAGTTCATGAGCCTTATGAATTCACTCTCTTCACCTTGTGAAATACTCTCGATAGATAACTTAGTAGAGAGCTTCAACAATTGAGAACTACCCTTGATATTATAGCTCCAGGAACAATCAAGAAAGTGTCATCAAAATGCAAAGCACCATGGAAAAATTAAGAACTGCCAATTGAAAAGAAACTGCCGTAAAGCAGTAAGATTAATAACAAGATAAGGTAAATAAGATTACCCTCCCCCATCAACCATTAGTGATTGTAACTCACTTTAGAAACTAGTTCTTCTTACTTAGCCTACACGTTTATTTGTCAAATACATGCTCTGCGTGTTTCTATTTGTGATGATTAATAAATAATCTGTTGTTCAAAGATACATTTATAAATGAAAGGGAGCAACACGGGAATCTAGGGCTTACCGGCATTTGGTTTGAAAAGTAGTACGAATATCCATCAGACATATCTATTCAAATACTTATCAAATGTACATTTTATGATATAAACACAGTGCACACACTGTCTCCTCTCAGTTGTTTTGCATCGTGCATAGCCCGCAGTGCAGAGCGCTACAGTCAACTGTATTTGGTGGTGGTAAGGTAAGCACTCGTAACACGAGTGCTTTCGCTGGAACGAGACAGGCGCGCGAGACCGATACACACCACACCTCTGCCATATCATACCTCCTCCGTCCCACATGTATTTATCATCATATTTTTTCAATATAAAACGGTATGATATGGTAGATATATGGTACATGGCAGTCGCACGCGCTCGTCCCGCTCCAGTTCTAGTAGATCGCGCAACCAGGGAATCGCCGACATCATTTTATTTGATGTACACATTTCATGGCAAGAGAATACCGATTTGTGCAAGAGAGAGTTTATTCACCCAACAATTGAGGATTCAAACAAACAAAATAATTAATACACTCTGCAATTGGCTACTACAATGTTGCCAAAATCAACTAAAATCAACTATCTAATGTTCGAAAACGAATCTACAAATATTAATCTGCGTATATCTATGTAGGCTCCAACCGTCTTGCCTGTTGTGTATTATTATCATTGCCGACACAGGTCTAATCATAACTGAACATCTGATAATAAGGTGAAGGGCAGTATTATTCATCTTTACTTTATTGGGTGAATAAACTCAATATGAATGATTGTACAGTTGTCTATAGGCAAGAATGGGCTGAAACAAAAGTAGTTACAGTCTCGATCAAACTGTAGCGAGATTAGGAGACAACTAATTGTAAATAGTAATCCACAATTAGCCTATGTGAGTCATGATGATAATTTCTGTGTTTCTGTGAATTAATATACAGTATATAGCCTATTGCATTATTTGAAAATTGACAGCGCTGTCAATAGTGTCATTCAATGCACAACGCACATCATTTCACACGATTTTGATCGACTTTCTGTGGCAGCGAAATACATTATCAATATCTTATTATCAATTATCAATATACTGGTGGCCTGGGGTGGTCCAGTGGTCTAGCACCGTGGTCTACATGCACAGATATGTCGGCCCTTCTTCTCCTTACTTTCCTGTCTGTCTTCACTATATCTGTCCAATAAAATGAAAATTATGAGTGGGACTACCCCACTCAGAAAGAAAACAACATTATATACAAAAAAACTATATATACAATATTATATTAGATTATAAATATTAAGTGTTAAGTCAGAATCTATAATCACACCTAGCTTTTTATCATCTATGGAATATTGCAAAAGTTAGAAACTTTCTCCGGCAAGCTGATGCAGAAGTGTTAATGCATGCTTTTGTTATTACACGTTTGGACTATTGTAACAGTCTCCTTTCTGGTGCTATTGGCCAGCTGTAATTAGTCCAAAATGCAGCAGCGAGAGTTTTAACCAAAACAAGCAGACGAGCTCATAACTCTATTTTAGAGACTCTACACTGGCTTCCTGTTAAGTTCAGAATAGATTTCAAAATCCTTCTGCTTGTTTATAAAGCTCTCACTGGCATAGCACCAGAATATTTGAAAAACCTTTTGCTAGCATATCAGCCCAATAGAGCTCTCAGGTCTTCTGACGCTGGTTTTCTCTGTGTACCACATGTACAAAAGAAGAGATTTGGTGAGGCTGCATTCTCATTTTATGCACCCAAATTGTGGAATGCACTGCCAGTTTACATTAGGGATGCAACCTCAGCAAATATGTTCAAGTCAAGACTAAAAACCCAACTTTTTAATATTGCCTTTAAATGACTAAATAATTAAATTAAGATTATATAATGATTAAAGCACTTTGAACTGCAACGTTTGCAGGAAAAGCGCTATACAAATAAAGTTATTATTATTATTATTATTATTAATACCATGGATGTGCGTGCGCTGGCTAGTGAGAACAGAGGGTGTAGTAATATGATGTGGGTTATGAGTTCATGTGTGTGTGTGTGTGTGTGTGTGTGTGTGTGTGTGTGTGTGTCATACCCTCAGCGGGAGTCTCCTCTGTGGACTTGTCACTCTCCCCATCAGCCTGTCCGTCTGCGTCCTCCTGAGCATACTGCAGGCTGAGCTTATGACACACCTCAAAGGCCTGGCCAACGGTCCGCACGATACGCATGGCCTGGGTCTGACACACAGAGAGGGGGGGGACAGAGAGACAGAGAGAGAGAGAAAGAGAGAGAGAGGGGGAGAGAGAGAAAGAGAGAGAGAGTGAGTGAGAGAAAGAGAGAGGGAGAAACAGAGAGAGAGAGAGAGAGAGAGAGAGAGAGAGAGAGAGAGAGAGAGTGGGGGAGAGAGATAGAGAGAGAAATAAATAAATAAAGACTTGAATTTAATCCCACTCGCCACTGTGGGACAGAAAAATACAATTACTGAGCCAACAAAAACAGACAGACAGAGATGGTGATCGAGACAGAGGCGGAGAGAGAGAGAGAGAGAGAGAGAGAGAGAGGGGGGGAGAGAGAGAGAGAGAGGGGGAAAGAGAGAGATGGGGGGAGAGAGAGGCCTTAAAACCTACCTTTTTAATAGAGCCTTTTATTTTATTTTTTTATTAGCCTTTTATATGTTTTATTATTTTTATCTTTCTTCTTGTTTTTAATCTGTAGCACTTCGAGATTTCTTCATGTAAAGTGCATTACAAATAAAATGGAGAGAGAGTGAGAGAGAGAGAGTGAGAGTGAGAGAGAGAGAGAGTGAGAGAGAGAGAGAGAGAGAGAGAGAGAGAGAGAGAGAGAGAGAGAGAGAGAGAGAGAGAGAGAGAGAGAGAGAGAGAGCAGCTCAGAGGGAGGGAGGGAGAGGTTGCCAGATATCGCAGAGTGAGTTGTTCTCTCTCTCTCACCTTCTTCTTGGACTTGAACACGTTACACCTGAAGGAATTACTGGAGCCGTCACGGGCTATGAAGCTGAAAATCTTTAGGTCCTGGGAGTCATGGGACACATAGAAAATCCTGGAAAAAAGATATTTGCTGGATGAAAATCTACCCCATTCATGTTCAGATGCATACATGTGAAAAAGTCCTCAAGTAGGGAAAGGTCATTTTTCAGTTTTTTCCAGATTATGAAAGTGCAGATTGTATGCTTTCAAATGATGTGTCATACATTGAAATCTGAAGTAGTTGAAGATATGCTATTTGAATGTTGGTACACCTCTAACCAAATACCGGAGATACAAATACTCACTCTGAATCAAAACACATGCAAACCAGCTGCTAGTAGCTAGCAGCTAAGAAGGAATATGCTATGAACATCTAACTGCATGTTTAGAACATCAACATGCTAAAAACACATAACTACACATAATTAGATCATCACACACTTTTGCACACGTCCTAAAACGTTGTAAAAGTTTGTTTACAAGCCATGTATCACTTAGTAGCCTACGGCAGACGATACAGTGAATCCAATTCACAAATGATAAGTATTTAGTGATCCTAAAACTGCTGTTTTTTATATCGAGTGGGCAACAGTTTTACACTTTCGTAATATGAAAAAAAAAGGAAAACACTTTTCTAACCCTAACCCTAAAAAAAAGGGTTTTGGTCATTTCCGTGACTTGAGAATTGCCGACATGCGGACCTTTTCAACAGACCGTGTCACAAATGTATCCACTAAGAAACCAAAAGTCACTTAAGATACTAGAATAGGAAATCAGTGAACTATACAACTGCATTTTAAATGCCTTCATATATCATTCATAAGATGTGTTCATTATGTGCATTATTTAAACGGTGACTGTGAGAGAGAGAGATGATGTACTTTATTAAGCGTGTCTCCAATCTCCCCTTGGCTCTGCCAAATTAGATCCACCCATGACGGAGACATGTTTTATTTACAGACACACATAAAATACACACATGCGTAAGAAAAAAACGCACGTGCGCCCACAATCGCACACAAGCCGGTTACGTATTTGACGTGGATGTATTCTCCAGAGGCGCTGAGCTTCATAGTACAGTACAGTAGACTTGCGAAGGGGACATGGTAGCATTTAGCTCTGCAAAACGCTCTCACTCCCTTCAGAGTGGTAACCAACAGGACATAACACTCTGTCGTCTTCAGCTGTGATGCTGCGGTCATCGATAGGCCACCACTCGAGGACAGAGACGTCCCTTGCAAAGCCACATTATGTGCACATGTGCTTCTGCCAGCCACACGTTGAAGCGATGGAAAATTCATAGGCTCCCCCGTCATGACTTGTGATTGTATTTGACACACACATGGAGGCCAGTTTAGCAGAGAGTGTTTACAGCGCGTGTCAATTTGCTGAACTTGTCACTAGAGTGGTCCACCGGTGTGGCCTATTAAAATAGGCTTGACTGAGCCTCAGCCTCAGGGGTACTGTGGTGGTACTGTGGTACTGTGGTGATACTGTGGTACTGTGGTACTGTGGTGGTACTGTGGTGATACTGTGGTGGTACTGTGGTGGTACTGTGGTGGTACTGTGGTACTGTGGTGATACTGTGGTGGTACTGTGGTGGTACTGTGGTACTGTGGTGATACTGTGGTGGTACTGTGGTGGTACTGTGGTACTGTGGTGATACTGTGGTGATACTGTGGTGATACTGTGGTGGTACTGTGGTGATACTGTGGTGATACTGTGGTGGTACTGTGGTACTGTGGTGATACTGTGGTGATACTGTGGTGATACTGTGGTGGTACTGTGGTACTGTGGTGGTACTGTGGTGATACTGTGGTACTGTGGTGATACTGTGGTGATACTGTGGTGATACTGTGGTACTGTGGTACTGTGGTGGTACTGTGGTGATACTGTGGTACTGTGGTGATACTGTGGTGATACTGTGGTGATACTGTGGTGATACTGTGGTGATACTGTGGTGATACTGTGGTACTGTGGTGGTACTGTGGTACTGTGGTGGTACTGTGGTGATACTGTGGTACTGTGGTGGTACTGTGGTACTGTGGTGATACTGTGGTGATACTGTGGTGATACTGTGGTGATACTGTGGTGGTACTGTGGTACTGTGGTGGTACTGTGGTGATACTGTGGTACTGTGGTGATACTGTGGTACTGTGGTGATACTGTGGTACTGTGGTGATACTGTGGTACTTTGGTGATACTGTGGTACTGTGGTACTGTGGTGATACTGTGGTGGTACTGTGGTACTTTGGTGATACTGTGGTGGTACTGTGGTACTTTGGTGATACTGTGGTGGTACTGTGGTGATACTGTGGTGGTACTGTGGTGATACTGTGGTGGTACTGTGGTGATACTGTGGTGGTACTGTGGTGATACTGTGGTACTGTGGTACTGTGGAGGTACTGTGGTACTGTGGTGATACTGTGGTACTGTGGTGATACTGTGGTACTGTGGTGATACTGTGGTGCTACTGTGGTGGTACCCGCCTAACTACTATGGGGTCTAGAGCATAGGTGAAAGTGGGCCGGAACGGTCCGGTGCTGCGTTCCGGCAAGACTTTCTGTGCCGGAACGCCGTTGGGGGAAGAGATGCTGCTGCCTGTCAATCAAAATCCGATTGCTGCAGAGTGCAGAAGCAATCACGATTCACGATCCATAATTTCCAACAAGGAAACACATGGCTGACGTTATGTTTCGTTGCGTCTATTTTAATACCTTTGAAAAGGACACGTTAACCTGCTTTACAGTAGACCCGACGCGACGCGACGTGGTTGGGTGGGCAGCACTGGGCACTGAGACAGTCCGACCGGGATTACAGTCGCGCCGTATGGAAGCATATAGTGGACTTTATTCAAATGTTAATGCAATTTGAGATTGCATTTGTATGTTCCACTTTTCCATGCATTCTTTCAGACAATATTCAAATTCAAATATAATTCTAATGATTTGCATTTTCATTTTCATGTACCTGATGTGCACATTCGCTGTGTCATGCGCTGCTTTGTAGCTGACAAAATTCAAAAGTTCATTCTAATGTGAAAATTACTATGCAATCCCAAAATAGCATATTCATTTGCCACTTTTGCCTGCGTTATTTGAGTCAATATTCAAATTGTAATGCAATAATGTGATACGCAATTGCATTTACATGTTCTAGTAAACACATCCGCTTTGTAGCTGACAAAATTCAAATTTTCATTCTTATGTGAAAATGACTATGCAATCCCAAAATAGCATATTCATTTGCCACTTTTGCCTGCGTTATTTGAGTCAATATTCAAATTGTAATGCAATAATGTGATTAGCAATTGCATTTATATGTTCTAGGAAACACATCCGCTCATTAGAATTGCATTTGAATTTGAATATTGTCTGAAAGAATGCATGCAAAAGTGGAACATGCAAATGCAATCTCAAATTGCATTAACATTTGAATTTAGTCCACTATATGCTTCCATAAGCAAGCCGTGTTGCCAGATTGGGCTACATTTGGTCACACTGGACGGGTGGATTCGGCAGCTTTTAGACTGGTTGGGCTGGAAATTGTCAATTCCATCTGGCAACCCTGGTAGCAAAATATGTGCATACGTATCTGGTAGCCTACTGGTACTTTCAAATCGCATCGTATTATTATTATTATTATTATTATTATTAATAATAATAATAATTACAATTTACAATACAAATACAACAATTGGGGGTCCCTCAAAGAAAATGTGGGCGCACTGCGCGCACACAACATCAACCTCCAAGGCTTGATTCTGACCCAGGAAAAACCCTGGTATGTACTGTATAACATGATAGCCATCTATGCACTGTATATATAAGATGATGACCAAGGGTCTTTCTGCTGCTGACCAAGGGGTTGAGTTCACTTGATGAGGCCCAATTTTGTTTTAGACTCTGTAGGCTACTGTATTTGTTTATTAAGACTTAAGATATATTATCTGAATTTCTCTTGTTTTATCAAATGTTCCAATTATTTTCATTTCTTGTGCTGGTTTAAAATTGCAGGAAACTAGCACAAATAATTGTGTGGGAGAGAGGGGCCGCCGCTACCAAAACGTGCACAGTTTTGGGTCGCTCCACCACCAAAAACTCTCACTCCAAACTTTTGGTGAAACATGGCAGCCCTAAAGTGTTTCTAATTTCGACACCAACACCACGATGTGTGTGTTCAGGGATGCATGAAGCTGGGGGCAGGAGGAGAACAATATGAAACGATGAAGGTTGGGGTAGTAGCCTATAGTTCCTGTAAGAAACTCAAACCACTTTCACCCCTGGTCTAGAGCCTTCAGCCGCTCTGCTCCCCGCCTCTGGAACTCTCTGCCACCCAACTTACGCAATATTGACACTCTCACCACTTTCAAATCCTGTCTTAAAACACACCTTTTCACAATGGCTTACTTGGTTTGATCTCATGTATTTTGTTTGTTGTTATATCTGATTTTGCTGTTTTTATCTCATTTTGCTTTGTTGATTTTAATGTTTTGATATGTGGTTTTAAACTGTCTTGTAAGGTGTCCTTGAGAGCCTTGAAAGGCGCCCATAAATAAAATGTATTA
>NC_137689.1:41981478-42008978 GCF_963989245.1 Nansenia antarctica | reverse complement strand
TAAAAGGGAAATGCTGTTTAATAATCTGGGGAAACTGACATTGTAGATTAAATCTGAGGTTACAAGTCTAGGTGTTATTTTCGACTCAGATTTAATCTTTAATTTAATTTAATTTAAATCCCATATTAATAAGGTGACGAAAACATCATTCTTCCACATTAGAAACATTGCTAAAGTAAGACCACTTATAAAAAACGGATTTGTGCCTTTGTTTCAAGCAGATTTGATTATTGTAACACACTTTTTGCTGGCCTCCCTAAAAAAACTATTGCGAGACTTCTCATTCAAAACTCTGCAGCTCGACTTTTAACCAGAACCAAGAGGAGAGAGCACATTACTCCGGTCCTAGCTACTCTGCACTGGCTGCCAGTAACATTTAGGGTTGATTTTAAGGTCCTCCTCCTATACAAACCCTTAATGGGCAAGGGCCAAAGTACATTGCTAATTCCCTTGTCAACTTGCCCTCAAGAACACTAAGATCATCTATTGCAGGTTTATTAGAGGTTCTCAGCAACAGTCAGAAGAGGATCGGGAGTGCAGCCTTTGCCAACTATGCCCCAAAGCTTTGGAACACATCACCTTTAAAGATCAGGGAAGCCAGCTCACTAAATACCTTTAAAAGAAAGCTAAAAACGTATTTCTTCCATTTTTAACTAGCTCATCTGCACCTGCCTGCTGCTCATTTGCCAGCTGCTGCACTTTAAATGTAACACAGTCAATTGATAAAGAACATTGGAATGTGTACATACTATTTTAAAGGCCTATAATTGTTTGTTAAACTGGGATTTTGCGCTGCTGTGTCTAGACAGACGACAGTTAGGCTACAAATCCAGTTGACTGGGATTTTGCGCTGCTGTGTCTAGAGACGGAGGACAGTCAGTCTACAGATTCAGTTGGTTAAAATACTGTGATCTGACGCTGCTGGATCGATGTACAGATAAAAAGACTAGTTGAGAAAGAGGTGATTGTACGTTGTCAGAAAGTTTGAGTAAGTGCAAAAGAAAGAAACTGTAACGTTGATACTGAGAAGTTGGATTTTTGGTGCAAGGTCCGTTCAGCCACTTTTGAACTTGAAAGCCAGTGAGAAGTACAGAAAGACTGTAAGGTAGGGAGATGAAAAGGATAGGGAAAGGTATTCTGCTGATGAGAAGATGGATAGTGGTTACTAAGCATTAAGGCAGAGGTTGTACATTGTTTCCTCTTTAATTATTATTATTATTATTATAAAAATAAAAAAAAGTATTTTATCTTTACCTTTTCTTTTTACTGTTTTCCCCTGCTATTATATACATTTTAAGCTTATATATATTTGTATATTTACTTAATATTTTTACCCCTGTTGTAAAGCACTTTGAGCTGCATTTCTTGTACGAAAGGGGCTATATAAATAAAGCCTTAATTACTTAAGCGGGGTACACACATAAGGATTTTCAAAATCTTAACCGAAATCTTATCTGAGACAGACCCCACACATGAAGATACAACATCTTGGATTGAACAGCCTTGATCGTATTGTGTGTGGTGTGCGCCGATTTTCCCATTTCAGCACCCCACAGACATAAAGATTTTCGTTACGACAGACTCCAGACTCTCTAGAGTCTCGTTCCCCAAGCCAGAAATCTCGCGTGAACCCATCCTTTTAATATTGCCTTTAAATAACAAAATAATTAAATTAAGATTATATAATGATTAAAGCACTTTGAGCCGCAACGTTTGCAGGAAAAACTCTATACAAATAAAGTTATTATTATTATTATTATTATTATTATTATTATTATTATTATCTAACGTAGTACCCTGACTGACCTATACGAGACAACCATGTGCGACAGGGCAAATAAAGTGCCGAATAACGAAAAGAAGAAGTCAGCTCGCTTCTTGATTGGCTACATTCCATCCACGTCATAGTTGGACTCGCGAGCGGGGTTGCCAGATGGGAATGACATTTTCCACCCTAACCACAGTCTAAAACCGCTAATTCCAATCTGGCAAACCTAGGATTTCTGGTCGTAAGTATTATACACATTTGACATTTACGATTGCCGGCCACGCCCATTTTCCGAGCAGGTTGTCGGGAGAGATTGGCTGTGTTCGGAATGGTATACTAGCATACTGCATACTAGCATACTCAATGAGTATATACTGCATACTGCCTACTAAATTCATAATAAGTATGTGAAAACCAGCCGACCATTTACACAGAATGCATACTGCCTCCCAGAATGCATTTCGCCGGGAGCGGCGAATTTAAACCTCCATTTTAAACCTCCATTAGCTAAAATATGTAATTTTTTACAAGTGTTAACATTTTTTAATGAAGTTTTAATATATTTTCAGGCGAGAAAGTAACCACATATATTCCCAAAATGTGTCCAGTTTACCAAAATAACCCGTTTATATATCTGATCTGTCTTCTGTTCGCTAGCTGCGTTCATAAATTCACCTTGGAAATATGATCAGCACTCATGGAATGCCTCTTGTGCAATCAAATTACCTGGTCCCTTTATAACGTTGCACCCAGTGTGCGCTCCGGCGCTCTCAGAGCGATTCTACGCACCCTACGTTGCTTACCTTCACTCACTCGACAGAAATATCGTAACATAATTATAACAAGTTGTAAAATGATTTGGGGGGCCAATTTTAGCTCAAGTAACTAGCTTACTATATTGTTGTCTTAACAGTTGGTAAAATAACATGATTAAAATAAATATATATGAGCAATAACATATCGTGGGCAAGCACTACAACCAACTTGTCCGTCTGAAGCTCCAATACTGGGATCATTCGTGATTGGGCTACAAGCAGTCAAATACTAGGTGAACATGTGTGTAAGACACAAATAAACTTGGATTTCATGCATTTCAAGTGGCAAATTTGTAATCATGACGACTAGCCTGGTCTAAGAATGCATTTCACCATGTTAATTCCCAGTATAGTGAAAATACCACCGCTCATCCGTGATCAGACTTAGCTGGGGTGCTGCAGCTGAAGAGTATCAAATAGAGTGCAAGAAAGCAGCATCTGCACACTCAAATCTGTGCAAAAAACGATGTTTATTGCAAGCTTTCGGTTCCCAGGCTATCGGACAATGTAAACAAAAGCTGTATGACAAGTTTGTATGACGCAGTTTGACGAGGCTGAAAGCGCACAGGGTTGCCAGATGGGATTGACAATTTACAGCCTAAACTTTCTATAACCTCAAAATCAAGTAGCCCATTCGGCGGTAACCCGCCCCATCTGGCAACCCTGGACGCAACCCTTCAACCCTGGACGCGAAATGCATTTTGGGAAATAGGACCCGAGCTAGTGTCCATCGTAACTGACTTAAATTTTTCCGGAAGTAATTGCTCACATACTAAATTTCTCGCATACTCAAATCTCGCATACTGTACAGTGTGAACGTACTACATACTCAAAATCTATGTCATATCTAGTATGAGTAGTATGCTAGTACGCTATTCCGAACACAGCCATTGACTCTTAACACACCTCACACCACAGGATTTTGTTATAGGAAAATGTTAAGAGCCATCTGATAATCGGGCGTTTTCTGTCTTTGGTCGGAAGGGGGAAAATCGGGCCAAAATCGGCCAGAAAATCCTTATGTGTGTACCCCGCATTACTTACTTACACACACGCACGCACGCACGCACGCACGCACGCACACACCGGTGTAGCACCGGTCTTTTATAATTCTCATTTTGTGTCAGCATCCTGGAGGAGAAACAAGGTGTTTTGTAACTTCATTTAGATTGTTGTCGCTTGAGTGCAAATGTGTTTTGAAATATTCAGGCTTTAATGCACTTGTATTGTTCTCTCTGTTTCCTCATAAACAGCGGAGCAAATTAAAGGTTTTCAGGACACACACTCCCCTCAGCCTCACTTTCACACGTCAAGATGGCATGTCAAAAACAAATAAACTCAGCTTGAGAGCAGAACTGAACACGTTTCGTACAGAATTTGATTTCATTTCAGAAACTTCCTTTGAGAATAACCTGGAGAAACTCTGTGATGACGACAGCTCGTTGATATCGTTCCTCAATCCATCCATTACCATCCTGCCAATCCTCCCACTTCTACCTGCACAAGCCTCCCCTGATAAGCATACAATACAGACTACCATAAACCAAGTCACTATTTATACAGAGTTCCTAATAATGTTGAAAGAAGGACATACTGTAGTCATCATGTGACTGAAATGCTAATGCTCAGACCCATTTGGGACCAATAAGGATTTCAATGGGGATAGTTGGAAGCCTCTGGCACGGCTACACACTAGAAACATTAAACTATACATTTCAGATCCATAATAATGAATATATATGAGCTAAAGTGGTTCAGCTCATCACTCTTGCCGAGACAGTGAAACACATTTCAGTCAGCTTTTCAGTCGCTAGTCTATCCTAAAGGGAACAGTTTGAACAGTGATGACTTGCACAAAGTCCAGAAGTTGAGGAAAGGGGCTGGCTGGAGATGTGATATCCCATCCCATTATGCAACCCAGCGGTAGCCCCCGGCCTTTAAGAACTCCCAAACGGGATGATTGCTCTCCGTTTGCTTGTCGTGCAACGTCTTGTCAGGTCTCCGCTCACATCATGTACCTGCTTAGTGACGGCCGTATCCGCCGGTTCTGCAGTGAGAGTGCTTTCAGTCAGGGCCTCTAAACGGACCAGACAAGCAAACATTAGGAAGTCAAATAGAAGGAGACAGGAGACATTCATTTTTAACATTTATTATCAGAGGAAGGGCTAGTTTATTTTATTCATAGATCAGAAGGAAAAGTTCTGCCTTTGTGGTGTTTTGGGAATGAGGCTCTCTGGCATGGAAAATGAACCAAGAGTAAAAAAAGAAAACATGTACCATCGTACAATAAAATGAAAAATAATCATTACAGAGGAGAAGGCCGCAGCTAGATATCTCTGACTCCTCTTCATGAGGAGATGCCAATGACATGTGCATGCCATGTCGTAACAGTGGCATGCACTTACACATTCACTTTGGGAACCCAACAGACTTTAGTGTTACAAGCACCATGCTCAATGCAGCTCTCCCCCCCACCCCCACCACCCCCACCAGTAGCTCCCAGTGTGAACGGGTTGATTCCCTCCCAGAGGCCTCTACTCTGCTCCTCGTGACCCCTGTCTCAGCCACCAACCCCCGTGCAGTCCACCGCCACAAGCAGAGAAACCCCCCACCAACATCTTATTTCTGTTCCAGGAGGTTCCGTGCTGCAGAGGAGGAGGCTCCCTTCCACTCCTGCAGAAGGCCAACAGTGCTGGATTGAGACCAGTGTCAACAACCTTAGTGTGTTGATGGTGACTGCTTGTTTTTCCCAAATGACTGAATCTCTCTCAGTTCAGAGGAGGGGAGACCCAGTCATTCGCTACCAATGATACAGTGTAGAAATGGAAGACACTTCTTCACAGGTAGGCTAACTGTCAACATCTCTCATGAAAGGCTAGTCTTGTATGGATCAGTCAACCAAAATGTAGGATTAGTTTATGAGAATTATGGAATCTTGTTGTTGGAGACCTGGTTTTAGAGAGATTGACTTGAGGTTGCGGAGCTAAGACTTTGTAAACTGAATGATGGACTGATAAATGATAGACTACCCACAATCCCCTTGGGGCTATGCTCAAAGGCAGCAGAATGCGAGGGGCGCTCTGGGTCGCTGATGTTCCCTGTCATACTATTGAGTCTATACAAGCCTCACAATGGGCACTATAGATTGTATCCCAGCAACCATTTCAATACAATTCTCGGATCAAGGAATTTCGAGGAATTACACTTTTTTTAAGTGCTCATACAAAGAGGCTGCTGTTCAGCTATTGCACTGAGCTGAGAAACACAGTGGCTGTCCAAACCCTTGACATTCAACTTCCAAGGAATCCACAGGAATTCCAAAACAAAAGTTGTTGAATGAACCGAAAATGAGCTCAAATTCATATGGGTATTTTTCCATTGTTTTGTCATTCTTTCCAGCGTCTCTATTCTAAATGAGACTTCAGCTCTGCTTTTGCAAGAAGTGTCTTGTAATTGTTAGCTTAGCACCACCTTAGCATCTGTGTGGGCAGATGAGGCTGTGTCACTGTGGTTGATATTGTCCCTGTTCCCTCCTCCGGTAAGACTCAGTCCTGGACCTGGGCCAGCGAGGGGGGGGGGGGGGGCTGCTGTCGGACAGGAACGGGAAAGAGAAAAAACACCTCAGGTCTAAAACTCTCACCTTCACGAGGTGGGGAAGAGTCTGTGAGAGAGCAGCTACTGAGGCTACGCTATGGACGACGACCTTGACCTAGATTAGCAGAGTGTGAGTGTGTGTGTGTGTGTGTGTGTGTGTGTGTGTGTGTGTGCGTGTGTGTGTGTAGTGTGCGTGTGAGTGTGTGTGCGTGCGTGTGCGTGTGTGCGTGTGTGAGTGTGTGAGTGTGTATGTGTTAGTGACTTTCGCCTGAATATTATTGATTGGACTCCAAGGCTGCACTCTTGGCAGAGAGGGAGCGAGCTAGTAGGATGGCCCTGCTAGAGCTGGGCGAGGAGGAGGCTTTGGGCCTCAGCAAAAGGAAGATGCTTTTTATATGCTATATAAGTCCATTCAAATTAACAGAAGCCATTTTGTGCTTATGGGTATAATACCAACATAGCATAGAGAGATCACAATAGCAGAGGAAAGCATACACTGACTTAACGCTATCAAGCCAGGAATCATGTGAGCTACTGTAATGTAAACATCTTCTGGTTTTGAGAAGGCGGAGTCTGGTGGGATTGTTAGGGTGCTGTCCTGTCTTGGTGTGTGTGTGTGTGTGTGCGGGGGGGGTTCTGAGGGAACTGTTTTTACAGTACTGGTGCACAGAGACAGTGAGACAGTCCCATCTGTGAGCGATATCTCTCTGGGTACACCATGTTCATTATACTCCCTGTGTGAGTGTGTGAGAGTGTGTGCGTGTGTGCGTGTGTGTGTGTGTATATGTGTGTATGTGTGTGTGCGTGTGCGTGTGTATGTATATATGTACACTCCGCCTGACCGCAGATATGATTGACAGGACTCCTGGGGTCCGCTCTGGGCAGAACACAGGGTGTGAGAGGGAGCAGGCAGGGCGGGCCTCCTGTATGGCAGGCTGACAGCAGGGTGACAGCAGGGTGACAGCAGAGAGAGGGGACAACCGTGGCAGAGAGAGGTCACCAGAGAGAGGAACGCATCTATCCACATAACACTGATAAGCCAGGAATCATGTCTGCTACTACATTAACCTAACAATGTTCTGGTGCTGAGGCCTGTTTGATAGGATGCTCACGTGTGTGTGTGTGTGTGTGTGTGTGTGTGTGTGTGTGTGTGTGTGTGTGTGTGTGTTAGGGCTGCACGATTAATCGATTTTAAATCGAAATCGCGATTTGAAATGATGCGATTTGCTAATCGCAAAGCCTGCGATTTGCCCGCGATTTTTTTTTTTTTTTTTTTGCTATTTAGCAGACGCTTTTAATCCAAAGCGATTTACAATTACGAATTACAGGGACATTCCCCCTGGAGTAACTGAGGGCTAAGTGCCTTACTCAAGGGCACACTAGTAGTGGTGTGGTTTCAGGCGGGATTTGAACTCACACAACCTTCCGATCACAAGTCCAACTCACTAGACCACCACTACCCGTATGGGATACGTCATACAGCGCGTCGGATTCAACGTCAATGAACGTCAACGTCAATGAACGTCAACAATGAACGTCAACAATGGACGTGAACGTCAATGAACGTCAACGTCAATGAACGCACACCAACAACATCGCACGTGAAACGCCCACGTTTCGGTAGCTAGCAACATTCATGGTGGATAATGGCTTCAGCAGAACCAGAAGCAACGTTGGACGTTTTAGTCCCGAAGAAAAGCAGCACTTCTGTTGTGTGGAAGTATTTCGGATTTAGCACGACTGATGTGCAACAAAAACAGGTGTTGTGCACGACCTGTCGTGGAACAGTCGCTACATCCAGAGGCAACACCACAAACCTATATCAGCACTTGTGGGGGTGCTAGAGGAGGGAGCCTCTAAGTCCCCTGAAGACGTACAAACAAACTGCACGTTGATACGACCTTCCTAGCCGGAGATATGGCCACACTTTACAAAAACGTCCTTTTTTTTTTTTTGCTATTTAAAAAAAAAAAAAATAATCGCAAATTAATCGCAATCGCGATATCTGTCCAAATAATCGCAATTCGATTTTTTCCCCAAATCGTGCAGCCCTAGTGTGTGTGTGTGTGTGTGTGTGTGTGTGTGTGTGTGTGTGTGTGATAGAGAGAGAAAGCTGTTTCTACAGTGCTGAGTGCAGAGAGACCATAGCAGACAGCACACATCAGTCCCCTCTGAGAGATGCAGCTGTGACTTGTCTGGGTAGACCACGTTCATTCCACTCCCTGTGTGACTGGGTGACAGTGCCACAGCTCCTCACTATCAGTAACCTCCTTGTGTGATAAGCCTCCTCAGAAGGAAGCGTTAGTCAAAACATGCGTATTGTGTTTTTGAAACCATAAAAAGTGTCGTACCCAAGCTAAGATCTGTTTGAATGGAAACCCCGGCCTGTAGTAGAAGTGTTATGAGACACTGAATGTCATTTAACACACCGTTACAGGGCTACAAGATGCCCAAAGTGGTTATCAAATCTGAATTTTGTTTAACTTTGTGTTAGACTGTATGGTACACGATAGAAGAAAGTGACTCAAAACATGAGCTGTGTTTTGAAACCCCAAGCTACCTAAGCTAAGATCTAGTTTACCTAAGCTAAGATCTAGTTCAGGTAAGCTAAGATCTACAGTGTTTCCTCTATATGCATTGATTTGTGGCGGGTCGCCACAAATAATTTTTCTCTGCCACTAATTGATTCAGTCCACTTTGATTCAGGCTGCGCAACGAGAAAGGCAGCGAACAGAAAAAAAGCAGATTGAAGCTAGATTTAGGCCGCTTTCAGACCTACATTTCGTTCCGATTTAGGGTGTAGTAAGTTACAATTAGTGTTGTTCCGATACCATTTTTTGATCCCGATACCGATACCGATACCTGACCGTGCAGTACTTGCCGATACAGAGTACCGATCCGATACCACGCGTTTGAAAAAAATAAAAAATAAATAAATGTTGAGCCGCATACTCACCTCGATGTAAAATTATTGCTAACACTTAGTCTGGCACTGCTCAAAACCTTTGTAAAACAGGAAAAAATACCAACAGAGAGTGAATGCTATAGAACTTTTTTTTATTGTCTACCTGGTATGGTGACAAGAAAATCAACCCCTTATAAAACCTGAAATGTGGCTCTCACAGATGCCAATCAGTGCAATATCCATTTAAGATATAAAACAGTCGTAGTAGTAGTGCAACAGCAAGTGAACATTTACAAACAAAATAACTTTAGTACTTAAAAATAAAAAAAAATAAAAAAAAAATAGTACCGTACTCGCCGATACCGATACCAGCATTTTGGTGCGTATCGGTGGCCATGCCGATACTAGTATCGGTATCGGAACAACACTAGTTACAATATGTTACAATGTTGCAATTACCGTATTTTCCGGACTATAAGTCCTATTAACCGGAAGTGTACTACTGGTGAGGATGACCTAGAGGCCTTCTTCATTAAATTAGCTGCCCCAGTTATAGTTGAACAGTTGACTTACATTTTAAACCTCACTGTTTCTGAAGGGAAACTCCCCCTTGAGTGGAAGTCCGCTAGGGTGATGCCATTACACAAAGGAGGTGACAGGGATAATGTGGACAATTACAGACCAATCTCTTGTTTATGTTGTTTAGCAAAAGTGCTGGAGTCATTAGTAAATGTCCAAGTTAAATCCTTTCTTTCTACCTTCTCTGTGCTCAGTCCATTTCAATCAGGTTTCAGGGCCCAGCATAGTACAATCTCAGCTGCCACTCTGGTTGTAAATGATATTGTTACAGCGTTGGATCAGGAAAAACACTGTGCAGCCCTGTTCAAAGGCCTTTGATACAGTAGATCATTCTCTACTTCTGCATTGTCTAGCTAGCTTAGGCTTGGATAACACTTCTCAACTTTTTCCTTAATTACTTTTCTGATAGGCAGTACCAAGTGTTGGTACTGTCCGGTCTGAGTTCCTGCCCCTTACTAAGGGTGTTCCGCAGGGTTCAATATTGGGTCCGGTTCTCTTTACAATCTATATTAACAATATTTTAACTGCTCTGGACGACTCATGTAAGGCGAACCTTTACGCTGATGATACGATAATCTATTGTACTGCGGATTCTCTTGAGTCAGCTAATCTGAAATTGCAACAAGCTTTTGATCATCTTCAAAGTGCGTTTAAAGAACTTAAATTGGTTTTAAATGCTAGCAAAACAAAATTCATGTTTTTTACTAAGTCTAGAAATATCGATGTTAATAGCTTCCAAATGTCCTTATCAAATGGATAGAGCGAGTCAAATACTAGAGCGAGTCAAGGAGTATAAGTACCTTGGTTTATGGATTGATGAAAAATTAACTTTTAAACATCATGTTGATATCTTGTCCTCCAAACTACGTCAGAAGATTGGCTTTCTCTACAGAAATCGCAGTAACTTCCCGCCGAGCTGTAGAAAGAGAGTAATTGAATCAGTTTTTATGTCTGTACTGGACTATGGAGACGTGATCTATCGTCACACGGCTGTCACTACCTTAAAGGCTCTGGATTCGGTATACCACTCTGCACTCAGATTCATCACTCAAGACAAATATAACACTCACCACTGTGTCTTATACGATAAGGTTGGCTGGACATCTCTCGCAGCCCGCCGAGATTATCACTGGTATCAATTCATATTTAAGGGGATTTCAGGCAAACTCCCCCCCTATATCACTTCCCTGTTGGACTGGAATGTTTCTTCCTATCAAACATCGCTCCAGCGAGTGGTTGGTTTGTACGGTCCCTCAAATGTCTACTAAGCTGGGTAGGACAGCCTACTCTTATGATGCTGCTAATACTTGGAACTCTATTCAGAATTCTCTGAAACTGGACACTCTCCCATCACTCAATGATTTTAAGAACTTGGTTTTTCCCCTCTGTGTCACTTCTTGTAACTGTTTTTAAATTATGTTGTACATTTCTTAGTAATGTTTTTTGTTTGTTTTATATTTTGGTTTAATTACTATTCTGTTTATGACTTATATTGTTGGTTCTCTTTTATTCACTCGTTGCTACTGTAAATGAGGGCAACCTCAGTAACTTACGAGTTTAAATAAAGGTTTGAATTGAATTGAAAAATTATTTTTTTCATAGTTTGGCTGGTCCTGCGACTTAGTAGGTGCAACTTATATATCAAAATATATATAATTTAATACTGACTGACATGAACCAAGGAGTAAACATTACTGTCTACAGCCGCGACTCTGGGCTTGTGACAACTATATGCTGCTCCTGTACCACTGAAGAAATTAACTGAAATATTAAGCTTGGTGAACTTGCTTACCGGTAACTTGCTTGTTGGACTCGCTGGTTTGTTATGTTAATTTAGCCTATTCAGCCTCCCAGGTATGTTCTTTATGCTATTGTGTAGCTGAATAACTGTTAATGTGGTACGTTAACATACCGGACACCTATTCAGCCTGTTGTTTTGTGTTCTATTATGTAGTTGAATAACTTGCCTTTCCAGATTAAATGTCTGTTCTTGGTCTTGGATTTTGTGAAATAAATGTCTAAATAAATGCGACTTATACTGTAGTCCAGTGCAACTTATGTACGTTTTTTTCCTCTTCATGACACATTTTTTGACTGATGCGACAAATACTCCGGAGCGACTTATAGTCCGGAAAATACGGTAACCTCGTCTCAGACTTAATTGCTCTCAACACGCGCGAAGCGACGCGCTTGCAAAATAGTTTTGTGATTGGTCCAAATATAGCGTGACTTTGGATTTCAGGAAATTCCTCTCTTCTCCCTCTTCTCCCGTCGCCGGTGCCTTTAATCCCGTATCCTAATCGAAAATGCAACATCATCAGCGACGACTGTGGGTTATTGCATTTACTGCTGTTCTCTGGTTCATGTTCTTATACCAGTGCTCAGTATACAAGTATTTTAAATGAACATTCGTAATGTAGTCTCTGATGTTCATGGTCAACTAAATCAGGCTATTTTGTGAAACAAATAATGTTCCCGCTAATGCTAATGGGCTAACCGAGCAGCCTCGGACCTAACGCTAGCTTCGAACTATCCAAAGCATAAACGTTGGTAAAGGTCATGCGTACGTACGTAGAAAACCACGTCAACGTAGTGATTTATACAATTCCAACGTGAGTCGATTTGACCGTGGAAACGATCGTAGCTCTACGTCGTGTATTGACCTTGCGTATGTGACGGGGTGTATCTTTTCATGAATCACTCTCAGCTGGATGGCTCACGTTCATTTATTCTGCAGAACAACAGTGCATCAATTTCTGCTTCATCAACGGAACGTGCAGGGTCATTGGTCTAATTTCGTCTCAGTGGTTAAGAATGCACTGAGGGAGATCACGTTACGTCCCGTGCAAATGCACTGTCCAGCTATATTTACACAGCATCCGGGTCACGGACACAGCATCCGGGTCACGGACACACCCCGGATATACCACGTCATTAAACCCTTAGAAGGCGCAGTTTATACCTATTTTAGTTATAATTGAACTTGCCCTTTTCTACTCCGTTACATACACCCCCCTTAAATTATACTAAAATGGGGCAACAGCATGAAAACCGGAGGACAGTAAAAAAAAAAAAAAAAAAACAGGAGCGAAAAAACCAAACAAATGACAAAACAAAAAAAACAACGTGGATCTCGAGCACTGATGTACCAAAACTCAACATTATAAATTCTTCCATAAGAAGTGTGTAAGGACAGATTGGTACCAAAACCCGTACTTATCACAGAGGAGAAAGAGATGCCATCTACATCCCACAGTTGTACATAACTTTGCCCTTACAAGAGGATCTCATGACTCTAGGTCACGACTCAGACCGGGAGCAAAATAAATAAAGAAAAAAAACTGGATGCACTACACCCCTACATCGACGCCGCAATGAAACTAAATGCAGAACTTATGAAAGGCTCAGTACTCCCTTTAAGCATCTGCCCTGACATCTCACAAATAAGCCTATTTGGGTTCCTAACACTCCTCCCACATCTCGTGACAACTGGTGGAACTTGAGCACTCTGTGAACGTGTGCAAACTACCTGCTCCGGCTCAACCTCAACTAGAATTGGAAGGTCACCATGGGCATCACATCTAGCTTCAGGTGAGTGTACTGTGTCACATACTGTGTCAGGGGGATAATCAGTGTGGCAGTCAGGTACAGAGTCATCAGGAACACTATCCAGCAACTCATCTGGTCGGTCTTCCTTCGAGGCACTCGGCACGGGCATAGTCCCTCCGTTGACTTCTTCCTCATGGATGCTCTCTGCCCCCGCGTGCTCAGGCGACTCCAAGACCCAGTCCCTGGTGCGCAACCGAGAGGCCTCTTCAACATCAGAGGTGACAGAGCCCTGAACACTGGCACAGGAAGCTATAGACTGCGACTCCTCTAGGGATGCCGGGTTCCCATCTTGTTCCGGAACTGTCAAGAAGTCAACCGGAAGCAGCATGTTCCTGTGTACAACCTTCTCTCTATTCGTGACAACATCTCTGATCCTGTACACGTTGATGTCCGATCTCACAGACACCACATCGAAAGGAGTTGATTCCCACCGGTCTGCGATCTTCCTCTTCCCTCTCTCACCTCGATTGGCAAGCAGCACTTTGTCACCAACACCCAACGGCAGTCCTCTGACCTTCCGGTTGTACAGTTTGGCGTGACGATCTTGTTCCCTGATGGCATTCCTTTGAGCGATCTGTGCTGCTTCAGAAAGATCTCTCCTCAGATGTTGCACAAACTCATGACGACTGACAACGGCATCATCCTCCAGCACATGATGAAACATGACATTCACGGGCAGCCGTGGGACCCGTCCGAACATCAGGTAGAATGGCGCGAAGCCCGTGGTCTCATGCACAGTGGAGTTGTAGCAGAAGGTCAGTGTCTGGAGCATCTGTGGCCACCTGGACTTGCTCAGTGGAGGGAGGGCCCTTATCATGCCCCCGAGGGTCCTGTTGAACCTCTCTGTGACGCCGTTGCCCATGGGGTGGTATGGAGTTGTATGGGACTTATGCACACCTGCCATCTCTAGTAGATCTTTTAGAAGCCGACTCTCAAAGTTAGCTCCCTGATCCGAATGGATTCTTTTGGGGAACCCATATATGCAAAAAAACTTGTCCCATAGACAGCGGGCAACTTGTTTCGCAGTCTGGTTCCGACAGGGGAAGGCAAGAGCTACTTTAGAAAAATGGTCCGTAACAACAAGAACATCAATGGTCTTCTTGTCGCTCTGCTCTGCGGTCCAAAAATCGATGCACACTAAGTCCATAGGAGCTAAAGTGCGGATGCTCTCAAGAGGTGCTCGGGCGTGTGGTTCAGGAGTCTTCCCCAAAATACATCTCTGACAGTGCTTCACGTGATTCTCAACATCCCTCTGCATGCCTGTCCAGAAGAATCGTTCACTGGCCAGAGAGGATGATCTTGAGCGACCCTGGTGGCCAGCAGCATCGTGGACTCCATGCAAGACTTGTCGCTTCAGAGCTTCTGGAGTGACGAACTGAAAGATCCTCTTGTCCCTGATGCGGTCTCTCTTCACACGGTAGAGGAGTCCACTACGCACTCTCAACTTCTTCCAGTGTTTCAACAGCCTGAGCACACAGCTAGACTCAGCTGTTCTCTCGTGTGCATTTGGTTTCCTATGTCGCTGCATATAAAAGAGAACCCTGCTCACTACAGCATCTTGTTGCTGGAGATTGTGTAATTGACTCTGTGGGATGGCGATGGAAGGGTCTTCCTCGGGCAATTGCAAATACTCCGGATTAATGTAGGGCAGCTGAGAAACACCCCCAGTACGATGGACGTCCATGACAGCAGACACCTCCTCAGCACTAATGGCACCTCCAGAAGACTCAGGACTCAGGACCTCATCTGTGTCGACATTAGTGTGCTGAACACCTTGACAGTTGGTAGTCAGCCGGAAAGCGTCCTGCACCGTACCAGCCACTACTCCATTCACCTGATCCAGCAAGGACAGGTAAGGCTCCCTCACCAGGCGATGGCTCACACAGGACTTAACAAATGGCTCACGGCTCAGCGCATCAGCGACTATGTTCCTAGGCCCTGGGATATAATTCAGATCGAAATCATATGCAGCAAGTTTGGCCACCCACCTCTGTTCGCATGCATCTAACTTGGGCTTCGTTAGGATGTAGGTCAAGGGGTTGTTATCCGACCACGCTGTGAAATGCACTCCCTTCAGCCAGTGGGAAAACTTCTCGCATACAGCCCACTTCAATGCCAGGAACTCAAGTCGGTGAGCTGGATAGTTCAACTGAGCGTGTGACAGCGTCCTACTAGCGAAGGCAACTGGTCTTGCAACTTTATCACCAGGCTGGAGCTGAGAGATGACGGCGCCAATCCCATCGAATGAAGCATCCACTGCTAGGATAAATGGCTTTGCGAAATCAGGATGGGCCAGGGTTACAGAATGCAGGAGATCGCGCTTCAATGTCTCGAAAGCATCCCTACACTCGGGCGTCCAGTCAGCTGGTTTGAGCTTTACAAGATTGTGACATTTCTTCACTGGTTTTCTCCCTCTGCGTGCCTTTTCTCCAGCGTTCTGTCCAGAGAGAAGCTTGAATAGGGGTCTGGCCTTAGAGGAACAATCTTCAATGAAGTGCTGATAGTAAAGCATCATGCCCAAGAAGGACCTAATCTTCTTCTGTGAAGGAGACACCCCATCACTGTCCATCAGATCGGATACCTGTACTTGGCTAATGGCTTCAACCTTCCCAGGGTCCGTCTGCACTCCTGACTCATTGATGATATGGCCGAGAAACCGTACTGATTTCCGCAGAAGATAGCACTTCTTTGGAGCCAATTTGAGATTGTTGTACTTCAAACGAGAGAAAACCATCTCTAGACGCTCGAGTGCCAGCTGTTCTGTAGGAGCGAAGACCATAACATCGTCTAGGTAGCACAATAGACTGGTGAAATTCTGATCCCCAAAGATCGAGAGCATCATCCGCATGAATGTAGCCGGGCTGTTGGACAACCCTTGAGGCATCCGGTTATATTCATGCAGGCCAAAGGGAGAGGAGAACGCAGTGTATTTCTTGTGGTCCTCATGTAAAGGCACGTTGTAGAAACCAGAGGTAAGGTCCATTGTGGAGAAGTAGGCATTACCACCTAGTGCAGCCAGCGCGTCAGCCTGATGAGGCAGCGGATGTGCGTCTTTCGTTGTCCTCGCATTAAGCCATCTGAAGTCCGTACAGATGCGCAATCCTCCATCCTTCTTCCACACAAGAACCAAGGGTGAGGCATATTCGCTGTTGGACTTACGAATTATGCCCTTCTCCTCCATGTCGTTGATGGCAGACCTCAGCTTCTCGTAGTGGTTCGGTGGCACTCTGCGGTAGGGCAGGCGAAATGGCCTCTCGTCCACCAGATGTATCTTGTGCACGAAGTCAGACGCCTCACCACAGTCCAACTTGTGGCGTGAAAAGATTGACTCGTATTTCACAACAAGCTGACAAAGCTTCTCTCTCCACAGGTCAGAGACTTCACACGCGTCCAAGTCTAGGTCGCGTAGACCAAGTTCCTCCAGTGCCTTTCTGATGTCTTCTTTGGGCCTTGCTACAGACTCACCAGTCACGGATTGTGGGGAAGACTGAATGTGGTCGGGCGGGGACAGATCTTCAGCGGCAATGCAGGGGAACACGTCCGCCAATTTGGTGTTTCGCTTCAGCACTACCGGCTCACCGGTGGGATTCACAACCTTCATAGGCAGCCATCGGTCGCCCCACATCGGCGTAACAACTCTGCCAACCAGAACTTTATTCGGTCTGCATCTGGACTGAGTTGGTTCCACAACCACCGTACTGCCCTCTGATATAGGTGCCGACACAGGGAGTCTGCCCCATACAAGATGCTCACTATTTGGCTGTAGCACCACACACTGTTGTAGCTTCAGTGTGCCAACCTTCTCAGGCACTGTCTCACCCCTCCATCTCTCTGTATTGGAAAGGAGAGAGAAGAAGTGATGACAGTCCCCATCACTGCCACCACCATGTTCAGATATCAGCCGCCAATAGCTGTCAGTCTTCCTCATCAACTCTAGGATTTTCTTGATGGCATTACTGCCTAGTATCATGTCATCGGTCTGTCCAGGCACCACAAGCATTGGGATGACCATCTTGCAGTCATACACCACCACATCGACATTGTATATTGCCTTAGGTACAACTCGGTGACCACCACATCCTATGATAATGACATCATCAGCGGGGCATCCTCTCAGATCAGGGTCACGGCACCAATGTGACGGGGTGTATCTTTTCATGAATCACTCTCAGCTGGATGGCTCACGTTCATTTATTCTGCAGAACAACAGTGCATCAATTTCTGCTTCATCAACGGAACGTGCAGGGTCATTGGTCTAATTTCGTCTCAGTGGTTAAGAATGCACTGAGGGAGATCACGTTACGTCCCGTGCAAATGCACTGTCCAGCTATATTTACACAGCATCCGGGTCACGGACACAGCATCCGGGTCACGGACACACCCCGGATATACCACGTCATTAAACCCTTAGAAGGCGCAGTTTATACCTATTTTAGTTATAATTGAACTTGCCCTTTTCTACTCCGTTACACGTACGCACATTACCTACTGGTTATGCAGAGTTATTACAGGCATGTGAGCCGCACTGCCTACTGTAATTCATGTAAGTGGCTCGTAATAAAATTAACGATGTTGTTATCAGCCGGGAAAATGAGTTTAATTCAAGATTTAAATGGAACTGATGTTTATGATTGTATTTCAGTCTTTCTTTATATCCCTCCGGAGCTGTCTATCTCCCCTTCAACATGCCTAGTGCGTTCCACCACGGACCTTGCCCGGCCATGCGCTAAATTATACTGGATTTTCTCCGGTGTCTGGGAGTTCGCAAAGGGAGTTCGCAGCCATGTTTTCAATGTCACCTGATAAGAATAAGACCATTATATTATTACAGTATAAGCAGCACTCGAGTTGAGGGGGGATGAGGGGGGATGGCATCCCCCCTGAAATAAAAACAGTCAAAATCGTCCCCCTAAAACGGCCATCCCCTCTTTCCATACTTTATGTCATTTTATCAATGAACGTGGTATTACTGCTATTTCAAGGTACGCACACATGCAATGAAATTTTTACCAAGTCACTGACGCTGAGGGGATGCTAAAATTGTCCTCATAATATAAAATCCACCAACTCCCCTTATTTTCTTTTACAACTTGAGTACTGAGTATAAGCATTTGCCTGGTTAGTTGTCATGATCAAACGTTACAAATGCAACTTACAGAGAAGCCACCCTTCTCTGCCCTCTCCCGCTTCCAGACTACCCTATATTATAGCACTTGGCTTAATTCAGCCGCTATAATTAAGCCGCTATCACAGGGCGTTAACACAAACCTCATTCACCTGCGTTCATTTTACCTGCGTTGGTATTTATAGAAGGAAGCACGTACGCAATTCTAAACCATCGCAGCCCGTTTTATAAATAATGCTTACGTCCGTTTAGAAAAATGTGCTTACGTGAAAGTCAAAGATGACTTGTTATTTTTCTGGTTTTGATCGCTTATGGATTATTTTTGTACATCGCCAAGTTTGATTGTTCTATTCAATAAATGCTCTAATGCCGCTTCATCTCAGCGGATTGTTTGGCGCATCATACAATTTCCAGCCCAGACCCTGCTTACGTCTCTCAGCGACTTTTTACTTTTGGCTCTATCTATCTATCTCGCTACAGGTGTCATATAACCCTAACCCATATCCTGTCATATAAAAGTACCTTATTGAATCTCCAGGTAATGTAGGCTATTTCTGACATCCATCACTTTTGCTGTCGTTAAGATACTTTATTTTTCTGTTTTGGTAGTTTGTCCAATGTGACACTTGCCCTCCTCCACCGGCCCTCGTTTTGGATCTAGCTTGCTGTTCATTATTTTCATGATAAATCTTAGCTAGCTAGCTATAACATCTTCATATACACCACTACCCACCGGGGGGGGTAGTGGTGGTCTAGTGGATAGTGTGTTGGACTTGTGATCGGAAGGTTGTGCGTTCAAATCCCGCCTGAAACCACACCACTACTAGTGTGCCCTTGAGTAAGGCACTTAGCCCTCAGTTACTCCAGGGGGACTGTCCCTGTAATTCGTAATTGTAAATCGCTTTGGATTAAAAGCGTCTGCTAAATGGCATAATTAAATTATAATTAACACCATACAGGCTACTGATTAACAGTAGGCACTGATTAATGAGGTTGAGGTTGAGGACTTCATGAGGTTGAGGACTTCATGCTGGTGACTGTGGAGGATAGGACGGAATCAATGATTGGACTGAAAGATGTCAGAAGATGACTTGGGGGTTGTGGGGGGTTGGAATGGGGGTCAGGGAGGGTGGTGGGAGAGGCAGCAGTCAACTGGTTGTGCATTGTGTCAATTTTGGTTTGAATGAATGTTAGAAATAGGTTGCATTTGCTGGTGGTGAATGAGTTAGAGATAGTGTCCATGGGCTGGAGGAGTTTGTTGATGGTGGAGAAGAGTGTTTTGGGGTTGTTACGGCCAGAATCGATGATGGAGGAATAGTAGGAGGAGCGCGCACTGTTGAGGGCTTCTTTATAGTGTTGTTGGTGAAGTTTGTAGGCATCCAAATGGACAGTGAGACCAGTTATTTTGTGTAGGCATTCAAGTTGACAGCCTTTGGCTTTGAGATGGTGGAGTTGGTCGGTGTACCAGGGGGCAAAGTGAGTGAAGGAGACATATTTGCTTTTGGTGGGAGCAACCTGGTCAAGGCAGGAGGAAAGTGCATCATTGTAGGTGTTGACCAGTTTAGTGGGGGAGACGCTTGGAGTGAGGGCAGAGTCAGAGATGGAGTCAGCCAGGATGGAGGAGAACTGTGTGAGGGAGCTGTGAAGGCAAGCTTTATAATAGCGGAGGAAACAGCAACAGCATGTAGCGTAAGCCGTTCACAGAGGGAGAGTTTATTGAAAATTGCATTGAAAAGGTATGTGATGTTGTATGCCCCGACAAGAAGCAGGCATTTGAAAATATCAGCATGTCCCGAAATAGCGTGGCTAGCTGGGTGAATGAGCTGGCCTCCGACTTACAGATCCAGCTAAAAACTAAAGCCATGGAATTTGTTTTGAGACACATTGGCCTCTGTTTCCCGTTTTCCTCTGTTTTATTCTGTTTCCCCTCTTTCTTGAAATTGTCTATATTCATTGTCCAGTTTTCTTTTTTGGCCATTGTTTATGCTAGCTACTTTTGGAAAGGTAGATTAATTTACGTTGTTTATATGGTGGCCTAAGTATCCCATTTGGCTTTTATAAATTCTCTGATAAAAGCGTGAGAGTGGAGCGTGGTAGCGCCTCCTGCGTTTCAATGTTGTATTGTCACAGACTTAAACTTAAACACCAGCGCACGGGCCACATTAAAAAGTCTGTCTGAATTTATTGGCGGGCCGGGTTAAAGGTCGTCACGGGCCGTGTCTGGCCCGCAGGCCTTGTAAATGTGTGCTTTAGGGAGTAGGGGTGTGAGTAGTGTATGAGAACAGCCTAGTAGTGCAGGGACTCCTGATGAGGAGAAAATCAACATATCCCTAAAGGAGACCTATTATGATCCAAAACATTTTTTTCTGAAAATACCATGCAGATTTGAATCTAAAGGCATTGCAGCATGCCTCTACATACCTCCGTTTCAGTCCTTCTCGGGACGGAAATCATCAGTGGTTCGCAGTGTTTCTTTTAACAGTGCAGGAAGAAACCTGACATGATTTCCAGTAACCAGACCAGCACCAGCATCAGCAGTTGGTTTGGTAGCAGTTAATCTAAAACGAAAGACCACCAACATACAGTATTTGGCAAGGCACCTACTTATGTACCAGCCAAGGCCAAACATAGATAAGCGGTGCACCAAGGTATTTAGTTGCATCTTGCACCTCTTGAAAAAGCACAAAGCAATCAGTGCAAAGAAGAAAGTGCTTGAGCCCAGCCCTGTGTGCACTTCCTGTGAGAGCTCTGCCTCGGTTGAGCAACTCTTTGACAGACACAGCGAAAGGACAGGCAGTCCCAAGGCACTGACGACAGCCACTCACTCACTTATTCACATGGGACACAAGAATTATAAAAGTACAACCTCGGTGTGACACGCACATGCTCACACACAATGCACGCACGCACACGAGGATTCGTGTTCTGTACGTTAATTATTTGTACAAAAATATTCCAAAGTTAAGTAAAACATGTTTGTCAAATTGTCATCATGGCGTTTTAGAAATGACAGGATGGGCGTTAACATGTACTAGAAATTCAGCGAGTAATACTAATGTAAGTAGCTCCTTCATTAACCTACTGGAGCTTGAAGGAGGGAGGGAGGGAGGGAGGGAGGGAGGGAGGGAGGGAGGGAGGGAGGGAGGGAGGGAGGGAGGGAGGGAGAGAGAGAGAGATGGAGAGGAAGGCTCGACCATGGATTCCTGAACATGGATCCCGCAGACAGAGGAGAGGAGAACTGGAGGAGAAATCATCCGTTGGACTCCATAAAAGGCTGTAGTCTGGCAGAGAGACGCTGGATTAATAGGATTACTAGGAACAATCCTGCTTGATCAGAGGCCCCCAAATCCACTGTACACCCAGGCCAGGGTTAGGGTCAGGGGCTGGGGGCGCCACAATCACTCCTCCACACACACACACATGGGCACAAAGCTTACCCCAAACATGGTGCGTGAGGTGACTCCTGTCTGAGGAGAAATAGGGCACGGATCAGGGCGGCCATCTGGTCCTTACACGGGTCCGTGTCCCTGAACAAGCCTCTTGAATAAGGCATAACGGCTTTTACACCGATAGTTCTGTGATTATGTCAGAATCAGGGTTGTAATGATGACTTTGTTGCATTTTTCATTTGGTTCGGTTAGGCCTCTCATTGAAAAATAAGGAAAAGACATGATTAAAGTGTCTTTGGATGCTGTATAGCCTGGGTTGATCCAATAAGTCAATAATACAGCCAGAACTCTCAAATAGGAAAAATAAATGCTGATTTAATCCGTAATCAGCATAATCCATAGTCCATCTCCCCTATCTCCCCATACCCCCCTCTCTGCACCTCTCTCCTGCTTCCATCTTCCCTCTGCTGCCGATTTATCTAAACTCATCCGGAAATCCAAGCCATCCACCTGCCAACTTGACCCCCTGCCCTCCTCCCTGGTTATAGCCTCTAGGGATGCTCCGATCTGGATTTTTGGGGCCGATACCGATCACCGATTTTTTTCCTCAAGATCAACCGATACCGATACCGATTTTTTTTTTAAATACATAACTGTAGGCCTACTGACTGGATAGCCTACATATTTTTTGCTTTTTAGACAAAAGTTTTGATCCATTAGGCACCAAGCAAACGCAGACCCATTTTTATGGCATAGTTAAAGTCTGGCCTATCACCCAGTTAGGGCCTGAAGCCCAAGTCAGTGATATGGCTGTATAAAAGACATCATAAACGTGGCCTTCATGGTTTACATACTGTTACGTCCTCCTATGTTTTCTGTTCAGTTATCTGTCTTCCCCAGGAAAAAAAAAAAAAAAAAAAACGGTTTTTGCGATCGGCCATTTTTGCCGATCACCGATCGAGTCATTTGGAGTGAAATCGGCCGATTTAAATCGGTGGCCGATAAATCGGAGCATCCCTAATTAGCCTCCCTCCCCTCTCTCCTGCCCCTGATAACTACAATCATCCATTCCTCCCTCACCTCTGGTTCTGTCCCATCATCTCTCAAATCCGCAGCCGTAACACCAATTCTGAAGAAACCTGGTTCAGACCCCAACATCTTCAATAACCTCCGTCCCATCTCCAACCTGCCATTTCTTTCAAAAACCCTGGAAAAAGTGGTGGCTTTACAGATTCATACGCATCTTTCTAACAATAACCTCTATGAACAGTTCCAGTCTGGCTTTCGCCCCCTTCACAGCACAGAAACAGCCCTCCTCAAAATCACAAATGACCTCCTGATGGCAGCTGACTCCGGACTCTTATCCATCCTCATCCTACTCGATCTGAGCGCCGCTTTTGATACTATATCGCACTCCACCCTCCTTAACCGTTCAGCCTCCATTGGTATATCTGACACCCCCCTACACTGGTTTCATTCTTATCTCTCTGGTCGCACTCAGTTTATACAGTTAAAATCATTCACATCCCATCCGTCCCCCCTCTCCTCTGGTGTTCCCCAGGGCTCTGTCCTTGGCCCTATCCTCTTCATCATCTACCTCCTCCCACTTGGTCTGATTTTCCGTAAATACAACATCCATTTCCACTGTTATGCGGACGACACCCAGCTCTACGTTTCCTCCCAACCCACTTCCACCCTCCCTCCCTCCTCCCTCTGTGCCTGTCTATATGAACTCAAATCCTGGTTCACTTCAAATTTCCTCAAACTAAACAGTATTAAAACAGAGCTAATTCTCATTGGCTCCAAATCCACACTCACCAAGCACCCCAGTTTCACCCTCACCATAGACAACTCCTTGGTTTCCCCCTCCCCCCAGGTTAAGAGTCTGGGTGTCGTCCTCGACAGCACCCTTTCATTCCACTCCCACGTCAACAACACCATCCGGTCTTCTTACTTCCATCTTCGTAATATCAACCGCCTCCGCCCTTCACTCACTCCCAACAGCGCCGCAATCCTGGTCCACTCCCTCGTCACTTCCCACCTAGATTATTGTAACTCCCTTCTCTTTGGTCTCCCCCACAAACTGCTCCACAAGCTCCAACTGGTCCAGAACGCTGCTGCCCGTATTGTCACCAGAACCCCTGTCATCAGTCACATCACCCACATTCTACACCAACTCCACTGGCTCCCCATCAAACACTGCATCGATTACAAAATCCTTCTCCATACTTTCAAGGCCATCCATAACCTCACCCCTCCATACCTGTCCGACCTCCTCCACATCAACATTCCCACCCGGTCCCTCAGGTCTGCCTCCTCCATCAACCTGACCGTCCCCCCAGCCCGTCTGTCCACCATGGGGTTTAGAGCCTTCAGCCACTCCGCCCCTCGCCTCTGGAACTCCCTCCCACCCGACATCAGGAACATTGATTCAATCTCCTCATTCAAAACCCACCTCAAAACCCACCTGTTTACGCAGGCGTATCCCTGTTGATTTACTGTTCCCGTGCTGCTCTGCTGCTAGCTATGTTTATACTGTATATTTCTATGTATTTTGTATTTTGAATTTTGTAACTGTTTTTAAATTTGTTGTACGGCGACCTTGAGTGCCATGAAAGGTGCCTTATAAAATAAATGTATTATTATTATTATTATTATTAATCACTGAGGACGCGTTTCATCGTCAAGCCTTCTTCTGCAGAGTTGTTTTCTTATTTTTCTATTTGAGGGTGCTGGCTGTATTATTTACTTCACATTGCCAAATCTCTAGCGAACCGCAATTTATAAACAAGAGCCATTGGACAGCTTTATTGGACAGGAAACAGATGAATCGGAGTCGTTCCTAAACAAAGCAATTCCACATGAAGACGATAATGGAGCCTTTGAAGAAACAGCCCAGTATGAGCGGCTGTCAAGGCTGCACCCACTAAACTATCTTCTGCTTAACAGCAATCTTCGTAAACAAGTTGCTAACAGATATATTATATTTTCTGTTTTAGAAAAAAAAAAAAAAATCTGTTAATCTCTATCTGTTGCCTCCATGTCTGTCCCAGACTCATTGCTAGCTACTTTTCTCTCACCTCACAACTCTGTCTGAAACAAACAAACTGCATCACGGTTCACTTGGAGGAGGACCAGGACCACCTTTTCAGGCGATCCATGGTCCTGTCACGTTGTGCGCACTAGAGTTCGAATGGAGTGTTGTCATCGTTCTAAACTAAACGAACCTAGCAGCACGTTCGCTAAGTCAGACACACACGCACCTTGCACACGCAAATGACAAAATCAAAGAAACACATCGGAAAGGTCAAAGTCACACACATATACACACTAGGGGTGGGGCAAATTATCGATACGGCGATTATCGTTTTGTGGCCTCTTGCGATGCGATTATACGTAGCGAATGTAGCCACTCGAAATAATAAACAACAGTTTAAAGATCACTAAATACTTATAATTTGTGGATTGGATTCACTATTCTCATTTGCCGTAGGCTACTGGTAAGGGAGACTTTTGTATACTTTTGTTTTGGGACGTATTCGTGTTTGGGGCTGTGTGATCATAATTATGTGTAGTTATGTGTTTCTAGCATGTGTCGATGTTCTATCAGCATGTTGTGATGTTATAAAAATTAAGAAGATGAATGGCTGAAAAGCGGGGGAAAGCAAATATGACATCTAAAGTCTAGAACGATTTTATTTCAAAACAAGGCTTCCCTTTAAACTCCCCGGGGCTACGACTATTACCAAGCCTTTCGCTGGGTTTATTTGCAAGGACCTTTGCCTGTACAGTGTTGTGGAAAACGAATGCTGCTAACACTGGAACCATGTTATGAAATACCTGTTAACACAGACATTGTGATCTATCGTTGATGAATAGTCTTAAAATGTATTGATTATCGCAAAATCGATGTACCGCGATACTAAATCGATACGGGGGGCAAAATATCGTACGGTTATCGATACGTGAGTTACCTTGCGATTCCCACCCCTAATACACACACACACACACACACACAATCAGGTGGTGAAAAAAGCACAACGTTGCCTCTTCTAACTCAGGCGGCTGAAAAAGTTTGGCTTAGGGCCTAAGATCCTAGGGGCCTTCTTCAGAGGCACAACCGAGAGCATCCTGACTGGTTGTATCATTGCCTGTTACGGGAACTGCACTGCCGAAAACCAAGCTTCCCTCTATCCACGACACCTACAAGGACTGGAGTGTCAGAAAGGCCCTCAGGATTATCAGGGACCCCAGCCACTCCAATCAAAAACTGTTCATTTACATGTTTACTTTTAAATGTTTGGCATTTAGTCTGAGCCAAGAGACTTGGTATAGAGGGAGAACAGTAAGAGACTTGGTATAGAGCATCGTTTCTCAACGGGGTGGTACCGCCCCCCAGGGGGCGTTCAGACAACATCAGGGGGCGCTGGAGCAAATATGTTTTAAAGGGGGGCGTTGAGGTGTTCTTGGGGGGCGTTCACGCATAAAGTATTTTTCTCATGAAAAACAGCTGTCAGCAGTGTTATTACGGGTACGTTCGTAAATGCACGAACGGTCAGTTCACTCGGAAAAAACGTCTTTTCAGTCAGAGCACCCATCTCTGAGCGCTCTGAACTTGGCCGGGCTCTGTGACGCAGACACATGTAGCGCAGCTCCCCCAAAAAATTAAAGTGAGTGTCATCAAGAAGATGGAGAAGCTTAAAACTCAGCTAGCAAAGGCAGAGCTTTTGATAGTTTCCAATGTGTCTGGGTGAGCTGCATTGTAGAAGAATATTGACAGTTCATGTACAGCGCAGAAATTGCAATACTATGCTAGGCTACGATAGAAAGAACCCCGGTTCATCCCATCTGTAACGTCATGTTGACCATGGATGCACCATAGCTAATGCTAGCACAAGCCAACTTTCAATGCTTGAGTGACATATGTTTCAGTTTGTGGGCTCATTGTAATTGTTGGCTATAAGCGAAACATTTCTTATTTTAGTTGTGATACTCAGTCCATGTCCCCGCCAGTGACGTGCCAAATACTCACTCCCCGCGTATACACACTACCCTCTGCGCTTATGCGTTCGCTTCCTTTCAATACAGCTTATTTAATTTAGTTAAAATGAGTGCTAATACCATACCACCATACCAGAACATCACAGCAGGAACAACCTATCTCAAAAAAGCGATCGTATTGTAACCAGTCCGGAAAGCTCTCTGTCGCTTACCAATAATCGAACCTAGAGAAATCAGCTACGAATGTCCTCTCCCCTCGCAGGTTCATTAGGGTTAGGGTTATTACATAAATGTATTACTGTTAAGTGTTGGTGTGGATGTTATCCCTAGTGCCATTCTGAGGTTAGCATTGCGATGTGTTCGTCTTAACGTTTACAAACTAAAATATACGATCGCTTTTTTGTGATATGTTGCTCCTCTTGTGATGTCCTGGAAACGAACGCATAAGCACTCCGAACAGCTGTCAGCGTCTTTTGTTGCTATAGGAAACCACTACTCTGCTTGCGATTGATCAGCTGTCAGCAGTGTTATTACGGGTACGTTCGTAAATGCACGAACGGTCAGTTTGCTCGGGCAAAACCGTGTTTTCAGTCAGAGCACCCATCTCTGAGTGCTCCCAGAGCGCAGAGCTCTGAACTTTGGAACTTTGTTATGTTTTGATATGAGAAATTCGAACTAAGTGGTCAGTTTATGAAAATAATACCATAGAATACTA